>NW_027414172.1:0-311658 GCF_964106895.1 Numenius arquata
ATGAAGTAGTCAGAGCCATCAGACACATCTTCCTTCCAATACCACACACGGACGCACCTTCTGGCGGCACTCTGCTCAGGTCTCCTACATTGCCCTGCGCAGCTTGTTCCTCTGCATCTGAAGCAACAATACTGAAGAAGTCACCTGGACTCAGAGCAATACCTTCATAATTCCAAAGCTCTTGTTCCCATTTACAAATATCATATAGAGTCCAACTACAGGCTGCCATTAAAAAAAAAAAAAAAAAAAATCAAAACAATAAAACCCAGAAATCCAGGCCCCAGACAAAGCAACCTTAACTTTGAGATGTAATCTGCTTCGCTACCACTGAACAGCCCCTCCCACAGAGCTCTGCTCTTCCCCATAAAACAATAATGAAAAAATTGTCCACAGAACCCACTGATGTCTGCTCGATCTGAGATGACAGTACCACCTTTGCCTCAACAGTCTGGGCAGATCCACATATTAACCACAGACTCTTACCGCTGTTCCTCCTACTCCTGACTCTGCACCCCTGGTCAGGGCGGCTCCAAGCCAAACACACACAAGGACAGACCGACACTACACACAACACGAAGAACAACACGCCTCAAAGGTGAGAGAAAACTCTCAGCCAGAATAATGACACTTGGCTGGAAGATGTCATCAGGCAAGAAGAACATGATGATGACATGAGGATGTTCTAGGGAAACCCCAGAAAGCGAGTACAACGTAATGACCCAGGACAAGAAGTGACTCTCGAAATAGAGACGAAGTGTATGTGGGAAGTCTGGCTTCAAGACCTAAGAACGTAAGGATGCGAGGATGAAGCTGCATCCCCCAGAAACAGGCGACTGAAAAGCAGAGCTGCTCAGGAAGACAGGAATAACGCTGCAAAAGAGGACCATCCAGAATCTTCTGTGATATGAGACCAATCCACACATTAAGTTTGGAACACAAGAAAAGCAGCATCCAACTGGCGCTATGCCGATGAGTACAGGCGTTGAAGACTCTAGGGATGGTTCCTGAGATGCACGCGATGCCCCTTGAGAGTAAAGAGGGCATCGAGATCTGAGGAAGCTCTAAAACACCGAAGACAGAGCATACAAACTATACAGTAACAAACACAGGCTGGAACCGCCCTGGCCAGGCACAACCTAGCTTCTTGCTGAAAAGTAACCCGCTCCCTTAACTTGCCCAAAGGGGACCACAGCTGTCAATGCTCTCCCGTACGCTAACTTCAAAATCCCTCCCTGCAACTCCCAACGTTGTCCCCTCCTCCCAGCCCCTCCCCAGCCCTGGTCCCTCAACTTAGATCAAAGAGGACTGGGGGTCTTAAATTCCCCATTAAAAAAAAAAACCAAAAAACAAAAAACACAAACCCAAAAACCAACAACCAACCACATCAGCTATCTGGGACCCTCCTGCAGTCACCGGGTTGATCTTCATCATCTACAACTAAAAAAAAAACAAAACCCTGAAACAAGAACTGCAAGAAGTATCAGAGAATTCAATGCCAACGTCTTCCACAACTTCCACTAGCTCAAAAGTACAATAGGATTCTGCTCACCTGCTCATTCTGGAGTCAGAAGCTGTGGCCATCGCTGCTTGAGATACCAAGAAACAAAACTGCTGTCGCACGTGTGAGAAGTCTGGCCCCACACTCCTCCTCGCACCTGCCCCAGCTCACCTCTAATGCTCATCAACTTCCAAAGGCAGCTCACAGAGAACCTGCAAAACCACAAGGTAAATACTTTGCCAAGCTGCCATATCATACTTCACCATTAGACACCAACATGGCCCACAACAGCCTCACCTTCTCGGCCCGCTCGCGGGCATGAGGCTTCGCTTCCCTGAGCCTGCGTGAGGCATCTGAAAAATACAAAGCAAAAGGCACATGCTGAGGTACTGCCAGAAATCTCAGCCAGTCACTAGCTCTTCCCGTCTCCCACTCCCTTGCCTTGGCCACTCGCCCACCTGCCCTCTGTAATTTTGAGCTACAACTTTAAGGCTCGCGCACCAACCGTACAAGAGACCAAAGGACACTTAGAACTTCACCCAAGAGACCAAAGGACACTTAGAACTTCACCCGCAATACAATGTAGGCTCTTATAGTTGTTCCACCTACCGCTGACTCTACACCCCCGGGGCAGGGCAGCTCCACGCCAAACACACCCCTGTGCAGCCCAACACCACACAACACAGTAGACAATGCGACTTCAAGATCAGACAACATTCCGCACAAGAAGAATGACTTCCAGACCGGAGGAGCCCTCAGGCAAGAAGACCCTAGGGGCAGCAACGCTGATGCAAGGAGGCTCTACGGTGATGCCGTAAGAGAACCAAATGTAATGTACCACTACAAGAAGATCCTGTAAAAACAGAGAGGATCTGAGTGCAAGAAGCCTGGCTTCAAGACCTGGGAACGTATGGATGCAGGGAAGAAATCCCAGTCCCTGAAAACGGATGCCTAGAGAAGAGAGCCGCTCACGTAGCTGGAGACACAACACAAAGAGAGGACCTTGCAGAAACGTCTGAGATGGAAGCCCGATCCGTGCTTTAAGATTGTTATGCAAGAAAAGAAGCGCCCATCGGGCACGATGCTGATGAGTACACACCTTCGAGACCCTAACGGTGATGTGCGCCATGCCCCTTGAGCGCACAGAGCAACGAGGACATCAAGACCTGAGGAAAGTCTAAGATACAGGAGACAGACCACACAAAACACACAACAGACACCGGCAGGAACTGCCCTGCCCGGCACACGCCAGCTTTGTGCTCAAATGAAATCCGTTCCCTTTACCTAGCCAAAGGGGACTGCTCCAGGACAGCCCCCTGCCCCGCTCCGACTTTAAAACCCCTCCCTGCAGCTCCCAACCTTGTCCCTTCCCTCCCTCAAACAATCACCAGCGCCAAACCCTCAACTTAGCTTTCAGAAGGCCAGGGGCCTGAAGCCGTCCTCCACAAGAAAAACCACAGCCAGCCAACGGGATCAATCCTGCAGTCCCTAGGCTCCTACACATCATCTGGAAAAAAAACAAGGAAAGAAGGAACAATGCATTCCACACAAAACAGTGAGCACCACAAAGGTCAACATGGACCTTGCACACAACATCCCCCTTCCTCACATACGCCATGACATTCTGCTCACCTGCTCCGCACGGAGTCCAGAGTTGGGCTCATCAGCAGTCACTGCTCGTGGTGCCTAAGAAACCAAGGGACACAAAAATACCATTGAACGTGCAAGAAATCTCCAGCCCCAGGCGCCTCCTCTCTACTACCCGGCTCATCTCAGATGCTCATCCGCTTCCAAAGGCGGCCCGCGCAGCGCCTGCAAAACCAGAGAGAAAAACTTCACTGAGCTGCCACCTAATACTTTGCTATTAGACGCCAACCCCGCCCACAACAGCCTCACCAGCTCGAACCGCTCGTCAGCGTGCGGCGTCACCCCTCCGAGCCCGTCTGCGGCACCTGCAAAAACACAAGCAAAATGACACGTGCTGAGATACTGCCCGAAACCGCAGCCTGTGCGTACCGGTTCCCATCTCCTGCCCCTTTACCTTGACAGCTAAAGGGCCCATCCTCCGTGCAAGTCTGGGTTGCCAGCCTCAGGCTTGCACACCACCCGTCAAACCCAAATAACAGGGGTCGCTTGGAACTCCACCAGCAAAAGACCTCCTGGAAACAAAAGGATACTTCAGCCCAGCAATCGCTGCTCGCCTTGCTCGAGTCAGCCCTGGTGCCCGTATCCCACGTCGCACCTTGATTCAAAGCTTCAAATTAAAAAAAAATACCATGAAGTAGTCAGAGCCATCAGACACATCTTCCTTCCAATACCACACACGGACGCACCTTCTGGCGGCACTCTGCTCAGGTCTCCTACATTGCCCTGCGCAGCTTGTTCCTCTGCATCTGAAGCAACAATACTGAAGAAGTCACCTGGACTCAGAGCAATACCTTCATAATTCCAAAGCTCTTGTTCCCATTTACAAATATCATATAGAGTCCAACTACAGGCTGCCATTAAAAAAAAAAAAAAAAAAAATCAAAACAATAAAACCCAGAAATCCAGGCCCCAGACAAAGCAACCTTAACTTTGAGATGTAATCTGCTTCGCTACCACTGAACAGCCCCTCCCACAGAGCTCTGCTCTTCCCCATAAAACAATAATGAAAAAATTGTCCACAGAACCCACTGATGTCTGCTCGATCTGAGATGACAGTACCACCTTTGCCTCAACAGTCTGGGCAGATCCACATATTAACCACAGACTCTTACCGCTGTTCCTCCTACTCCTGACTCTGCACCCCTGGTCAGGGCGGCTCCAAGCCAAACACACACAAGGACAGACCGACACTACACACAACACGAAGAACAACACGCCTCAAAGGTGAGAGAAAACTCTCAGCCAGAATAATGACACTTGGCTGGAAGATGTCATCAGGCAAGAAGAACATGATGATGACATGAGGATGTTCTAGGGAAACCCCAGAAAGCGAGTACAACGTAATGACCCAGGACAAGAAGTGACTCTCGAAATAGAGACGAAGTGTATGTGGGAAGTCTGGCTTCAAGACCTAAGAACGTAAGGATGCGAGGATGAAGCTGCATCCCCCAGAAACAGGCGACTGAAAAGCAGAGCTGCTCAGGAAGACAGGAATAACGCTGCAAAAGAGGACCATCCAGAATCTTCTGTGATATGAGACCAATCCACACATTAAGTTTGGAACACAAGAAAAGCAGCATCCAACTGGCGCTATGCCGATGAGTACAGGCGTTGAAGACTCTAGGGATGGTTCCTGAGATGCACGCGATGCCCCTTGAGAGTAAAGAGGGCATCGAGATCTGAGGAAGCTCTAAAACACCGAAGACAGAGCATACAAACTATACAGTAACAAACACAGGCTGGAACCGCCCTGGCCAGGCACAACCTAGCTTCTTGCTGAAAAGTAACCCGCTCCCTTAACTTGCCCAAAGGGGACCACAGCTGTCAATGCTCTCCCGTACGCTAACTTCAAAATCCCTCCCTGCAACTCCCAACGTTGTCCCCTCCTCCCAGCCCCTCCCCAGCCCTGGTCCCTCAACTTAGATCAAAGAGGACTGGGGGTCTTAAATTCCCCATTAAAAAAAAAAAACAAAAAACAAAAAACACAAACCCAAAAACCAACAACCAACCACATCAGCTATCTGGGACCCTCCTGCAGTCACCGGGTTGATCTTCATCATCTACAACTAAAAAAAAAACAAAACCCTGAAACAAGAACTGCAAGAAGTATCAGAGAATTCAATGCCAACGTCTTCCACAACTTCCACTAGCTCAAAAGTACAATAGGATTCTGCTCACCTGCTCATTCTGGAGTCAGAAGCTGTGGCCATCGCTGCTTGAGATACCAAGAAACAAAACTGCTGTCGCACGTGTGAGAAGTCTGGCCCCACACTCCTCCTCGCACCTGCCCCAGCTCACCTCTAATGCTCATCAACTTCCAAAGGCAGCTCACAGAGAACCTGCAAAACCACAAGGTAAATACTTTGCCAAGCTGCCATATCATACTTCACCATTAGACACCAACATGGCCCACAACAGCCTCACCTTCTCGGCCCGCTCGCGGGCATGAGGCTTCGCTTCCCTGAGCCTGCGTGAGGCATCTGAAAAATACAAAGCAAAAGGCACATGCTGAGGTACTGCCAGAAATCTCAGCCAGTCACTAGCTCTTCCCGTCTCCCACTCCCTTGCCTTGGCCACTCGCCCACCTGCCCTCTGTAATTTTGAGCTACAACTTTAAGGCTCGCGCACCAACCGTACAAGAGACCAAAGGACACTTAGAACTTCACCCAAGAGACCAAAGGACACTTAGAACTTCACCCGCAATACAATGTAGGCTCTTATAGTTGTTCCACCTACCGCTGACTCTACACCCCCGGGGCAGGGCAGCTCCACGCCAAACACACCCCTGTGCAGCCCAACACCACACAACACAGTAGACAATGCGACTTCAAGATCAGACAACATTCCGCACAAGAAGAATGACTTCCAGACCGGAGGAGCCCTCAGGCAAGAAGACCCTAGGGGCAGCAACGCTGATGCAAGGAGGCTCTACGGTGATGCCGTAAGAGAACCAAATGTAATGTACCACTACAAGAAGATCCTGTAAAAACAGAGAGGATCTGAGTGCAAGAAGCCTGGCTTCAAGACCTGGGAACGTATGGATGCAGGGAAGAAATCCCAGTCCCTGAAAACGGATGCCTAGAGAAGAGAGCCGCTCACGTAGCTGGAGACACAACACAAAGAGAGGACCTTGCAGAAACGTCTGAGATGGAAGCCCGATCCGTGCTTTAAGATTGTTATGCAAGAAAAGAAGCGCCCATCGGGCACGATGCTGATGAGTACACACCTTCGAGACCCTAACGGTGATGTGCGCCATGCCCCTTGAGCGCACAGAGCAACGAGGACATCAAGACCTGAGGAAAGTCTAAGATACAGGAGACAGACCACACAAAACACACAACAGACACCGGCAGGAACTGCCCTGCCCGGCACACGCCAGCTTTGTGCTCAAATGAAATCCGTTCCCTTTACCTAGCCAAAGGGGACTGCTCCAGGACAGCCCCCTGCCCCGCTCCGACTTTAAAACCCCTCCCTGCAGCTCCCAACCTTGTCCCTTCCCTCCCTCAAACAATCACCAGCGCCAAACCCTCAACTTAGCTTTCAGAAGGCCAGGGGCCTGAAGCCGTCCTCCACAAGAAAAACCACAGCCAGCCAACGGGATCAATCCTGCAGTCCCTAGGCTCCTACACATCATCTGGAAAAAAAACAAGGAAAGAAGGAACAATGCATTCCACACAAAACAGTGAGCACCACAAAGGTCAACATGGACCTTGCACACAACATCCCCCTTCCTCACATACGCCATGACATTCTGCTCACCTGCTCCGCACGGAGTCCAGAGTTGGGCTCATCAGCAGTCACTGCTCGTGGTGCCTAAGAAACCAAGGGACACAAAAATACCATTGAACGTGCAAGAAATCTCCAGCCCCAGGCGCCTCCTCTCTACTACCCGGCTCATCTCAGATGCTCATCCGCTTCCAAAGGCGGCCCGCGCAGCGCCTGCAAAACCAGAGAGAAAAACTTCACTGAGCTGCCACCTAATACTTTGCTATTAGACGCCAACCCCGCCCACAACAGCCTCACCAGCTCGAACCGCTCGTCAGCGTGCGGCGTCACCCCTCCGAGCCCGTCTGCGGCACCTGCAAAAACACAAGCAAAATGACACGTGCTGAGATACTGCCCGAAACCGCAGCCTGTGCGTACCGGTTCCCATCTCCTGCCCCTTTACCTTGACAGCTAAAGGGCCCATCCTCCGTGCAAGTCTGGGTTGCCAGCCTCAGGCTTGCACACCACCCGTCAAACCCAAATAACAGGGGTCGCTTGGAACTCCACCAGCAAAAGACCTCCTGGAAACAAAAGGATACTTCAGCCCAGCAATCGCTGCTCGCCTTGCTCGAGTCAGCCCTGGTGCCCGTATCCCACGTCGCACCTTGATTCAAAGCTTCAAATTAAAAAAAAATACCATGAAGTAGTCAGAGCCATCAGACACATCTTCCTTCCAATACCACACACGGACGCACCTTCTGGCGGCACTCTGCTCAGGTCTCCTACATTGCCCTGCGCAGCTTGTTCCTCTGCATCTGAAGCAACAATACTGAAGAAGTCACCTGGACTCAGAGCAATACCTTCATAATTCCAAAGCTCTTGTTCCCATTTACAAATATCATATAGAGTCCAACTACAGGCTGCCATTAAAAAAAAAAAAAAAAAAAATCAAAACAATAAAACCCAGAAATCCAGGCCCCAGACAAAGCAACCTTAACTTTGAGATGTAATCTGCTTCGCTACCACTGAACAGCCCCTCCCACAGAGCTCTGCTCTTCCCCATAAAACAATAATGAAAAAATTGTCCACAGAACCCACTGATGTCTGCTCGATCTGAGATGACAGTACCACCTTTGCCTCAACAGTCTGGGCAGATCCACATATTAACCACAGACTCTTACCGCTGTTCCTCCTACTCCTGACTCTGCACCCCTGGTCAGGGCGGCTCCAAGCCAAACACACACAAGGACAGACCGACACTACACACAACACGAAGAACAACACGCCTCAAAGGTGAGAGAAAACTCTCAGCCAGAATAATGACACTTGGCTGGAAGATGTCATCAGGCAAGAAGAACATGATGATGACATGAGGATGTTCTAGGGAAACCCCAGAAAGCGAGTACAACGTAATGACCCAGGACAAGAAGTGACTCTCGAAATAGAGACGAAGTGTATGTGGGAAGTCTGGCTTCAAGACCTAAGAACGTAAGGATGCGAGGATGAAGCTGCATCCCCCAGAAACAGGCGACTGAAAAGCAGAGCTGCTCAGGAAGACAGGAATAACGCTGCAAAAGAGGACCATCCAGAATCTTCTGTGATATGAGACCAATCCACACATTAAGTTTGGAACACAAGAAAAGCAGCATCCAACTGGCGCTATGCCGATGAGTACAGGCGTTGAAGACTCTAGGGATGGTTCCTGAGATGCACGCGATGCCCCTTGAGAGTAAAGAGGGCATCGAGATCTGAGGAAGCTCTAAAACACCGAAGACAGAGCATACAAACTATACAGTAACAAACACAGGCTGGAACCGCCCTGGCCAGGCACAACCTAGCTTCTTGCTGAAAAGTAACCCGCTCCCTTAACTTGCCCAAAGGGGACCACAGCTGTCAATGCTCTCCCGTACGCTAACTTCAAAATCCCTCCCTGCAACTCCCAACGTTGTCCCCTCCTCCCAGCCCCTCCCCAGCCCTGGTCCCTCAACTTAGATCAAAGAGGACTGGGGGTCTTAAATTCCCCATTAAAAAAAAAAACCAAAAAACAAAAAACACAAACCCAAAAACCAACAACCAACCACATCAGCTATCTGGGACCCTCCTGCAGTCACCGGGTTGATCTTCATCATCTACAACTAAAAAAAAAACAAAACCCTGAAACAAGAACTGCAAGAAGTATCAGAGAATTCAATGCCAACGTCTTCCACAACTTCCACTAGCTCAAAAGTACAATAGGATTCTGCTCACCTGCTCATTCTGGAGTCAGAAGCTGTGGCCATCGCTGCTTGAGATACCAAGAAACAAAACTGCTGTCGCACGTGTGAGAAGTCTGGCCCCACACTCCTCCTCGCACCTGCCCCAGCTCACCTCTAATGCTCATCAACTTCCAAAGGCAGCTCACAGAGAACCTGCAAAACCACAAGGTAAATACTTTGCCAAGCTGCCATATCATACTTCACCATTAGACACCAACATGGCCCACAACAGCCTCACCTTCTCGGCCCGCTCGCGGGCATGAGGCTTCGCTTCCCTGAGCCTGCGTGAGGCATCTGAAAAATACAAAGCAAAAGGCACATGCTGAGGTACTGCCAGAAATCTCAGCCAGTCACTAGCTCTTCCCGTCTCCCACTCCCTTGCCTTGGCCACTCGCCCACCTGCCCTCTGTAATTTTGAGCTACAACTTTAAGGCTCGCGCACCAACCGTACAAGAGACCAAAGGACACTTAGAACTTCACCCAAGAGACCAAAGGACACTTAGAACTTCACCCGCAATACAATGTAGGCTCTTATAGTTGTTCCACCTACCGCTGACTCTACACCCCCGGGGCAGGGCAGCTCCACGCCAAACACACCCCTGTGCAGCCCAACACCACACAACACAGTAGACAATGCGACTTCAAGATCAGACAACATTCCGCACAAGAAGAATGACTTCCAGACCGGAGGAGCCCTCAGGCAAGAAGACCCTAGGGGCAGCAACGCTGATGCAAGGAGGCTCTACGGTGATGCCGTAAGAGAACCAAATGTAATGTACCACTACAAGAAGATCCTGTAAAAACAGAGAGGATCTGAGTGCAAGAAGCCTGGCTTCAAGACCTGGGAACGTATGGATGCAGGGAAGAAATCCCAGTCCCTGAAAACGGATGCCTAGAGAAGAGAGCCGCTCACGTAGCTGGAGACACAACACAAAGAGAGGACCTTGCAGAAACGTCTGAGATGGAAGCCCGATCCGTGCTTTAAGATTGTTATGCAAGAAAAGAAGCGCCCATCGGGCACGATGCTGATGAGTACACACCTTCGAGACCCTAACGGTGATGTGCGCCATGCCCCTTGAGCGCACAGAGCAACGAGGACATCAAGACCTGAGGAAAGTCTAAGATACAGGAGACAGACCACACAAAACACACAACAGACACCGGCAGGAACTGCCCTGCCCGGCACACGCCAGCTTTGTGCTGAAATGAAATCCGTTCCCTTTACCTAGCCAAAGGGGACTGCTCCAGGACAGCCCCCTGCCCCGCTCCGACTTTAAAACCCCTCCCTGCAGCTCCCAACCTTGTCCCTTCCCTCCCTCAAACAATCACCAGCGCCAAACCCTCAACTTAGCTTTCAGAAGGCCAGGGGCCTGAAGCCGTCCTCCACAAGAAAAACCACAGCCAGCCAACGGGATCAATCCTGCAGTCCCTAGGCTCCTACACATCATCTGGAAAAAAAACAAGGAAAGAAGGAACAATGCATTCCACACAAAACAGTGAGCACCACAAAGGTCAACATGGACCTTGCACACAACATCCCCCTTCCTCACATACGCCATGACATTCTGCTCACCTGCTCCGCACGGAGTCCAGAGTTGGGCTCATCAGCAGTCACTGCTCGTGGTGCCTAAGAAACCAAGGGACACAAAAATACCACTGAACGTGCAAGAAATCTCCAGCCCCAGGCGCCTCCTCTCTACTACCCGGCTCATCTCAGATGCTCATCCGCTTCCAAAGGCGGCCCGCGCAGCGCCTGCAAAACCAGAGAGAAAAACTTCACTGAGCTGCCACCTAATACTTTGCTATTAGACGCCAACCCCGCCCACAACAGCCTCACCAGCTCGAACCGCTCGTCAGCGTGCGGCGTCACCCCTCCGAGCCCGTCTGCGGCACCTGCAAAAACACAAGCAAAATGACACGTGCTGAGATACTGCCCGAAACCGCAGCCTGTGCGTACCGGTTCCCATCTCCTGCCCCTTTACCTTGACAGCTAAAGGGCCCATCCTCCGTGCAAGTCTGGGTTGCCAGCCTCAGGCTTGCACACCACCCGTCAAACCCAAATAACAGGGGTCGCTTGGAACTCCACCAGCAAAAGACCTCCTGGAAACAAAAGGATACTTCAGCCCAGCAATCGCTGCTCGCCTTGCTCGAGTCAGCCCTGGTGCCCGTATCCCACGTCGCACCTTGATTCAAAGCTTCAAATTAAAAAAAAATACCATGAAGTAGTCAGAGCCATCAGACACATCTTCCTTCCAATACCACACACGGACGCACCTTCTGGCGGCACTCTGCTCAGGTCTCCTACATTGCCCTGCGCAGCTTGTTCCTCTGCATCTGAAGCAACAATACTGAAGAAGTCACCTGGACTCAGAGCAATACCTTCATAATTCCAAAGCTCTTGTTCCCATTTACAAATATCATATAGAGTCCAACTACAGGCTGCCATTAAAAAAAAAAAAAAAAAAAAATCAAAACAATAAAACCCAGAAATCCAGGCCCCAGACAAAGCAACCTTAACTTTGAGATGTAATCTGCTTCGCTACCACTGAACAGCCCCTCCCACAGAGCTCTGCTCTTCCCCATAAAACAATAATGAAAAAATTGTCCACAGAACCCACTGATGTCTGCTCGATCTGAGATGACAGTACCACCTTTGCCTCAACAGTCTGGGCAGATCCACATATTAACCACAGACTCTTACCGCTGTTCCTCCTACTCCTGACTCTGCACCCCTGGTCAGGGCGGCTCCAAGCCAAACACACACAAGGACAGACCGACACTACACACAACACGAAGAACAACACGCCTCAAAGGTGAGAGAAAACTCTCAGCCAGAATAATGACACTTGGCTGGAAGATGTCATCAGGCAAGAAGAACATGATGATGACATGAGGATGTTCTAGGGAAACCCCAGAAAGCGAGTACAACGTAATGACCCAGGACAAGAAGTGACTCTCGAAATAGAGACGAAGTGTATGTGGGAAGTCTGGCTTCAAGACCTAAGAACGTAAGGATGCGAGGATGAAGCTGCATCCCCCAGAAACAGGCGACTGAAAAGCAGAGCTGCTCAGGAAGACAGGAATAACGCTGCAAAAGAGGACCATCCAGAATCTTCTGTGATATGAGACCAATCCACACATTAAGTTTGGAACACAAGAAAAGCAGCATCCAACTGGCGCTATGCCGATGAGTACAGGCGTTGAAGACTCTAGGGATGGTTCCTGAGATGCACGCGATGCCCCTTGAGAGTAAAGAGGGCATCGAGATCTGAGGAAGCTCTAAAACACCGAAGACAGAGCATACAAACTATACAGTAACAAACACAGGCTGGAACCGCCCTGGCCAGGCACAACCTAGCTTCTTGCTGAAAAGTAACCCGCTCCCTTAACTTGCCCAAAGGGGACCACAGCTGTCAATGCTCTCCCGTACGCTAACTTCAAAATCCCTCCCTGCAACTCCCAACGTTGTCCCCTCCTCCCAGCCCCTCCCCAGCCCTGGTCCCTCAACTTAGATCAAAGAGGACTGGGGGTCTTAAATTCCCCATTAAAAAAAAAAACCAAAAAACAAAAAACACAAACCCAAAAACCAACAACCAACCACATCAGCTATCTGGGACCCTCCTGCAGTCACCGGGTTGATCTTCATCATCTACAACTAAAAAAAAAACAAAACCCTGAAACAAGAACTGCAAGAAGTATCAGAGAATTCAATGCCAACGTCTTCCACAACTTCCACTAGCTCAAAAGTACAATAGGATTCTGCTCACCTGCTCATTCTGGAGTCAGAAGCTGTGGCCATCGCTGCTTGAGATACCAAGAAACAAAACTGCTGTCGCACGTGTGAGAAGTCTGGCCCCACACTCCTCCTCGCACCTGCCCCAGCTCACCTCTAATGCTCATCAACTTCCAAAGGCAGCTCACAGAGAACCTGCAAAACCACAAGGTAAATACTTTGCCAAGCTGCCATATCATACTTCACCATTAGACACCAACATGGCCCACAACAGCCTCACCTTCTCGGCCCGCTCGCGGGCATGAGGCTTCGCTTCCCTGAGCCTGCGTGAGGCATCTGAAAAATACAAAGCAAAAGGCACATGCTGAGGTACTGCCAGAAATCTCAGCCAGTCACTAGCTCTTCCCGTCTCCCACTCCCTTGCCTTGGCCACTCGCCCACCTGCCCTCTGTAATTTTGAGCTACAACTTTAAGGCTCGCGCACCAACCGTACAAGAGACCAAAGGACACTTAGAACTTCACCCAAGAGACCAAAGGACACTTAGAACTTCACCCGCAATACAATGTAGGCTCTTATAGTTGTTCCACCTACCGCTGACTCTACACCCCCGGGGCAGGGCAGCTCCACGCCAAACACACCCCTGTGCAGCCCAACACCACACAACACAGTAGACAATGCGACTTCAAGATCAGACAACATTCCGCACAAGAAGAATGACTTCCAGACCGGAGGAGCCCTCAGGCAAGAAGACCCTAGGGGCAGCAACGCTGATGCAAGGAGGCTCTACGGTGATGCCGTAAGAGAACCAAATGTAATGTACCACTACAAGAAGATCCTGTAAAAACAGAGAGGATCTGAGTGCAAGAAGCCTGGCTTCAAGACCTGGGAACGTATGGATGCAGGGAAGAAATCCCAGTCCCTGAAAACGGATGCCTAGAGAAGAGAGCCGCTCACGTAGCTGGAGACACAACACAAAGAGAGGACCTTGCAGAAACGTCTGAGATGGAAGCCCGATCCGTGCTTTAAGATTGTTATGCAAGAAAAGAAGCGCCCATCGGGCACGATGCTGATGAGTACACACCTTCGAGACCCTAACGGTGATGTGCGCCATGCCCCTTGAGCGCACAGAGCAACGAGGACATCAAGACCTGAGGAAAGTCTAAGATACAGGAGACAGACCACACAAAACACACAACAGACACCGGCAGGAACTGCCCTGCCCGGCACACGCCAGCTTTGTGCTCAAATGAAATCCGTTCCCTTTACCTAGCCAAAGGGGACTGCTCCAGGACAGCCCCCTGCCCCGCTCCGACTTTAAAACCCCTCCCTGCAGCTCCCAACCTTGTCCCTTCCCTCCCTCAAACAATCACCAGCGCCAAACCCTCAACTTAGCTTTCAGAAGGCCAGGGGCCTGAAGCCGTCCTCCACAAGAAAAACCACAGCCAGCCAACGGGATCAATCCTGCAGTCCCTAGGCTCCTACACATCATCTGGAAAAAAAACAAGGAAAGAAGGAACAATGCATTCCACACAAAACAGTGAGCACCACAAAGGTCAACATGGACCTTGCACACAACATCCCCCTTCCTCACATACGCCATGACATTCTGCTCACCTGCTCCGCACGGAGTCCAGAGTTGGGCTCATCAGCAGTCACTGCTCGTGGTGCCTAAGAAACCAAGGGACACAAAAATACCATTGAACGTGCAAGAAATCTCCAGCCCCAGGCGCCTCCTCTCTACTACCCGGCTCATCTCAGATGCTCATCCGCTTCCAAAGGCGGCCCGCGCAGCGCCTGCAAAACCAGAGAGAAAAACTTCACTGAGCTGCCACCTAATACTTTGCTATTAGACGCCAACCCCGCCCACAACAGCCTCACCAGCTCGAACCGCTCGTCAGCGTGCGGCGTCACCCCTCCGAGCCCGTCTGCGGCACCTGCAAAAACACAAGCAAAATGACACGTGCTGAGATACTGCCCGAAACCGCAGCCTGTGCGTACCGGTTCCCATCTCCTGCCCCTTTACCTTGACAGCTAAAGGGCCCATCCTCCGTGCAAGTCTGGGTTGCCAGCCTCAGGCTTGCACACCACCCGTCAAACCCAAATAACAGGGGTCGCTTGGAACTCCACCAGCAAAAGACCTCCTGGAAACAAAAGGATACTTCAGCCCAGCAATCGCTGCTCGCCTTGCTCGAGTCAGCCCTGGTGCCCGTATCCCACGTCGCACCTTGATTCAAAGCTTCAAATTAAAAAAAAATACCATGAAGTAGTCAGAGCCATCAGACACATCTTCCTTCCAATACCACACACGGACGCACCTTCTGGCGGCACTCTGCTCAGGTCTCCTACATTGCCCTGCGCAGCTTGTTCCTCTGCATCTGAAGCAACAATACTGAAGAAGTCACCTGGACTCAGAGCAATACCTTCATAATTCCAAAGCTCTTGTTCCCATTTACAAATATCATATAGAGTCCAACTACAGGCTGCCATTAAAAAAAAAAAAAAAAAAAATCAAAACAATAAAACCCAGAAATCCAGGCCCCAGACAAAGCAACCTTAACTTTGAGATGTAATCTGCTTCGCTACCACTGAACAGCCCCTCCCACAGAGCTCTGCTCTTCCCCATAAAACAATAATGAAAAAATTGTCCACAGAACCCACTGATGTCTGCTCGATCTGAGATGACAGTACCACCTTTGCCTCAACAGTCTGGGCAGATCCACATATTAACCACAGACTCTTACCGCTGTTCCTCCTACTCCTGACTCTGCACCCCTGGTCAGGGCGGCTCCAAGCCAAACACACACAAGGACAGACCGACACTACACACAACACGAAGAACAACACGCCTCAAAGGTGAGAGAAAACTCTCAGCCAGAATAATGACACTTGGCTGGAAGATGTCATCAGGCAAGAAGAACATGATGATGACATGAGGATGTTCTAGGGAAACCCCAGAAAGCGAGTACAACGTAATGACCCAGGACAAGAAGTGACTCTCGAAATAGAGACGAAGTGTATGTGGGAAGTCTGGCTTCAAGACCTAAGAACGTAAGGATGCGAGGATGAAGCTGCATCCCCCAGAAACAGGCGACTGAAAAGCAGAGCTGCTCAGGAAGACAGGAATAACGCTGCAAAAGAGGACCATCCAGAATCTTCTGTGATATGAGACCAATCCACACATTAAGTTTGGAACACAAGAAAAGCAGCATCCAACTGGCGCTATGCCGATGAGTACAGGCGTTGAAGACTCTAGGGATGGTTCCTGAGATGCACGCGATGCCCCTTGAGAGTAAAGAGGGCATCGAGATCTGAGGAAGCTCTAAAACACCGAAGACAGAGCATACAAACTATACAGTAACAAACACAGGCTGGAACCGCCCTGGCCAGGCACAACCTAGCTTCTTGCTGAAAAGTAACCCGCTCCCTTAACTTGCCCAAAGGGGACCACAGCTGTCAATGCTCTCCCGTACGCTAACTTCAAAATCCCTCCCTGCAACTCCCAACGTTGTCCCCTCCTCCCAGCCCCTCCCCAGCCCTGGTCCCTCAACTTAGATCAAAGAGGACTGGGGGTCTTAAATTCCCCATTAAAAAAAAAAACCAAAAAACAAAAAACACAAACCCAAAAACCAACAACCAACCACATCAGCTATCTGGGACCCTCCTGCAGTCACCGGGTTGATCTTCATCATCTACAACTAAAAAAAAAACAAAACCCTGAAACAAGAACTGCAAGAAGTATCAGAGAATTCAATGCCAACGTCTTCCACAACTTCCACTAGCTCAAAAGTACAATAGGATTCTGCTCACCTGCTCATTCTGGAGTCAGAAGCTGTGGCCATCGCTGCTTGAGATACCAAGAAACAAAACTGCTGTCGCACGTGTGAGAAGTCTGGCCCCACACTCCTCCTCGCACCTGCCCCAGCTCACCTCTAATGCTCATCAACTTCCAAAGGCAGCTCACAGAGAACCTGCAAAACCACAAGGTAAATACTTTGCCAAGCTGCCATATCATACTTCACCATTAGACACCAACATGGCCCACAACAGCCTCACCTTCTCGGCCCGCTCGCGGGCATGAGGCTTCGCTTCCCTGAGCCTGCGTGAGGCATCTGAAAAATACAAAGCAAAAGGCACATGCTGAGGTACTGCCAGAAATCTCAGCCAGTCACTAGCTCTTCCCGTCTCCCACTCCCTTGCCTTGGCCACTCGCCCACCTGCCCTCTGTAATTTTGAGCTACAACTTTAAGGCTCGCGCACCAACCGTACAAGAGACCAAAGGACACTTAGAACTTCACCCAAGAGACCAAAGGACACTTAGAACTTCACCCGCAATACAATGTAGGCTCTTATAGTTGTTCCACCTACCGCTGACTCTACACCCCCGGGGCAGGGCAGCTCCACGCCAAACACACCCCTGTGCAGCCCAACACCACACAACACAGTAGACAATGCGACTTCAAGATCAGACAACATTCCGCACAAGAAGAATGACTTCCAGACCGGAGGAGCCCTCAGGCAAGAAGACCCTAGGGGCAGCAACGCTGATGCAAGGAGGCTCTACGGTGATGCCGTAAGAGAACCAAATGTAATGTACCACTACAAGAAGATCCTGTAAAAACAGAGAGGATCTGAGTGCAAGAAGCCTGGCTTCAAGACCTGGGAACGTATGGATGCAGGGAAGAAATCCCAGTCCCTGAAAACGGATGCCTAGAGAAGAGAGCCGCTCACGTAGCTGGAGACACAACACAAAGAGAGGACCTTGCAGAAACGTCTGAGATGGAAGCCCGATCCGTGCTTTAAGATTGTTATGCAAGAAAAGAAGCGCCCATCGGGCACGATGCTGATGAGTACACACCTTCGAGACCCTAACGGTGATGTGCGCCATGCCCCTTGAGCGCACAGAGCAACGAGGACATCAAGACCTGAGGAAAGTCTAAGATACAGGAGACAGACCACACAAAACACACAACAGACACCGGCAGGAACTGCCCTGCCCGGCACACGCCAGCTTTGTGCTGAAATGAAATCCGTTCCCTTTACCTAGCCAAAGGGGACTGCTCCAGGACAGCCCCCTGCCCCGCTCCGACTTTAAAACCCCTCCCTGCAGCTCCCAACCTTGTCCCTTCCCTCCCTCAAACAATCACCAGCGCCAAACCCTCAACTTAGCTTTCAGAAGGCCAGGGGCCTGAAGCCGTCCTCCACAAGAAAAACCACAGCCAGCCAACGGGATCAATCCTGCAGTCCCTAGGCTCCTACACATCATCTGGAAAAAAAACAAGGAAAGAAGGAACAATGCATTCCACACAAAACAGTGAGCACCACAAAGGTCAACATGGACCTTGCACACAACATCCCCCTTCCTCACATACGCCATGACATTCTGCTCACCTGCTCCGCACGGAGTCCAGAGTTGGGCTCATCAGCAGTCACTGCTCGTGGTGCCTAAGAAACCAAGGGACACAAAAATACCATTGAACGTGCAAGAAATCTCCAGCCCCAGGCGCCTCCTCTCTACTACCCGGCTCATCTCAGATGCTCATCCGCTTCCAAAGGCGGCCCGCGCAGCGCCTGCAAAACCAGAGAGAAAAACTTCACTGAGCTGCCACCTAATACTTTGCTATTAGACGCCAACCCCGCCCACAACAGCCTCACCAGCTCGAACCGCTCGTCAGCGTGCGGCGTCACCCCTCCGAGCCCGTCTGCGGCACCTGCAAAAACACAAGCAAAATGACACGTGCTGAGATACTGCCCGAAACCGCAGCCTGTGCGTACCGGTTCCCATCTCCTGCCCCTTTACCTTGACAGCTAAAGGGCCCATCCTCCGTGCAAGTCTGGGTTGCCAGCCTCAGGCTTGCACACCACCCGTCAAACCCAAATAACAGGGGTCGCTTGGAACTCCACCAGCAAAAGACCTCCTGGAAACAAAAGGATACTTCAGCCCAGCAATCGCTGCTCGCCTTGCTCGAGTCAGCCCTGGTGCCCGTATCCCACGTCGCACCTTGATTCAAAGCTTCAAATTAAAAAAAAATACCATGAAGTAGTCAGAGCCATCAGACACATCTTCCTTCCAATACCACACACGGACGCACCTTCTGGCGGCACTCTGCTCAGGTCTCCTACATTGCCCTGCGCAGCTTGTTCCTCTGCATCTGAAGCAACAATACTGAAGAAGTCACCTGGACTCAGAGCAATACCTTCATAATTCCAAAGCTCTTGTTCCCATTTACAAATATCATATAGAGTCCAACTACAGGCTGCCATTAAAAAAAAAAAAAAAAAAAATCAAAACAATAAAACCCAGAAATCCAGGCCCCAGACAAAGCAACCTTAACTTTGAGATGTAATCTGCTTCGCTACCACTGAACAGCCCCTCCCACAGAGCTCTGCTCTTCCCCATAAAACAATAATGAAAAAATTGTCCACAGAACCCACTGATGTCTGCTCGATCTGAGATGACAGTACCACCTTTGCCTCAACAGTCTGGGCAGATCCACATATTAACCACAGACTCTTACCGCTGTTCCTCCTACTCCTGACTCTGCACCCCTGGTCAGGGCGGCTCCAAGCCAAACACACACAAGGACAGACCGACACTACACACAACACGAAGAACAACACGCCTCAAAGGTGAGAGAAAACTCTCAGCCAGAATAATGACACTTGGCTGGAAGATGTCATCAGGCAAGAAGAACATGATGATGACATGAGGATGTTCTAGGGAAACCCCAGAAAGCGAGTACAACGTAATGACCCAGGACAAGAAGTGACTCTCGAAATAGAGACGAAGTGTATGTGGGAAGTCTGGCTTCAAGACCTAAGAACGTAAGGATGCGAGGATGAAGCTGCATCCCCCAGAAACAGGCGACTGAAAAGCAGAGCTGCTCAGGAAGACAGGAATAACGCTGCAAAAGAGGACCATCCAGAATCTTCTGTGATATGAGACCAATCCACACATTAAGTTTGGAACACAAGAAAAGCAGCATCCAACTGGCGCTATGCCGATGAGTACAGGCGTTGAAGACTCTAGGGATGGTTCCTGAGATGCACGCGATGCCCCTTGAGAGTAAAGAGGGCATCGAGATCTGAGGAAGCTCTAAAACACCGAAGACAGAGCATACAAACTATACAGTAACAAACACAGGCTGGAACCGCCCTGGCCAGGCACAACCTAGCTTCTTGCTGAAAAGTAACCCGCTCCCTTAACTTGCCCAAAGGGGACCACAGCTGTCAATGCTCTCCCGTACGCTAACTTCAAAATCCCTCCCTGCAACTCCCAACGTTGTCCCCTCCTCCCAGCCCCTCCCCAGCCCTGGTCCCTCAACTTAGATCAAAGAGGACTGGGGGTCTTAAATTCCCCATTAAAAAAAAAAACCAAAAAACAAAAAACACAAACCCAAAAACCAACAACCAACCACATCAGCTATCTGGGACCCTCCTGCAGTCACCGGGTTGATCTTCATCATCTACAACTAAAAAAAAAACAAAACCCTGAAACAAGAACTGCAAGAAGTATCAGAGAATTCAATGCCAACGTCTTCCACAACTTCCACTAGCTCAAAAGTACAATAGGATTCTGCTCACCTGCTCATTCTGGAGTCAGAAGCTGTGGCCATCGCTGCTTGAGATACCAAGAAACAAAACTGCTGTCGCACGTGTGAGAAGTCTGGCCCCACACTCCTCCTCGCACCTGCCCCAGCTCACCTCTAATGCTCATCAACTTCCAAAGGCAGCTCACAGAGAACCTGCAAAACCACAAGGTAAATACTTTGCCAAGCTGCCATATCATACTTCACCATTAGACACCAACATGGCCCACAACAGCCTCACCTTCTCGGCCCGCTCGCGGGCATGAGGCTTCGCTTCCCTGAGCCTGCGTGAGGCATCTGAAAAATACAAAGCAAAAGGCACATGCTGAGGTACTGCCAGAAATCTCAGCCAGTCACTAGCTCTTCCCGTCTCCCACTCCCTTGCCTTGGCCACTCGCCCACCTGCCCTCTGTAATTTTGAGCTACAACTTTAAGGCTCGCGCACCAACCGTACAAGAGACCAAAGGACACTTAGAACTTCACCCAAGAGACCAAAGGACACTTAGAACTTCACCCGCAATACAATGTAGGCTCTTATAGTTGTTCCACCTACCGCTGACTCTACACCCCCGGGGCAGGGCAGCTCCACGCCAAACACACCCCCTGTGCAGCCCAACACCACACAACACAGTAGACAATGCGACTTCAAGATCAGACAACATTCCGCACAAGAAGAATGACTTCCAGACCGGAGGAGCCCTCAGGCAAGAAGACCCTAGGGGCAGCAACGCTGATGCAAGGAGGCTCTACGGTGATGCCGTAAGAGAACCAAATGTAATGTACCACTACAAGAAGATCCTGTAAAAACAGAGAGGATCTGAGTGCAAGAAGCCTGGCTTCAAGACCTGGGAACGTATGGATGCAGGGAAGAAATCCCAGTCCCTGAAAACGGATGCCTAGAGAAGAGAGCCGCTCACGTAGCTGGAGACACAACACAAAGAGAGGACCTTGCAGAAACGTCTGAGATGGAAGCCCGATCCGTGCTTTAAGATTGTTATGCAAGAAAAGAAGCGCCCATCGGGCACGATGCTGATGAGTACACACCTTCGAGACCCTAACGGTGATGTGCGCCATGCCCCTTGAGCGCACAGAGCAACGAGGACATCAAGACCTGAGGAAAGTCTAAGATACAGGAGACAGACCACACAAAACACACAACAGACACCGGCAGGAACTGCCCTGCCCGGCACACGCCAGCTTTGTGCTCAAATGAAATCCGTTCCCTTTACCTAGCCAAAGGGGACTGCTCCAGGACAGCCCCCTGCCCCGCTCCGACTTTAAAACCCCTCCCTGCAGCTCCCAACCTTGTCCCTTCCCTCCCTCAAACAATCACCAGCGCCAAACCCTCAACTTAGCTTTCAGAAGGCCAGGGGCCTGAAGCCGTCCTCCACAAGAAAAACCACAGCCAGCCAACGGGATCAATCCTGCAGTCCCTAGGCTCCTACACATCATCTGGAAAAAAAACAAGGAAAGAAGGAACAATGCATTCCACACAAAACAGTGAGCACCACAAAGGTCAACATGGACCTTGCACACAACATCCCCCTTCCTCACATACGCCATGACATTCTGCTCACCTGCTCCGCACGGAGTCCAGAGTTGGGCTCATCAGCAGTCACTGCTCGTGGTGCCTAAGAAACCAAGGGACACAAAAATACCATTGAACGTGCAAGAAATCTCCAGCCCCAGGCGCCTCCTCTCTACTACCCGGCTCATCTCAGATGCTCATCCGCTTCCAAAGGCGGCCCGCGCAGCGCCTGCAAAACCAGAGAGAAAAACTTCACTGAGCTGCCACCTAATACTTTGCTATTAGACGCCAACCCCGCCCACAACAGCCTCACCAGCTCGAACCGCTCGTCAGCGTGCGGCGTCACCCCTCCGAGCCCGTCTGCGGCACCTGCAAAAACACAAGCAAAATGACACGTGCTGAGATACTGCCCGAAACCGCAGCCTGTGCGTACCGGTTCCCATCTCCTGCCCCTTTACCTTGACAGCTAAAGGGCCCATCCTCCGTGCAAGTCTGGGTTGCCAGCCTCAGGCTTGCACACCACCCGTCAAACCCAAATAACAGGGGTCGCTTGGAACTCCACCAGCAAAAGACCTCCTGGAAACAAAAGGATACTTCAGCCCAGCAATCGCTGCTCGCCTTGCTCGAGTCAGCCCTGGTGCCCGTATCCCACGTCGCACCTTGATTCAAAGCTTCAAATTAAAAAAAAATACCATGAAGTAGTCAGAGCCATCAGACACATCTTCCTTCCAATACCACACACGGACGCACCTTCTGGCGGCACTCTGCTCAGGTCTCCTACATTGCCCTGCGCAGCTTGTTCCTCTGCATCTGAAGCAACAATACTGAAGAAGTCACCTGGACTCAGAGCAATACCTTCATAATTCCAAAGCTCTTGTTCCCATTTACAAATATCATATAGAGTCCAACTACAGGCTGCCATTAAAAAAAAAAAAAAAAAAAATCAAAACAATAAAACCCAGAAATCCAGGCCCCAGACAAAGCAACCTTAACTTTGAGATGTAATCTGCTTCGCTACCACTGAACAGCCCCTCCCACAGAGCTCTGCTCTTCCCCATAAAACAATAATGAAAAAATTGTCCACAGAACCCACTGATGTCTGCTCGATCTGAGATGACAGTACCACCTTTGCCTCAACAGTCTGGGCAGATCCACATATTAACCACAGACTCTTACCGCTGTTCCTCCTACTCCTGACTCTGCACCCCTGGTCAGGGCGGCTCCAAGCCAAACACACACAAGGACAGACCGACACTACACACAACACGAAGAACAACACGCCTCAAAGGTGAGAGAAAACTCTCAGCCAGAATAATGACACTTGGCTGGAAGATGTCATCAGGCAAGAAGAACATGATGATGACATGAGGATGTTCTAGGGAAACCCCAGAAAGCGAGTACAACGTAATGACCCAGGACAAGAAGTGACTCTCGAAATAGAGACGAAGTGTATGTGGGAAGTCTGGCTTCAAGACCTAAGAACGTAAGGATGCGAGGATGAAGCTGCATCCCCCAGAAACAGGCGACTGAAAAGCAGAGCTGCTCAGGAAGACAGGAATAACGCTGCAAAAGAGGACCATCCAGAATCTTCTGTGATATGAGACCAATCCACACATTAAGTTTGGAACACAAGAAAAGCAGCATCCAACTGGCGCTATGCCGATGAGTACAGGCGTTGAAGACTCTAGGGATGGTTCCTGAGATGCACGCGATGCCCCTTGAGAGTAAAGAGGGCATCGAGATCTGAGGAAGCTCTAAAACACCGAAGACAGAGCATACAAACTATACAGTAACAAACACAGGCTGGAACCGCCCTGGCCAGGCACAACCTAGCTTCTTGCTGAAAAGTAACCCGCTCCCTTAACTTGCCCAAAGGGGACCACAGCTGTCAATGCTCTCCCGTACGCTAACTTCAAAATCCCTCCCTGCAACTCCCAACGTTGTCCCCTCCTCCCAGCCCCTCCCCAGCCCTGGTCCCTCAACTTAGATCAAAGAGGACTGGGGGTCTTAAATTCCCCATTAAAAAAAAAAACCAAAAAACAAAAAACACAAACCCAAAAACCAACAACCAACCACATCAGCTATCTGGGACCCTCCTGCAGTCACCGGGTTGATCTTCATCATCTACAACTAAAAAAAAAACAAAACCCTGAAACAAGAACTGCAAGAAGTATCAGAGAATTCAATGCCAACGTCTTCCACAACTTCCACTAGCTCAAAAGTACAATAGGATTCTGCTCACCTGCTCATTCTGGAGTCAGAAGCTGTGGCCATCGCTGCTTGAGATACCAAGAAACAAAACTGCTGTCGCACGTGTGAGAAGTCTGGCCCCACACTCCTCCTCGCACCTGCCCCAGCTCACCTCTAATGCTCATCAACTTCCAAAGGCAGCTCACAGAGAACCTGCAAAACCACAAGGTAAATACTTTGCCAAGCTGCCATATCATACTTCACCATTAGACACCAACATGGCCCACAACAGCCTCACCTTCTCGGCCCGCTCGCGGGCATGAGGCTTCGCTTCCCTGAGCCTGCGTGAGGCATCTGAAAAATACAAAGCAAAAGGCACATGCTGAGGTACTGCCAGAAATCTCAGCCAGTCACTAGCTCTTCCCGTCTCCCACTCCCTTGCCTTGGCCACTCGCCCACCTGCCCTCTGTAATTTTGAGCTACAACTTTAAGGCTCGCGCACCAACCGTACAAGAGACCAAAGGACACTTAGAACTTCACCCAAGAGACCAAAGGACACTTAGAACTTCACCCGCAATACAATGTAGGCTCTTATAGTTGTTCCACCTACCGCTGACTCTACACCCCCGGGGCAGGGCAGCTCCACGCCAAACACACCCCTGTGCAGCCCAACACCACACAACACAGTAGACAATGCGACTTCAAGATCAGACAACATTCCGCACAAGAAGAATGACTTCCAGACCGGAGGAGCCCTCAGGCAAGAAGACCCTAGGGGCAGCAACGCTGATGCAAGGAGGCTCTACGGTGATGCCGTAAGAGAACCAAATGTAATGTACCACTACAAGAAGATCCTGTAAAAACAGAGAGGATCTGAGTGCAAGAAGCCTGGCTTCAAGACCTGGGAACGTATGGATGCAGGGAAGAAATCCCAGTCCCTGAAAACGGATGCCTAGAGAAGAGAGCCGCTCACGTAGCTGGAGACACAACACAAAGAGAGGACCTTGCAGAAACGTCTGAGATGGAAGCCCGATCCGTGCTTTAAGATTGTTATGCAAGAAAAGAAGCGCCCATCGGGCACGATGCTGATGAGTACACACCTTCGAGACCCTAACGGTGATGTGCGCCATGCCCCTTGAGCGCACAGAGCAACGAGGACATCAAGACCTGAGGAAAGTCTAAGATACAGGAGACAGACCACACAAAACACACAACAGACACCGGCAGGAACTGCCCTGCCCGGCACACGCCAGCTTTGTGCTGAAATGAAATCCGTTCCCTTTACCTAGCCAAAGGGGACTGCTCCAGGACAGCCCCCTGCCCCGCTCCGACTTTAAAACCCCTCCCTGCAGCTCCCAACCTTGTCCCTTCCCTCCCTCAAACAATCACCAGCGCCAAACCCTCAACTTAGCTTTCAGAAGGCCAGGGGCCTGAAGCCGTCCTCCACAAGAAAAACCACAGCCAGCCAACGGGATCAATCCTGCAGTCCCTAGGCTCCTACACATCATCTGGAAAAAAAACAAGGAAAGAAGGAACAATGCATTCCACACAAAACAGTGAGCACCACAAAGGTCAACATGGACCTTGCACACAACATCCCCCTTCCTCACATACGCCATGACATTCTGCTCACCTGCTCCGCACGGAGTCCAGAGTTGGGCTCATCAGCAGTCACTGCTCGTGGTGCCTAAGAAACCAAGGGACACAAAAATACCACTGAACGTGCAAGAAATCTCCAGCCCCAGGCGCCTCCTCTCTACTACCCGGCTCATCTCAGATGCTCATCCGCTTCCAAAGGCGGCCCGCGCAGCGCCTGCAAAACCAGAGAGAAAAACTTCACTGAGCTGCCACCTAATACTTTGCTATTAGACGCCAACCCCGCCCACAACAGCCTCACCAGCTCGAACCGCTCGTCAGCGTGCGGCGTCACCCCTCCGAGCCCGTCTGCGGCACCTGCAAAAACACAAGCAAAATGACACGTGCTGAGATACTGCCCGAAACCGCAGCCTGTGCGTACCGGTTCCCATCTCCTGCCCCTTTACCTTGACAGCTAAAGGGCCCATCCTCCGTGCAAGTCTGGGTTGCCAGCCTCAGGCTTGCACACCACCCGTCAAACCCAAATAACAGGGGTCGCTTGGAACTCCACCAGCAAAAGACCTCCTGGAAACAAAAGGATACTTCAGCCCAGCAATCGCTGCTCGCCTTGCTCGAGTCAGCCCTGGTGCCCGTATCCCACGTCGCACCTTGATTCAAAGCTTCAAATTAAAAAAAAATACCATGAAGTAGTCAGAGCCATCAGACACATCTTCCTTCCAATACCACACACGGACGCACCTTCTGGCGGCACTCTGCTCAGGTCTCCTACATTGCCCTGCGCAGCTTGTTCCTCTGCATCTGAAGCAACAATACTGAAGAAGTCACCTGGACTCAGAGCAATACCTTCATAATTCCAAAGCTCTTGTTCCCATTTACAAATATCATATAGAGTCCAACTACAGGCTGCCATTAAAAAAAAAAAAAAAAAAAAATCAAAACAATAAAACCCAGAAATCCAGGCCCCAGACAAAGCAACCTTAACTTTGAGATGTAATCTGCTTCGCTACCACTGAACAGCCCCTCCCACAGAGCTCTGCTCTTCCCCATAAAACAATAATGAAAAAATTGTCCACAGAACCCACTGATGTCTGCTCGATCTGAGATGACAGTACCACCTTTGCCTCAACAGTCTGGGCAGATCCACATATTAACCACAGACTCTTACCGCTGTTCCTCCTACTCCTGACTCTGCACCCCTGGTCAGGGCGGCTCCAAGCCAAACACACACAAGGACAGACCGACACTACACACAACACGAAGAACAACACGCCTCAAAGGTGAGAGAAAACTCTCAGCCAGAATAATGACACTTGGCTGGAAGATGTCATCAGGCAAGAAGAACATGATGATGACATGAGGATGTTCTAGGGAAACCCCAGAAAGCGAGTACAACGTAATGACCCAGGACAAGAAGTGACTCTCGAAATAGAGACGAAGTGTATGTGGGAAGTCTGGCTTCAAGACCTAAGAACGTAAGGATGCGAGGATGAAGCTGCATCCCCCAGAAACAGGCGACTGAAAAGCAGAGCTGCTCAGGAAGACAGGAATAACGCTGCAAAAGAGGACCATCCAGAATCTTCTGTGATATGAGACCAATCCACACATTAAGTTTGGAACACAAGAAAAGCAGCATCCAACTGGCGCTATGCCGATGAGTACAGGCGTTGAAGACTCTAGGGATGGTTCCTGAGATGCACGCGATGCCCCTTGAGAGTAAAGAGGGCATCGAGATCTGAGGAAGCTCTAAAACACCGAAGACAGAGCATACAAACTATACAGTAACAAACACAGGCTGGAACCGCCCTGGCCAGGCACAACCTAGCTTCTTGCTGAAAAGTAACCCGCTCCCTTAACTTGCCCAAAGGGGACCACAGCTGTCAATGCTCTCCCGTACGCTAACTTCAAAATCCCTCCCTGCAACTCCCAACGTTGTCCCCTCCTCCCAGCCCCTCCCCAGCCCTGGTCCCTCAACTTAGATCAAAGAGGACTGGGGGTCTTAAATTCCCCATTAAAAAAAAAAACCAAAAAACAAAAAACACAAACCCAAAAACCAACAACCAACCACATCAGCTATCTGGGACCCTCCTGCAGTCACCGGGTTGATCTTCATCATCTACAACTAAAAAAAAAACAAAACCCTGAAACAAGAACTGCAAGAAGTATCAGAGAATTCAATGCCAACGTCTTCCACAACTTCCACTAGCTCAAAAGTACAATAGGATTCTGCTCACCTGCTCATTCTGGAGTCAGAAGCTGTGGCCATCGCTGCTTGAGATACCAAGAAACAAAACTGCTGTCGCACGTGTGAGAAGTCTGGCCCCACACTCCTCCTCGCACCTGCCCCAGCTCACCTCTAATGCTCATCAACTTCCAAAGGCAGCTCACAGAGAACCTGCAAAACCACAAGGTAAATACTTTGCCAAGCTGCCATATCATACTTCACCATTAGACACCAACATGGCCCACAACAGCCTCACCTTCTCGGCCCGCTCGCGGGCATGAGGCTTCGCTTCCCTGAGCCTGCGTGAGGCATCTGAAAAATACAAAGCAAAAGGCACATGCTGAGGTACTGCCAGAAATCTCAGCCAGTCACTAGCTCTTCCCGTCTCCCACTCCCTTGCCTTGGCCACTCGCCCACCTGCCCTCTGTAATTTTGAGCTACAACTTTAAGGCTCGCGCACCAACCGTACAAGAGACCAAAGGACACTTAGAACTTCACCCAAGAGACCAAAGGACACTTAGAACTTCACCCGCAATACAATGTAGGCTCTTATAGTTGTTCCACCTACCGCTGACTCTACACCCCCGGGGCAGGGCAGCTCCACGCCAAACACACCCCTGTGCAGCCCAACACCACACAACACAGTAGACAATGCGACTTCAAGATCAGACAACATTCCGCACAAGAAGAATGACTTCCAGACCGGAGGAGCCCTCAGGCAAGAAGACCCTAGGGGCAGCAACGCTGATGCAAGGAGGCTCTACGGTGATGCCGTAAGAGAACCAAATGTAATGTACCACTACAAGAAGATCCTGTAAAAACAGAGAGGATCTGAGTGCAAGAAGCCTGGCTTCAAGACCTGGGAACGTATGGATGCAGGGAAGAAATCCCAGTCCCTGAAAACGGATGCCTAGAGAAGAGAGCCGCTCACGTAGCTGGAGACACAACACAAAGAGAGGACCTTGCAGAAACGTCTGAGATGGAAGCCCGATCCGTGCTTTAAGATTGTTATGCAAGAAAAGAAGCGCCCATCGGGCACGATGCTGATGAGTACACACCTTCGAGACCCTAACGGTGATGTGCGCCATGCCCCTTGAGCGCACAGAGCAACGAGGACATCAAGACCTGAGGAAAGTCTAAGATACAGGAGACAGACCACACAAAACACACAACAGACACCGGCAGGAACTGCCCTGCCCGGCACACGCCAGCTTTGTGCTCAAATGAAATCCGTTCCCTTTACCTAGCCAAAGGGGACTGCTCCAGGACAGCCCCCTGCCCCGCTCCGACTTTAAAACCCCTCCCTGCAGCTCCCAACCTTGTCCCTTCCCTCCCTCAAACAATCACCAGCGCCAAACCCTCAACTTAGCTTTCAGAAGGCCAGGGGCCTGAAGCCGTCCTCCACAAGAAAAACCACAGCCAGCCAACGGGATCAATCCTGCAGTCCCTAGGCTCCTACACATCATCTGGAAAAAAAACAAGGAAAGAAGGAACAATGCATTCCACACAAAACAGTGAGCACCACAAAGGTCAACATGGACCTTGCACACAACATCCCCCTTCCTCACATACGCCATGACATTCTGCTCACCTGCTCCGCACGGAGTCCAGAGTTGGGCTCATCAGCAGTCACTGCTCGTGGTGCCTAAGAAACCAAGGGACACAAAAATACCATTGAACGTGCAAGAAATCTCCAGCCCCAGGCGCCTCCTCTCTACTACCCGGCTCATCTCAGATGCTCATCCGCTTCCAAAGGCGGCCCGCGCAGCGCCTGCAAAACCAGAGAGAAAAACTTCACTGAGCTGCCACCTAATACTTTGCTATTAGACGCCAACCCCGCCCACAACAGCCTCACCAGCTCGAACCGCTCGTCAGCGTGCGGCGTCACCCCTCCGAGCCCGTCTGCGGCACCTGCAAAAACACAAGCAAAATGACACGTGCTGAGATACTGCCCGAAACCGCAGCCTGTGCGTACCGGTTCCCATCTCCTGCCCCTTTACCTTGACAGCTAAAGGGCCCATCCTCCGTGCAAGTCTGGGTTGCCAGCCTCAGGCTTGCACACCACCCGTCAAACCCAAATAACAGGGGTCGCTTGGAACTCCACCAGCAAAAGACCTCCTGGAAACAAAAGGATACTTCAGCCCAGCAATCGCTGCTCGCCTTGCTCGAGTCAGCCCTGGTGCCCGTATCCCACGTCGCACCTTGATTCAAAGCTTCAAATTAAAAAAAAATACCATGAAGTAGTCAGAGCCATCAGACACATCTTCCTTCCAATACCACACACGGACGCACCTTCTGGCGGCACTCTGCTCAGGTCTCCTACATTGCCCTGCGCAGCTTGTTCCTCTGCATCTGAAGCAACAATACTGAAGAAGTCACCTGGACTCAGAGCAATACCTTCATAATTCCAAAGCTCTTGTTCCCATTTACAAATATCATATAGAGTCCAACTACAGGCTGCCATTAAAAAAAAAAAAAAAAAAAATCAAAACAATAAAACCCAGAAATCCAGGCCCCAGACAAAGCAACCTTAACTTTGAGATGTAATCTGCTTCGCTACCACTGAACAGCCCCTCCCACAGAGCTCTGCTCTTCCCCATAAAACAATAATGAAAAAATTGTCCACAGAACCCACTGATGTCTGCTCGATCTGAGATGACAGTACCACCTTTGCCTCAACAGTCTGGGCAGATCCACATATTAACCACAGACTCTTACCGCTGTTCCTCCTACTCCTGACTCTGCACCCCTGGTCAGGGCGGCTCCAAGCCAAACACACACAAGGACAGACCGACACTACACACAACACGAAGAACAACACGCCTCAAAGGTGAGAGAAAACTCTCAGCCAGAATAATGACACTTGGCTGGAAGATGTCATCAGGCAAGAAGAACATGATGATGACATGAGGATGTTCTAGGGAAACCCCAGAAAGCGAGTACAACGTAATGACCCAGGACAAGAAGTGACTCTCGAAATAGAGACGAAGTGTATGTGGGAAGTCTGGCTTCAAGACCTAAGAACGTAAGGATGCGAGGATGAAGCTGCATCCCCCAGAAACAGGCGACTGAAAAGCAGAGCTGCTCAGGAAGACAGGAATAACGCTGCAAAAGAGGACCATCCAGAATCTTCTGTGATATGAGACCAATCCACACATTAAGTTTGGAACACAAGAAAAGCAGCATCCAACTGGCGCTATGCCGATGAGTACAGGCGTTGAAGACTCTAGGGATGGTTCCTGAGATGCACGCGATGCCCCTTGAGAGTAAAGAGGGCATCGAGATCTGAGGAAGCTCTAAAACACCGAAGACAGAGCATACAAACTATACAGTAACAAACACAGGCTGGAACCGCCCTGGCCAGGCACAACCTAGCTTCTTGCTGAAAAGTAACCCGCTCCCTTAACTTGCCCAAAGGGGACCACAGCTGTCAATGCTCTCCCGTACGCTAACTTCAAAATCCCTCCCTGCAACTCCCAACGTTGTCCCCTCCTCCCAGCCCCTCCCCAGCCCTGGTCCCTCAACTTAGATCAAAGAGGACTGGGGGTCTTAAATTCCCCATTAAAAAAAAAAAACAAAAAACAAAAAACACAAACCCAAAAACCAACAACCAACCACATCAGCTATCTGGGACCCTCCTGCAGTCACCGGGTTGATCTTCATCATCTACAACTAAAAAAAAAACAAAACCCTGAAACAAGAACTGCAAGAAGTATCAGAGAATTCAATGCCAACGTCTTCCACAACTTCCACTAGCTCAAAAGTACAATAGGATTCTGCTCACCTGCTCATTCTGGAGTCAGAAGCTGTGGCCATCGCTGCTTGAGATACCAAGAAACAAAACTGCTGTCGCACGTGTGAGAAGTCTGGCCCCACACTCCTCCTCGCACCTGCCCCAGCTCACCTCTAATGCTCATCAACTTCCAAAGGCAGCTCACAGAGAACCTGCAAAACCACAAGGTAAATACTTTGCCAAGCTGCCATATCATACTTCACCATTAGACACCAACATGGCCCACAACAGCCTCACCTTCTCGGCCCGCTCGCGGGCATGAGGCTTCGCTTCCCTGAGCCTGCGTGAGGCATCTGAAAAATACAAAGCAAAAGGCACATGCTGAGGTACTGCCAGAAATCTCAGCCAGTCACTAGCTCTTCCCGTCTCCCACTCCCTTGCCTTGGCCACTCGCCCACCTGCCCTCTGTAATTTTGAGCTACAACTTTAAGGCTCGCGCACCAACCGTACAAGAGACCAAAGGACACTTAGAACTTCACCCAAGAGACCAAAGGACACTTAGAACTTCACCCGCAATACAATGTAGGCTCTTATAGTTGTTCCACCTACCGCTGACTCTACACCCCCGGGGCAGGGCAGCTCCACGCCAAACACACCCCTGTGCAGCCCAACACCACACAACACAGTAGACAATGCGACTTCAAGATCAGACAACATTCCGCACAAGAAGAATGACTTCCAGACCGGAGGAGCCCTCAGGCAAGAAGACCCTAGGGGCAGCAACGCTGATGCAAGGAGGCTCTACGGTGATGCCGTAAGAGAACCAAATGTAATGTACCACTACAAGAAGATCCTGTAAAAACAGAGAGGATCTGAGTGCAAGAAGCCTGGCTTCAAGACCTGGGAACGTATGGATGCAGGGAAGAAATCCCAGTCCCTGAAAACGGATGCCTAGAGAAGAGAGCCGCTCACGTAGCTGGAGACACAACACAAAGAGAGGACCTTGCAGAAACGTCTGAGATGGAAGCCCGATCCGTGCTTTAAGATTGTTATGCAAGAAAAGAAGCGCCCATCGGGCACGATGCTGATGAGTACACACCTTCGAGACCCTAACGGTGATGTGCGCCATGCCCCTTGAGCGCACAGAGCAACGAGGACATCAAGACCTGAGGAAAGTCTAAGATACAGGAGACAGACCACACAAAACACACAACAGACACCGGCAGGAACTGCCCTGCCCGGCACACGCCAGCTTTGTGCTGAAATGAAATCCGTTCCCTTTACCTAGCCAAAGGGGACTGCTCCAGGACAGCCCCCTGCCCCGCTCCGACTTTAAAACCCCTCCCTGCAGCTCCCAACCTTGTCCCTTCCCTCCCTCAAACAATCACCAGCGCCAAACCCTCAACTTAGCTTTCAGAAGGCCAGGGGCCTGAAGCCGTCCTCCACAAGAAAAACCACAGCCAGCCAACGGGATCAATCCTGCAGTCCCTAGGCTCCTACACATCATCTGGAAAAAAAACAAGGAAAGAAGGAACAATGCATTCCACACAAAACAGTGAGCACCACAAAGGTCAACATGGACCTTGCACACAACATCCCCCTTCCTCACATACGCCATGACATTCTGCTCACCTGCTCCGCACGGAGTCCAGAGTTGGGCTCATCAGCAGTCACTGCTCGTGGTGCCTAAGAAACCAAGGGACACAAAAATACCATTGAACGTGCAAGAAATCTCCAGCCCCAGGCGCCTCCTCTCTACTACCCGGCTCATCTCAGATGCTCATCCGCTTCCAAAGGCGGCCCGCGCAGCGCCTGCAAAACCAGAGAGAAAAACTTCACTGAGCTGCCACCTAATACTTTGCTATTAGACGCCAACCCCGCCCACAACAGCCTCACCAGCTCGAACCGCTCGTCAGCGTGCGGCGTCACCCCTCCGAGCCCGTCTGCGGCACCTGCAAAAACACAAGCAAAATGACACGTGCTGAGATACTGCCCGAAACCGCAGCCTGTGCGTACCGGTTCCCATCTCCTGCCCCTTTACCTTGACAGCTAAAGGGCCCATCCTCCGTGCAAGTCTGGGTTGCCAGCCTCAGGCTTGCACACCACCCGTCAAACCCAAATAACAGGGGTCGCTTGGAACTCCACCAGCAAAAGACCTCCTGGAAACAAAAGGATACTTCAGCCCAGCAATCGCTGCTCGCCTTGCTCGAGTCAGCCCTGGTGCCCGTATCCCACGTCGCACCTTGATTCAAAGCTTCAAATTAAAAAAAAATACCATGAAGTAGTCAGAGCCATCAGACACATCTTCCTTCCAATACCACACACGGACGCACCTTCTGGCGGCACTCTGCTCAGGTCTCCTACATTGCCCTGCGCAGCTTGTTCCTCTGCATCTGAAGCAACAATACTGAAGAAGTCACCTGGACTCAGAGCAATACCTTCATAATTCCAAAGCTCTTGTTCCCATTTACAAATATCATATAGAGTCCAACTACAGGCTGCCATTAAAAAAAAAAAAAAAAAAAATCAAAACAATAAAACCCAGAAATCCAGGCCCCAGACAAAGCAACCTTAACTTTGAGATGTAATCTGCTTCACTACCACTGAACAGCCCCTCCCACAGAGCTCTGCTCTTCCCCATAAAACAATAATGAAAAAATTGTCCACAGAACCCACTGATGTCTGCTCGATCTGAGATGACAGTACCACCTTTGCCTCAACAGTCTGGGCAGATCCACATATTAACCACAGACTCTTACCGCTGTTCCTCCTACTCCTGACTCTGCACCCCTGGTCAGGGCGGCTCCAAGCCAAACACACACAAGGACAGACCGACACTACACAGAACATGAAGAACAACACACCTCAAAGGTGAGAGAAAACTCTCAGCCAGAATAATGACACTTGGCTGGAAGATGTCATCAGGCAAGACGACCCATAGGACCATGATGATGACATGAGCATATTCGAGGGAAATCCCAGAAACTAACTGTAGAACATCATGGCCCAGGAAAAGAAGTGACTCCAAGAACTGAGATGATGTATGTACAGGAAGCCGGGCTTCAAGACCTAAGAATGTAAGGTTGCGGGGAAGAAGTTCCACTCCCTAGAAACAGATGCCTACAAAGCAGAGCTGCTCAGGCGATCGGGATCAATGCGGCAAATGAGGACCATCCAGAAGCTTCTGTGACTCAAGACCAATCCACGCTTTAGGCTTGTAACACAAGAAAAGCAGCACCCAAGCATGCCAAGGTTCATGCCGTACTCCTTAAGAATAAAGAGGACAGCAAGACCCAAAAAAAGTCTAAGACACAGAAGATGGACCACACAAACAACAACAGACATGGGCTGGAACTGCCCTGCCTGCGACACACTGGTGTTGTGCTTAAGAGTAAACCTGCTTCCTTTACTTGCCCATGGGGACTGCTCCTGAACAGCCCTCTGCCCTTCCCTAACTTTAATACCCTTTTCTGCAACTATCTACGTTGGCCCCTCAACTTAGCTTTCAGAGAGCCAGGGGTCTGAATTCATCCTTGACAAAAACCCCACACCAAACAGCTAACTCAATTCCTGCAGTCACCGGCTTCCTCTTCATCTGCAAAAAAAGGAAGAAACCATAGCCCCAGCAGTGCGCATCATGACTGTAAATGCCAACCTCTTCCACAGCACCCTCAATCGCAGAAGCTCTGGGGCATTCCACTCACCGGCTCCATGCCAACCCCAGAATCAGAGGCTACAGCAACAATTATTTATGGTACCTAAAAGACCAAGAAAAACAAAATTACCATTGTGCTTGTGAACAATCACCAGTCCCATGCTCATCCTCGATACTACCTGGCTCACCTCAAAGGCAAAAGACTCTAACACACCAGACCTCATCGACACCTTAATCCAACTGCTAAACCAATATGAGAAAGACCGATGAACCTGCCACTCTTTCCCAGCCATCCTCCAATCCCAAAGCTTTAGAAAAACCTTCTTGACTCCTGAATCAACAAGGAAGGAACCCCACTTCTTCCTGACACTTCCAATCCTGTGTTTGAACCCTGAAGCTCCTGCATCAGCTGCTCCTTGGGAGCTGCTCTTCCGAGCCGTGTCCTGCACTCTGTGGGCACCATCCATCTTCTGCCTTACCACGGACTCTGGGCTCTGGTGCAGTCCCACAAAACAAGTGATGCCTGGACACAATCTACGAGGGGCTGCCGCAACCTGCTAAAGCTCTAGGGACACCATAGTTCTCTGCAGGCAATCGGGAAAGGCTACTCATCCTATACCCTAAAAGACACTATACCTTACATCCCTGCTGCTTTCTTCAGAAATGCTAAAACTCCATATACCGGTGCATACAAGATGCTCACCCCAACCCCTGCTAGATAATCACACCATCAGTCTTTTTAAGAGAAATGGTATCAGCAACTTACAAAGGATACAACAAAATTGGAGAAAGAAACCACAATTCCATCTTAAAAAAAAACAAAAACTCCAGGAAAATACAGTGCACCTGGAATAAATAAAAGCCAGCTTGCGGCCCCTGAACACACATTAGAAAAACTACTGACCTAAAACAAAAAAAAGCAGCATAAAACTCTACTTTATTTTATATTTACTGCTAAACCTTAACCAGTCCTGAAGGTCTTACCTCACACTTCTAACCTCTGCTCCTCTAGATGCCCAAACACACCTGCTCCCACAGCTGAGCCAGCCCCGAGGCTACAATTGACTCAAGACACAGCAAAGCTCTGACCCCAAAGACAACCCAGGGCAGACTGAGCTCCCTGACAAGGGGCTGTGGCTTATTAATGCCGGGGCCCGCCAACCAACCCCTGACCCCGCCCACCAGACCCGGGCCGCGCCCACCACATCCGGGCCCCGCCCATAGCCCTTTTCCACAATCCCCTGAAGAAGGGACAGGGCCAACCCCCCCACACTCCCCGAAGCAATAACCGTGCATAAATTCTCTTGTTACATTGAAATAGAATATCTGTTAAGAGTCAGACCTATTTAGGCAGCAGGCACTTCATCTCGCTGCACCTCCTGCTTGCCCCAGCTCTGGCTAATGCAAGCCCCTGCTCTGCACCAGTCCATTTCAGCTCCTACTCTCGGCAAGCTCCGGCTGTTTACACTGCTCTGGCCTTTCGACCAGGGCATCACTCAGTCACCCTCATATCTCAGCAATTAAACATCAATTACAATAGAATACAACGAAATAAACAATACAATTAAATATCACCGTCATAGGTGGCAGAAATATTAACCGGTTTGTACGACTCATTAACTATTAACTATTCTAAGAGCTAGACCCAAAGAGGGCATGTGGGGTCTGAAAAGCGCCTTTTCCCCCCACAGACTACCTCACAGGTTGAGTTCAGGCAGGTGTGTGCCGGCCTCCCTAACTTCGGGGTCTGATGTGACCAGACCCTCCGCCTCCAGGGAGCCTCCCTGCAGCCCGCCCAGCCCCCGCTTTCCCCCGCAGCCCCCAACGCCCTCCTGCCCACCCCCCGTGCAGAACCAGCCAAAACGGCTTCTGCTCTCCGCCCCCAAACCGCATCACTTACTGCCCACTTCCGAACCCCAAAACCCAGCCGATGAGCCTCTGCTCAAGTCCCCAAAATGCCGGACTCCACCCCCGCTCCTCAGCCCAAAGCCACACGACTCCCTCTCCGGCTGAAGCCCCAACACCAACCACGCGAGCCCGTTTGCCAGCCGCGGGAGTCGCGAGCACCTCCCCAGACGCCTCAGCCCGCCCCCCCGCAACGCCGTCTCCCCTCGGAGCCGCCTAGGGACCCCGGCCGCCTTCCCCGCGCCCCCCCGCTATCCTCGACGCTGTCCAGCGGCACCGCGACGCTGACCGGCTGCCCGGTGCTTTCCGCCCGCGCCGGTCCGGTCCGGTCCGGTCCGGTGCGGTCCGCGCCGCGCCGCAGCCGCTACTGTGCGCGCCGCCATTTTCCTCCGGCCCCCTCCGCTTCCGGAGCAGCTCGGCCCGCCCATGCGGCGCGCCCATTGGCCGCGGGGCCGGAAGCGGCGTCCGTCCTCGAGGAGCCCCCGTCCCATTGGTCGGTCGCGCCGTCAATCTCCAGCGCCTCCCAGTCCGGCCAATCGGAGCGCGGCAGGCGATCCGACCAATCGGAGCGCGGCGGCCGCGCTGTGATTGGCTCGTCCTCCTGTCAATCCGCCCGGGGGCGGTTGCCGTGGTGAGGAAGCCCCGCCCGGTCGCGCATGCGCAGTAGTAAGGGCGGCGCTGTGCTCGCCGCCCTCCGTGCCAGCGGAAACCGGCGCTGTGGCTCGGGGAGCGGGGCGAGGCGGGACCGGGGAAGGTTCCCTTTTCCCCAAATTGGGGAAAATGTTATTCATATTCGGGGTTCAATTTGGGGCTTCAATTTACGGTTCTGCAGCGTCAGCCCCCGCATGGGCGCCGTCCCCGGCGGCGGGGAAGGGCAAGAAAAACCCTAACAAAACCCTGAAGACTTCTCCGTTGCGGAAAAGCACTGAAAAATCCCCAAATTGAATAATTTTCCCCAATTTGGGGAAAATGGAACCTCCCTCGGCTCCGCCTTCCCCCCCCCCACGGCGCCCCCCGAGCTGCAGCGCCGGTTTCTGCTGGCACGGGCGGCAGCGGCGGCGAGCGCAGCGCCCCCCTTTCTACTGGGCATGCGCGCCCCCACCCCCCCCCCGCCCCGTACCCGCGTACGTGCAGTACCGCGTTTTGTCCACAAGGCGGCAGCAGCGAGCACAGCGCCGCCCTTACTACTGCGCATGCGCGACCGGGCGGGGCTTCCTCACCACGGCAACCGCCCCCGGGCGGATTGACAGGAGGACGAGCCAATCACAGCGCGACCGCCGCGCTCCGATTGGTCGGATCGCCTGCCGCGCTCCGATTGGCCGGACTGGGAGGCGCTGGAGATTGACGGCGCGATCGACCAATGGGACGGGGGCTCCTCGAGGACGGACGCCGCTTACGGCCCCGCGACCAATGGGCGCGCGGTATGGGCGGACCGAGCCGCTCCGGAACCGGAGGGGGCCGGGGGAAAACGGCGGCCAGCTCAGAAATCGCTGCGGACCGGACCGCAGCGGGCGGAAAGCACCGGGCAGCCGGGCAGCGCCCGCGCCCCCTTCCTTGTCCCCGTCTGAGACCTCACCGGGGCCATGAGCGGTGACCGCTCTCAGCCCGCTTCCCTCCACCCGGGCACCGTGACCACTTACCGGCGGGCAAGGCTTCCCGCTCTCTGCCCTGTCCCCGCTCGCAGCCCGGGCAGCTGCAGCCGTCGCCTCGGCGCCAAAAACCTCCGGTGTTCGCCCCGCAACCAGCCCCAGGGACGCCGCGGCGCTCTGCGCGTGGCCCCGGGGGCCGTGGGGGCGACAGCAGCCAGTCCGCCGGCGTCCAGGAAGGCAGGCGGGGGTGCCGCCTTATCCACCACAGAGACATCGGGGAGCTTTGCGTCCCTGCAGGAAAACGGGGCTGGGTTTTTTTCCTCCTGTCCCGCTGCACCGATCCAGCTCCCCAGGGCGGGAGGGGAAACGGGGGAAGGGGCTGCTTTTCATAGAATCGTCTAGGTTGGAAGAGACCCTTGGCATCATCGAGTCCAACCATCTACCCTACTCTACAAAGTTCTCCCCTACACCATATCCCCCAACACCACATCTCAACGGTTCTTAAACACATCCAGGGATGGTGACTCGACCACCTCCCTGGGTAGCCTGTTCCAATGCCTGACCACTCCCTCTGTGAAACATTCTTTCCTAATGTCCAGTCTAAACCTACCCTGTTGGAGCTTGAAGCCGTTCCCTCTCATTCTGTCATTACCTACCCGTGCCAAGAGACCAGCACCAACCTCTCTACAGTGTCCTCTCAAGTAGCTGTAGAGAGCTATGAGGTCCCCCCTCAGCCTCCTCTTCCTCATACTAAACAGTCCCAGCTCCTTCAACCGCTCTTCATAGGATTTGTTTTCCAGGCCCTTCACCAGCTTCGTTGCCCTCCTCTGCACTCGCTCCAGCACCTCGACATCTCTCTTGGATTGAGGTGCCCAAAACCGGACACAATACTCCAGGTGTGGCCTCACCAGTGCCGAGTACAGGGGGCACAATCGCCTCCCTACTTCTGCTGCTCACGCTGTTTCTAATACAAGCCAGGATGCCGTTGGCTTTCGTGGCCACCTGGGCACACTGACGGCTCACGTTCAGCCGCTCGTCCATTAGAACCCCCAGGTCTCTTTCTTCCAGGTGGTTTTCCAGCCACATTTCCCCAAGCCTGTAGCGCTGCTCGGGGTTATTGTGGCCCACGCGCAGAACCTGGCACTTGCCCTTGTTGAAACTCATACCACTGATGTTGGCCCAACGATCCAATCTACCTAAGTCTCTCTGTAGAGCTTCCCTATCCTCCTGGGAATCAACACTCCTGCTTAAAGCGCTTTTGAAAGCGCTTGGACGCCGGCAAGAGAGAGCAGAGGGGAGGGCCAGTTTGGAAATCCCTTCTAGCGATAGGCTCTCTTTGCAGTCTGGAACCATCTACAGCACAGGCGTTTACGCCTCCGCACTGACCGACCCGTGGGTAAGACTTAGGGAAAAGGGATGCTCTTGATACACTTCGACAGAACGTCTGCTAAGAGTCACATCTATTTAGACTTACAGATTAACACGCACGATAGACAACATCCAATTAGACTAGCGACCTGTCCAGACATCCGCTTTGACGCTTCAATCTCTCTTTATAAATAAATCTTTTAAAAAAATCTTTCCGTCGTCTAAACTCCCATTAAATAATACAGAATCCTTAGAGATACGGGTTGGTATTTTGAACTCCTTTTATATACGTAGGGGAATATTATTTTTCAACACACAGAAAAATGAGAGATTTTTCTCTACTCCAGTGCCTCACCCCCGCATATACAGCTTTTAAACACCACCGCCCAAAACCCCAACCACCTGCCCCGCACCAAGTTTTCAGGCGTTTGGGGGCCGTGACCCACCCTCTTGTGGGGGGAACCCCACTTAACCCCCACTCACCTGCTCCTCCGCCGCACCGTCGCTCCCCTGCTGACATCCGGCTGCCCCAAATGACATCATCACACCACCACCCCCCCACACACACACCGGTTTTTTTAATTCGCCCCAAAAAATGCACCGAACGACCAGACCCAGGGCTGGCCCCTTCCCCTCAGGCGGCTCCACCACCGGCTGCAAACCCGGGCCGGGGCATCTGTCGAGCAGCACGAGACGCGGACAACGAGGCACCTGCAAAACAAACAGCAAACCCCAACCGGAGATCAGCATCATCAAACGAAAGAGCACCGAAGAGAGTAGAGGAATTCCCTCCGGCCACGGACAGGACAGGAGCTGAGCTACAGGAGGATTGCGGGGAAACAGCTCCGCTCCAAAGGCGGCACGGCCTGCCAAAGCCGGAGCCATCCCGACGCTTCAGGTCCCTATTCAGACTGACCCGTGCCACTTGCAACACCTTCTCAGCCTAACAGCGTAACAAACCCTCTGCCCGCTGGGGGGAAGCGCCTCCTCCCTTCCCTTTCCCTGCCGCTGGAAAGCTCTGCGCGCGTTTAGATACGGCCAAGAAAAATACTCACGCTAGAAAAGCCTCGGACTTTTTCTTCGACGCTAATTCAACTGGCACAGCTCCGAACCCCCACCGTTGCGCTCTCCGTCTCCAGAACGCGCAGTTGTCATTTGACCGGGGGCTGCTTTCTCTCCTACCCAAGGAGGAGGGACATCTGGCCGGCGGCACTGCCCGAGAGAGATGCTACCGCACTGCCGGGGAAACGCGACGCTGAAAGCCAGGCAGAAATCAGGTTCTTCAGAGCACTCTGCCTAAAGAGCACGGGGGGGAAAAAACAAAAAACAAAAACAAAAACAACAACAACAAAACCCGAAAAAAAAAACCAACCAAAAACCCAACCCGTTACCTTCAGTCGCCTCTCTTTTCAAAGATTTGGAACAAATACCTCGCCGCTTAGGGACGCCTAAGACGCTGTAGGCTACAGCCGGTGGACGGTTGCCGTTTAAAGCCTGCAAGTCAGTTTGCACGTTATACGACTTTAACCCTTTTTTTAAAGTCTCCTTTACGATAGAAAAAACCAGGAAGGTAAGAGATTCCCCAAACGGCTGTACTTTTGGCGGGGGGAAATCCAATCCCCGGTGCCGCGATCCACCAGGCTACCGAAAACGACCGGCGGACCGGCCAAGGCTTTTGGCTGTGCCGAACACGCAGAGGAACAGGGTTTGGCCGTGTCCCCGCTGTTACGGGGGACCCAGAGCCCAAAGGCCGGCCATGCCATCGGCCGTCGGAAGAGGTGCCGCGCTCGGGCCTTTGGAAGGACATCGTCTTTCTTTTTGTCCCTATTTAATAGAGCGCGCGACGTCTCCTCGCTGATGACTTCTACTGCCCAGCGCATCGTCTCCGAGGATCCCCTCTCGTGGGAACTTCAGGAGAGGCAACCGCTTGGCACGAGAAACCGGTGCCCTTTCAGAAAGGGAAACCTCCTTCCGACTGACGTCCAAATGACACGCCGTAGGCTACGGACAACGGACGTTCCTGGAAGGCTCGACTCACCTAAGCCACCTCAGGACTCGCCGCCACCAGTGACGAGGCTGATGATGCTCCTTGGTTCGTGGCAAAGCCTGGAAAACAGGCAGAAGCGGCGCCGGTTCGTCCCGTTTTGTCCACGTCTCTTCGTTGACCGCCCCGGCTTTCAGCGCAGATGCCATGAAAGAGGAGTGACAAAGAAAAGGCGAGGTCAGGCAGCAAAAGAGCTCTGCAGGCTGCCACCTGCAGTCAACCGCGCACCCTGTTTTGGAAGCCACACGCCCACACGCCCGCCCGCCACCCCCCGCCCAAAACAAACAAACAAACAAACAAACAAAGAGACAAGAACCCCGGCACCTGGCCTCTTTCTTGTCTTCAGGAGCTCATCCTGAAGCTCATCGCTTCTGTCTTGTCAGAGCAGGAAGCGCAGACCATCTGTATCCCGAGGACACCTGACCGGGATTAACACGTGTCCAGAGGTAGTCCCCATCTCTACGAGCGTGTCGCTTTGGTGCTTTTAATAATCCTAACTCGACGGTAGTCACTGGGACGGTCCTTTACGGTGGCTTCTTCAGACTTCTGGATCGCCAGTCCCAGTATTTCCATTTCATCCTACCAAAAAAAACCCCAAAGCACGTTACAGCTGCACATAACATTTTCTGCCTGTTCTTGTACGAGTATTTAAGGCGTAGGAGAAAGAGAAGATCTGAAAGGCAGAAGAGGCATTCAAAAACCGTGCAACTATGAAAAAGTAAAGCAGCTCTCTCGGAAAAGCACGAGAAACGGCCATAAAAGGTATACTTATGAAATACGCCAAGTAATATCGGGGCACCAAAATATACTATATAGGAAGGCTAGGTGGCTCATTTGATAGAAATTCGATGTAAATCTAAGACAGTACCGAGAATTCTGTCTGTAAATGGGTAATATTCGGCACCACTCAGCTCTAAAATTGCCGCTGCGCCTGCCTGTTAAAAATCCTACTTTAAAAGCATCTAGTACGAACCTTAAAGTTTTCATCACAGTTACAGCCATCTTTCACCTTAAAGCATGCTTTACATTTCTGCTGCAGCCTATCTGCCAACTTGGAGTGTACACATCTGGGTATACACGCTTGTAATTCAGGACGATTTGCACAAATCGTTTCTGTGCAGAAAAACAGGCCTCGTTTCATTATGCAATCAAATTTGAAATTTTTTTTCTCGGGAGAAGTTTTGCCTTTTTAACTGTGAGAATTTTAACTAGGAATTCACACGCTGCCCATGCCTCAAATTATGAGGAGACGCATCACAAAACGAACTCAAAACGAACATCCCGGATTCAGGAAAACTAATTGTGCCTCCCCCCTCTGTGGAACGTGTCCGTAGGACAGGAGCGGGCACCCGCTTTGCCACAGAAGCAGACGGATGCGGAATTGCTCCACGCGTGTCGGTTAACACACATTCGGCTAATGGCCCACCACTCCTTGTACGCACAGGCTGACGACAGCCAGGTCGCCCGGTACGGGCTGAACACTTTGCAGGATTTGTTACAAACCTTTTTAGTGAAATAGATTTTGAAACCCCAGGAAACACACCCCTACCTCCGAGAATTGTAGGGCAATAAATATTTTGACAACTTACATTTCACGTCTATCCATGTATGTCCCATTACTGTCTGTGGTCATAAACTATCTAATATAGAATACTAAACGTTGCTACCATTTAAGAACCGAACGACAGCAACTGAACTGAACCGAAAGGAAGAGCTTTTCTTTGAAAATCGCAGTGCCACCTGAGAAGAAGCTGAAGACTGAAAATCGGGCGAGAGAATCACGCAAAAATATCAGCCTTGCTCTAAAAGCAAGACAGGAGAAAACCCACCAAAAAATAAAATGCAGTTTAATTGACCCAAAGGTCACCAAACAAAACAGGCAAAAAGCTTCACAATACACAGCGTTTGCACCGCTGTCGCTTTTCTGGCTTTTGCTGGGCCTAAGAGGTTGCTGTGACTTCCTCGAGCTGCCCTTCTGCGGTCACCAGATTGTTTCAGGGGAGACAGACGTCTCCCGGGGAGGCGCACGCAGAGAGCGCCGCTACGTCTCGGCTGTGACCCCTTGGTCACTGCGTTCCTGCGGTGCCCGTACCCGTGCTACCAACAGGATGTCACAAAAGGACGCAAGAGCAGGGGGAATCGCTACAGGAGTCCTGAATGTTTCCACGGGCTTTTGAAAACCCCATTTTCTAAATTAAGTTACGCGAGGGAGTCTTTTTGAAAGTTACGAGGCTTCTGTGTGTCTGCTACTAAAAACATCCAACCGACCGACTCAAAAAACACCCAGAACACACTTTCCCCACGTTCCCCCGACACCGTAGCCTTGCATCTCGGGGGATTTCCTTTCCTGCCTTGCGAACGGATGCAGGTTAGGGACACCATAAAACAGCTTCCCTAGGGTATCCGAACGGCTGTCAGCGTACCATTTAGATCCCTTGAGTACAAGCAATAGCGCGCGTTACCTCTCCGGTTTGATGCTCGCTGACAGGCCGAATCCTTTGTGGAACCTTAAGCTGTTGTTCCGGCTTCCCTATCTCTTGCTGGAAAAGGTCTCTCTCGTGCTCTCGGTCAATTGCTCGCTCCTGAAAGTGACAAAACAGTGAGGATGCACCATTTCACGTAAAAACTGTCTAAATTAAGGATATTACAGCTTCTTGCTTCTTTTAACACGAGGCTGCTAACGGTACATCAGTAGCATTATTACACGTCAGTACGAGCCGGCAACGCGCGCTGGCAGCCCAGAAAGCCAACCCCACCCTGGGCTGCATCAAGAGAAGCGTGGCCAGCGGGTCACGGGAGGCGATTCTACCCCCCTCTACTCTGCGCACGCGAGACCCCACCTGGAGTACGGTGTCCAGCTTTGGAGTCCTCGACACGGGAAGGACGTGGACCTGTTGGAAGGGGCCCAGCGGAGGGCCACGAAAACCATCGGAGGGACGGAGCACCTCCCCTGTGAAGAGAGACTGAGAGAGCTGGGGTTGTTCAGCCTGGAGAAGAGAAGGCTCCGGGGAGACCTCAGAGCAGCCTTCCAATATCTGAAGGGAGCCTACGGGAGAGCCGGAGAGGGACTCTCTGTCGGGAAAGGTAGCGACAGGACAAGGGGTAACGATTTTAAATCGGAAGAGGGGAGATTCAGACTAGATATTAGGAGGAAATTCTTTACCGTGAGGGTGGTGAGGCACTGGAACAGGTTGCCCGGGGAAGCTGTGGATGCCCCATCCCTGGAAGTGTTTAAGGCCAGGCTGGACGGGGCTTTGAGCAACCCGCTCTAGTGGAGGCGTCCCTGCCCAAGGCAGGGGGGCTGCAACACGATGATCTTGAAGGTCCCTTCCAATTCTAACCATTCTACGATTCTATGGTTTTTAAGGTGGCAGAACCTCTTGCGACTTCCATTAACAAAAACTACTCTCACCATTCGGGGCAACAAATCTCACATTTTTGAATAAAAACACGAGGACGGCACTGATACAGCCAGTATTATTTCACAAAAAGGACAGTTTTGTCTCTTCTGTTCAAAGCACAGCATACAAATAGCAATAGGCCAGTATTTTATGGTCTCCTTTCCTCGCGTTCATCCTTCATATATGTAGCATAAATAGGAATTAAGAATAGAAATTAACTTTGTGTTCATACTGAGGAGGAGCCAATGGGAAAAAAGAAATTCTAAATTTTGCATTTCAGTGTTACTTTTGACCAGCTGCAGTTGTTATATCCCACTCTGATATTTGGGGAATACATCTTTATACTGGAAATAAGGCACAGCCGCTGGCATCCGGTGAAACGTCACCTTTAAATGCCACTTTGCTCAACAGACAAACCTGATCAGACGCATTGAAATAAACTAGCTCAAGTAGCTGATACACAGAGGAATGCTCTGTCTAGCAACAGAAGCTTTTGCAAAAATGGAGGAAGCCAGAATAAAGCTGCAACAGTTACAAGTTGCAGATTTGAAAACCTCACCTGCTGTTTGAGCACCCCGCAGCCCGCCCAGCCCCTGCTTTCCCCCGCAGCCCCCAACGCCCTCCTGCCCACCCCCCCTGCAGAACCAGCCAAAACGGCTTCTGCTCTCCGCCCCCAAACCGCATCACTTACTGCCCCCTTCCGAGCCCCAAAACCCAGCCGCTGAGCCTCTGCTCGAGTCCCCAAAACGCCGGACTCCACCCCCGCCCCTCAGCCCAAAGCCACACGACTCCCTCTCCGGCTGAAGCCCCAACACCAGCCACGCGAGCCCGTTTGCCAGCCCCGGGAGCCGCGAGCACCTCCCCAGACGCCTCAGCCCGCCCCCCCGCAACGCCGTCTCCCCTCGGAGCCGCCTCGGGACCCCGGCCGCCTTCCCCGCGCCCCCCCGCTGGCCTCGACGCTGCCCAGCGGCACCGCGACGCTGCCCAGCGGCACCGCGACGCTGTCCGGCTGCCCGGTGCTTTCCGCCCGCGCCGGTGCGGTGCGGTGCGGTGCGGTCCGGTCCGGTCCGCGCCGCGCCGCAGCCGCTTCTGCGCGCGCCGCCATTTTCCCCCGGCCCCCTCCGCTTCCGGAGCGGCTCGGCCCGCCCATGCGGCGCGCCCATTGGTCACGGCGCCGGAAGCGGCTTCCGTCCTCGGGGAGCCCGTCCCATTGGTCGGTCGCGCCGTCAATCTTCAGCGCCTCCCACCCCGGCCAATCGGAGCGCGGCAGGCGATCCGACCAATCGGAGCGGGGCGGTCGCGTTGTGATTGGCTCGTCCTCCTGTCAATCCGCCAGGGGGCGGTTGCCATGGTGAGGAAGCCCCGCCCAGTCGCGCATGCGCAGTAGTAAGGACGGCGCCGCCCTCACTACTGCGCATGCGCGACCGGGCGGGGCTTCCTCACCATGGCAACCGCCCCGGGCGGATTGACAGGAGGACGAGCCAATCACAACGCGACCGCCCCGCTCCGATTGGTCGGATCGCCTGCCGCGCTCCGATTGGCCGGACTGGGAGGCGCTGGAGATTGACGGCGCGATCGACCAATGGGACGGGGGCTCCTAGAGGACGGACGCCGCTTACGGCACCGCGACCAATGGGCGCGCGGTATGGGCGGGCCGAGCCGCTCCGGAACCGGAGGGGGCCGGGGGAAAACGGCGGCCAGCCCAGAAATCGCTGCGGACCGGTCCGCAGCGGGCGGAAAGCACCGGGCAGCGCCCACGCCCCCTTCCTTGTCCCCCTCTGAGACCTCACCGGGGCCATGAGCGGTGACCGCTCTCAGCCCGCTTCCCTCCACCCAGGGACCGTGACCACTTACCGGCGGGCAGGCCTTCCCGCTCTCTGCCCTGTCCCCGCTCGCAGTCCGGGCAGCCGCAGCCGTCGCCTCGGCGCCAAAAACCTCCGGTGTTCGCCCCGCAACCAGCCCCAGGGACGCCGCGGCGCTCTGCGCGTGGCCCCGGGGGCCGTGGGGGCGACAGCAGCCAGTCCGCCGGCGTCCAGGAAGGCAGGCGGGGGTGCCGCCTTATCCACCACAGAGACATCGGGGAGCTTTGCGTCCCTGCAGGAAAACGGGGCTGGGTTTTTTTCCTCCTGTCCCGCTGCACCGATCCAGCTCCCCAGGGCGGGAGGGGAAACGGGGGAAGGGGCTGCTTTTCATAGAATCATAGAATCGTCTAGGTTGCAAGAGACCCTTGGCATCATCGAGTCCAACCATCTACCCTACTCTACAAAGTTCTCCCCTACACCATATCCCCCAACACCACATCTCGACGGTTCTTAAACACATCCAGGGATGGTGACTCGACCACCTCCCTGGGTAGCCTGTTCCAATGCCCGACCACTCCCTCTGTGAAACATTCTTTCCTAATGTCCAGTCTAAACCTACCCTGTTGGAGCTTGAAGCCGTTCCCTCTCGTTCTGTCATTACCTACCTGTGCCAAGAGACCAGCACCGACCTCTCTACAGTGTCCTTTCAAGTAGTTTTAGGGAGTGACGAGGTCTCCCCTCAGCCCCCTCTTCCTCATACTAAACAGTCCCAGCTCCTTCAACCGCTCTTCATAGGATTTGTTTTCCAGGCCCTTCACCAGCTTCGTTGCCCTCCTCTGCACTCGCTCCAGCACCTCGACATCTCTCTTGGATTGAGGTGCCCAAAACCGGACGCAATACTCCAGGTGTGGCCTCACCAGTGCCGAGTACAGGGGCACAATCGCCTCCCTACTTCTGCTGCTCACGCTGTTTCTAATACAAGCCAGGATGCCGTTGGCTTTCGTGGCCACCTGGGCACACTGACGGCTCACGTTCAGCCGCTTGTCCATTAGAACCCCCAGGTCTCTTTCTTCCAGGTGGTTTTCCAGCCACATTTCCCCAAGCCTGTAGCGCTGCTCGGGGTTATTGTGGCCCACGCGCAGAACCTGGCACTTGCCCTTGTTGAAACGCATACCACTGATGTTGGCCCAACGATCCAATCTACCTAAGTCTCTCTGTAGAGCTTCCCTATCCTCCTGGGAATCAACACTCCTGCTTAAAGCGCTTTTGAAAGCGCTTGGACGCCGGCAAGAGAGAGCAGAGGGGAGGGCCAGTTTGGAAATCCCTTCTAGCGATAGGCTCTCTTTGCAGTCTGGAACCATCTACAGCACAGGCGTTTACGCCTCCGCACTGACCGACCCGTGGGTAAGACTTAGGGAAAAGGGATGCTCTTGATACACTTCGACAGAACGTCTGCTAAGAGTCACATCTGTTTAGACTTACAGATTAACACGCACGATAGATAGACAACATCCAATTGGACTAGCGACCTGTCCAGACATCCGCTTTGACGCTTCAATCTCTCTTTATAAATAAATCTTTTAAAAAAATCTTTCCGTCGTCTAAACTCCCATTAAATAATACAGAATCCTTAGAGATACGGGTTGGTATTTTGAACTCCTTTTATATACGTAAGGGAATATTATTTTTCAACACACAGAAAAATGAGAGATTGTTCTCTACTCCAATGCCTCACCCCCGCATATACAGCTTTTAACATTTTTTAAACACCACCGCCCAAAACCCCAACCACCTGCCCCGCACCAAGTTTTCAGGCGTTTGGGGGCCGTGACCCACCCTCTTGTGGGGGGAACCCCACTTAACCCCCACTCACCTGCTCCTCCGCCGCACCGTCGCTCCCCCGCTGACATCCGGCTGCCCCAAATGACATCATCACACCACCACCCCCCCACACACACACACCGGTTTTTTTAATTCGTCCCAAAAAATGCACCGAACGACCAGACCCAGGGCTGGCCCCTTCCCCTCAGGCGGCTCCACCACCGGCTGCAAACCCGGGCCGGGGCATCTGTCGAGCAGCACGAGACGCGGACAACGAGGCACCTGCAAAACAAACAGCAAACCCCAACCGGAGATCAGCATCATCAAACGAAAGAGCACCGAAGAGAGTAGAGGAATTCCCTCCGGCCGAGGGACAGGACAGGAGCTGAGCTACAGGAGGATTGCGGGGAAACAGCTCCGCTCCAAAGACGGCATGGCCTGCCAAAGCCGGAGCCATCCCGACGCTTCAGGTCCCTATTCAGACTGACCCGTGCCACTTGCAACACCTTCTCAGCCTAACAGCGTAACAAACCCTCCGCCCGCTGGGGGGAAGCGCCTCCTCCCTTCCCTTTCTCTGCCGCTGGAAAGCTCTGCGCGCGTTTAGATATGGCCAAGAAAAATACTCACGCTAGAAAAGCCTCGGACTTTTTCTTCGGCGCTAATTCAACTGGCACAGCTCCGAACCCCCACCGTTGCGCTCTCCGTCTCCAGAACGCGCAGTTGTCATTTGACCGGGGGCTGCTTTCTCTCCTACCCAAGGAGGAGGGACATCTGGCCGGCGGCACTGCCCGAGAGAGATGCTACCGCACTGCCGGGGAAACGCGACGCTGAAAGCCAGGCAGAAATCAGGTTCTTCAGAGCGCTCCGCCTAAAGAAAAGGGGGGGGAAAAACAAAAAACAAAAAAACTAGAAAAAAAACCCAACCAAAAACCCAACCCGTTACCTTCAGTCGCCTCTCTTTTCAAAGATTTGGAACAAATACCTCGCCGCTTAGGGACGCCTAAGACGCTGTAGGCTACAGCCGGTGGACGGTTGCCGTTTAAAGCCTGCAAGTCAGTTTGCACGTTATACGACTTTAACCCTTTTTTTAAAGTCTCCTTTACGATAGAAAAAACCAGGAAGGTAAGAGATTCCCCAAACGGCTGTACTTTTGGCGGGGGGAAATCCAATCCCCGGTGCCGCGATCCACCAGGCTACCGAAAACGACCGGCGGACCGGCCAAGGCTTTTGGCTGTGCCGAACACGCAGAGGAACAGGGTTTGGCCGTGTCCCCGCTGTTACGGGGGACCCAGAGCCCAAAGGCCGGCCATGCCATCGGCCGTCGGAAGAGGTGCCGCGCTCGGGCCTTTGGAAGGACATCGTCTTTCTTTTTGTCCCTATTTAATAGAGCGCGCGACGTCTCCTCGCTGATGACTTCTACTGCCCAGCGCATCGTCTCCGAGGATCCCCTCTCGTGGGAACTTCAGGAGAGGCAACCGCTTGGCACGAGAAACCGGTGCCCTTTCAGAAAGGGAAACCTCCTTCCGACTGACGTCCAAATGACACGCCGTAGGCTACGGACAACGGACGTTCCTGGAAGGCTCGACTCACCTAAGCCACCTCAGGACTCGCCGCCACCAGTGACGAGGCTGATGATGCTCCTTGGTTCGTGGCAAAGCCTGGAAAACAGGCAGAAGCGGCGCCGGTTCGTCCCGTTTTGTCCACGTCTCTTCGTTGACCGCCCCGGCTTTCAGCGCAGATGCCATGAAAGAGGAGTGACAAAGAAAAGGCGAGGTCAGGCAGCAAAAGAGCTCTGCAGGCTGCCACCTGCAGTCAACCGCGCACCCTGTTTTGGAAGCCACACGCCCACACGCCCGCCCGCCACCCCCCGCCCAAAACAAACAAACAAACAAACAAACAAAGAGACAAGAACCCCGGCACCTGGCCTCTTTCTTGTCTTCAGGAGCTCATCCTGAAGCTCATCGCTTCTGTCTTGTCAGAGCAGGAAGCGCAGACCATCTGTATCCCGAGGACACCTGACCGGGATTAACACGTGTCCAGAGGTAGTCCCCATCTCTACGAGCGTGTCGCTTTGGTGCTTTTAATAATCCTAACTCGACGGTAGTCACTGGGACGGTCCTTTACGGTGGCTTCTTCAGACTTCTGGATCGCCAGTCCCAGTATTTCCATTTCATCCTACCAAAAAAAACCCCAAAGCACGTTACAGCTGCACATAACATTTTCTGCCTGTTCTTGTACGAGTATTTAAGGCGTAGGAGAAAGAGAAGATCTGAAAGGCAGAAGAGGCATTCAAAAACCGTGCAACTATGAAAAAGTAAAGCAGCTCTCTCGGAAAAGCACGAGAAACGGCCATAAAAGGTATACTTATGAAATACGCCAAGTAATATCGGGGCACCAAAATATACTATATAGGAAGGCTAGGTGGCTCATTTGATAGAAATTCGATGTAAATCTAAGACAGTACCGAGAATTCTGTCTGTAAATGGGTAATATTCGGCACCACTCAGCTCTAAAATTGCCGCTGCGCCTGCCTGTTAAAAATCCTACTTTAAAAGCATCTAGTACGAACCTTAAAGTTTTCATCACAGTTACAGCCATCTTTCACCTTAAAGCATGCTTTACATTTCTGCTGCAGCCTATCTGCCAACTTGGAGTGTACACATCTGGGTATACACGCTTGTAATTCAGGACGATTTGCACAAATCGTTTCTGTGCAGAAAAACAGGCCTCGTTTCATTATGCAATCAAATTTGAAATTTTTTTTCTCGGGAGAAGTTTTGCCTTTTTAACTGTGAGAATTTTAACTAGGAATTCACACGCTGCCCATGCCTCAAATTATGAGGAGACGCATCACAAAACGAACTCAAAACGAACATCCCGGATTCAGGAAAACTAATTGTGCCTCCCCCCTCTGTGGAACGTGTCCGTAGGACAGGAGCGGGCACCCGCTTTGCCACAGAAGCAGACGGATGCGGAATTGCTCCACGCGTGTCGGTTAACACACATTCGGCTAATGGCCCACCACTCCTTGTACGCACAGGCTGACGACAGCCAGGTCGCCCGGTACGGGCTGAACACTTTGCAGGATTTGTTACAAACCTTTTTAGTGAAATAGATTTTGAAACCCCAGGAAACACACCCCTACCTCCGAGAATTGTAGGGCAATAAATATTTTGACAACTTACATTTCACGTCTATCCATGTATGTCCCATTACTGTCTGTGGTCATAAACTATCTAATATAGAATACTAAACGTTGCTACCATTTAAGAACCGAACGACAGCAACTGAACTGAACCGAAAGGAAGAGCTTTTCTTTGAAAATCGCAGTGCCACCTGAGAAGAAGCTGAAGACTGAAAATCGGGCGAGAGAATCACGCAAAAATATCAGCCTTGCTCTAAAAGCAAGACAGGAGAAAACCCACCAAAAAATAAAATGCAGTTTAATTGACCCAAAGGTCACCAAACAAAACAGGCAAAAAGCTTCACAATACACAGCGTTTGCACCGCTGTCGCTTTTCTGGCTTTTGCTGGGCCTAAGAGGTTGCTGTGACTTCCTCGAGCTGCCCTTCTGCGGTCACCAGATTGTTTCAGGGGAGACAGACGTCTCCCGGGGAGGCGCACGCAGAGAGCGCCGCTACGTCTCGGCTGTGACCCCTTGGTCACTGCGTTCCTGCGGTGCCCGTACCCGTGCTACCAACAGGATGTCACAAAAGGACGCAAGAGCAGGGGGAATCGCTACAGGAGTCCTGAATGTTTCCACGGGCTTTTGAAAACCCCATTTTCTAAATTAAGTTACGCGAGGGAGTCTTTTTGAAAGTTACGAGGCTTCTGTGTGTCTGCTACTAAAAACATCCAACCGACCGACTCAAAAAACACCCAGAACACACTTTCCCCACGTTCCCCCGACACCGTAGCCTTGCATCTCGGGGGATTTCCTTTCCTGCCTTGCGAACGGATGCAGGTTAGGGACACCATAAAACAGCTTCCCTAGGGTATCCGAACGGCTGTCAGCGTACCATTTAGATCCCTTGAGTACAAGCAATAGCGCGCGTTACCTCTCCGGTTTGATGCTCGCTGACAGGCCGAATCCTTTGTGGAACCTTAAGCTGTTGTTCCGGCTTCCCTATCTCTTGCTGGAAAAGGTCTCTCTCGTGCTCTCGGTCAATTGCTCGCTCCTGAAAGTGACAAAACAGTGAGGATGCACCATTTCACGTAAAAACTGTCTAAATTAAGGATATTACAGCTTCTTGCTTCTTTTAACACGAGGCTGCTAACGGTACATCAGTAGCATTATTACACGTCAGTACGAGCCGGCAACGCGCGCTGGCAGCCCAGAAAGCCAACCCCACCCTGGGCTGCATCAAGAGAAGCGTGGCCAGCGGGTCACGGGAGGCGATTCTACCCCCCTCTACTCTGCGCACGCGAGACCCCACCTGGAGTACGGTGTCCAGCTTTGGAGTCCTCGACACGGGAAGGACGTGGACCTGTTGGAAGGGGCCCAGCGGAGGGCCACGAAAACCATCGGAGGGACGGAGCACCTCCCCTGTGAAGAGAGACTGAGAGAGCTGGGGTTGTTCAGCCTGGAGAAGAGAAGGCTCCGGGGAGACCTCAGAGCAGCCTTCCAATATCTGAAGGGAGCCTACGGGAGAGCCGGAGAGGGACTCTCTGTCGGGAAAGGTAGCGACAGGACAAGGGGTAACGATTTTAAATCGGAAGAGGGGAGATTCAGACTAGATATTAGGAGGAAATTCTTTACCGTGAGGGTGGTGAGGCACTGGAACAGGTTGCCCGGGGAAGCTGTGGATGCCCCATCCCTGGAAGTGTTTAAGGCCAGGCTGGACGGGGCTTTGAGCAACCCGCTCTAGTGGAGGCGTCCCTGCCCAAGGCAGGGGGGCTGCAACACGATGATCTTGAAGGTCCCTTCCAATTCTAACCATTCTACGATTCTATGGTTTTTAAGGTGGCAGAACCTCTTGCGACTTCCATTAACAAAAACTACTCTCACCATTCGGGGCAACAAATCTCACATTTTTGAATAAAAACACGAGGACGGCACTGATACAGCCAGTATTATTTCACAAAAAGGACAGTTTTGTCTCTTCTGTTCAAAGCACAGCATACAAATAGCAATAGGCCAGTATTTTATGGTCTCCTTTCCTCGCGTTCATCCTTCATATATGTAGCATAAATAGGAATTAAGAATAGAAATTAACTTTGTGTTCATACTGAGGAGGAGCCAATGGGAAAAAAGAAATTCTAAATTTTGCATTTCAGTGTTACTTTTGACCAGCTGCAGTTGTTATATCCCACTCTGATATTTGGGGAATACATCTTTATACTGGAAATAAGGCACAGCCGCTGGCATCCGGTGAAACGTCACCTTTAAATGCCACTTTGCTGAACAGACAAACCTGATCAGACGCATTGAAATAAACTAGCTCAAGTAGCTGATACACAGAGGAATGCTCTGTCTAGCAACAGAAGCTTTTGCAAAAATGGAGGAAGCCAGAATAAAGCTGCAACAGTTACAAGTTGCAGATTTGAAAACCTCACCTGCTGTTTGAGCACCCCGCAGCCCGCCCAGCCCCTGCTTTCCCCCGCAGCCCCCAACGCCCTCCTGCCCACCCCCCCTGCAGAACCAGCCAAAACGGCTTCTGCTCTCCGCCCCCAAACCGCATCACTTACTGCCCCCTTCCGAGCCCCAAAACCCAGCCGCTGAGCCTCTGCTCGAGTCCCCAAAACGCCGGACTCCACCCCCGCCCCTCAGCCCAAAGCCACACGACTCCCTCTCCGGCTGAAGCCCCAACACCAGCCACGCGAGCCCGTTTGCCAGCCCCGGGAGCCGCGAGCACCTCCCCAGACGCCTCAGCCCGCCCCCCCGCAACGCCGTCTCCCCTCGGAGCCGCCTCGGGACCCCGGCCGCCTTCCCCGCGCCCCCCCGCTGGCCTCGACGCTGCCCAGCGGCACCGCGACGCTGCCCAGCGGCACCGCGACGCTGTCCGGCTGCCCGGTGCTTTCCGCCCGCGCCGGTGCGGTGCGGTGCGGTGCGGTCCGGTCCGGTCCGCGCCGCGCCGCAGCCGCTTCTGCGCGCGCCGCCATTTTCCCCCGGCCCCCTCCGCTTCCGGAGCGGCTCGGCCCGCCCATGCGGCGCGCCCATTGGTCACGGCGCCGGAAGCGGCTTCCGTCCTCGGGGAGCCCGTCCCATTGGTCGGTCGCGCCGTCAATCTTCAGCGCCTCCCACCCCGGCCAATCGGAGCGCGGCAGGCGATCCGACCAATCGGAGCGGGGCGGTCGCGTTGTGATTGGCTCGTCCTCCTGTCAATCCGCCAGGGGGCGGTTGCCATGGTGAGGAAGCCCCGCCCAGTCGCGCATGCGCAGTAGTAAGGACGGCGCCGCCCTCACTACTGCGCATGCGCGACGGGGCGGGGCTTCCTCACCATGGCAACCGCCCCGGGCGGATTGACAGGAGGACGAGCCAATCACAACGCGACCGCCCCGCTCCGATTGGTCGGATCGCCTGCCGCGCTCCGATTGGCCGGACTGGGAGGCGCTGGAGATTGACGGCGCGATCGACCAATGGGACGGGGGCTCCTAGAGGACGGACGCCGCTTACGGCACCGCGACCAATGGGCGCGCGGTATGGGCGGGCCGAGCCGCTCCGGAACCGGAGGGGGCCGGGGGAAAACGGCGGCCAGCCCAGAAATCGCTGCGGACCGGTCCGCAGCGGGCGGAAAGCACCGGGCAGCGCCCACGCCCCCTTCCTTGTCCCCCTCTGAGACCTCACCGGGGCCATGAGCGGTGACCGCTCTCAGCCCGCTTCCCTCCACCCAGGGACCGTGACCACTTACCGGCGGGCAGGCCTTCCCGCTCTCTGCCCTGTCCCCGCTCGCAGTCCGGGCAGCCGCAGCCGTCGCCTCGGCGCCAAAAACCTCCGGTGTTCGCCCCGCAACCAGCCCCAGGGACGCCGCGGCGCTCTGCGCGTGGCCCCGGGGGCCGTGGGGGCGACAGCAGCCAGTCCGCCGGCGTCCAGGAAGGCAGGCGGGGGTGCCGCCTTATCCACCACAGAGACATCGGGGAGCTTTGCGTCCCTGCAGGAAAACGGGGCTGGGTTTTTTTCCTCCTGTCCCGCTGCACCGATCCAGCTCCCCAGGGCGGGAGGGGAAACGGGGGAAGGGGCTGCTTTTCATAGAATCATAGAATCGTCTAGGTTGCAAGAGACCCTTGGCATCATCGAGTCCAACCATCTACCCTACTCTACAAAGTTCTCCCCTACACCATATCCCCCAACACCACATCTCGACGGTTCTTAAACACATCCAGGGATGGTGACTCGACCACCTCCCTGGGTAGCCTGTTCCAATGCCCGACCACTCCCTCTGTGAAACATTCTTTCCTAATGTCCAGTCTAAACCTACCCTGTTGGAGCTTGAAGCCGTTCCCTCTCGTTCTGTCATTACCTACCTGTGCCAAGAGACCAGCACCGACCTCTCTACAGTGTCCTTTCAAGTAGTTTTAGGGAGTGACGAGGTCTCCCCTCAGCCCCCTCTTCCTCATACTAAACAGTCCCAGCTCCTTCAACCGCTCTTCATAGGATTTGTTTTCCAGGCCCTTCACCAGCTTCGTTGCCCTCCTCTGCACTCGCTCCAGCACCTCGACATCTCTCTTGGATTGAGGTGCCCAAAACCGGACGCAATACTCCAGGTGTGGCCTCACCAGTGCCGAGTACAGGGGCACAATCGCCTCCCTACTTCTGCTGCTCACGCTGTTTCTAATACAAGCCAGGATGCCGTTGGCTTTCGTGGCCACCTGGGCACACTGACGGCTCACGTTCAGCCGCTTGTCCATTAGAACCCCCAGGTCTCTTTCTTCCAGGTGGTTTTCCAGCCACATTTCCCCAAGCCTGTAGCGCTGCTCGGGGTTATTGTGGCCCACGCGCAGAACCTGGCACTTGCCCTTGTTGAAACGCATACCACTGATGTTGGCCCAACGATCCAATCTACCTAAGTCTCTCTGTAGAGCTTCCCTATCCTCCTGGGAATCAACACTCCTGCTTAAAGCGCTTTTGAAAGCGCTTGGACGCCGGCAAGAGAGAGCAGAGGGGAGGGCCAGTTTGGAAATCCCTTCTAGCGATAGGCTCTCTTTGCAGTCTGGAACCATCTACAGCACAGGCGTTTACGCCTCCGCACTGACCGACCCGTGGGTAAGACTTAGGGAAAAGGGATGCTCTTGATACACTTCGACAGAACGTCTGCTAAGAGTCACATCTGTTTAGACTTACAGATTAACACGCACGATAGATAGACAACATCCAATTGGACTAGCGACCTGTCCAGACATCCGCTTTGACGCTTCAATCTCTCTTTATAAATAAATCTTTTAAAAAAATCTTTCCGTCGTCTAAACTCCCATTAAATAATACAGAATCCTTAGAGATACGGGTTGGTATTTTGAACTCCTTTTATATACGTAAGGGAATATTATTTTTCAACACACAGAAAAATGAGAGATTGTTCTCTACTCCAATGCCTCACCCCCGCATATACAGCTTTTAACATTTTTTAAACACCACCGCCCAAAACCCCAACCACCTGCCCCGCACCAAGTTTTCAGGCGTTTGGGGGCCGTGACCCACCCTCTTGTGGGGGGAACCCCACTTAACCCCCACTCACCTGCTCCTCCGCCGCACCGTCGCTCCCCCGCTGACATCCGGCTGCCCCAAATGACATCATCACACCACCACCCCCCCACACACACACACCGGTTTTTTTAATTCGTCCCAAAAAATGCACCGAACGACCAGACCCAGGGCTGGCCCCTTCCCCTCAGGCGGCTCCACCACCGGCTGCAAACCCGGGCCGGGGCATCTGTCGAGCAGCACGAGACGCGGACAACGAGGCACCTGCAAAACAAACAGCAAACCCCAACCGGAGATCAGCATCATCAAACGAAAGAGCACCGAAGAGAGTAGAGGAATTCCCTCCGGCCGAGGGACAGGACAGGAGCTGAGCTACAGGAGGATTGCGGGGAAACAGCTCCGCTCCAAAGACGGCATGGCCTGCCAAAGCCGGAGCCATCCCGACGCTTCAGGTCCCTATTCAGACTGACCCGTGCCACTTGCAACACCTTCTCAGCCTAACAGCGTAACAAACCCTCCGCCCGCTGGGGGGAAGCGCCTCCTCCCTTCCCTTTCTCTGCCGCTGGAAAGCTCTGCGCGCGTTTAGATATGGCCAAGAAAAATACTCACGCTAGAAAAGCCTCGGACTTTTTCTTCGGCGCTAATTCAACTGGCACAGCTCCGAACCCCCACCGTTGCGCTCTCCGTCTCCAGAACGCGCAGTTGTCATTTGACCGGGGGCTGCTTTCTCTCCTACCCAAGGAGGAGGGACATCTGGCCGGCGGCACTGCCCGAGAGAGATGCTACCGCACTGCCGGGGAAACGCGACGCTGAAAGCCAGGCAGAAATCAGGTTCTTCAGAGCGCTCCGCCTAAAGAAAAGGGGGGGGAAAAACAAAAAACAAAAAAACTAGAAAAAAAACCCAACCAAAAACCCAACCCGTTACCTTCAGTCGCCTCTCTTTTCAAAGATTTGGAACAAATACCTCGCCGCTTAGGGACGCCTAAGACGCTGTAGGCTACAGCCGGTGGACGGTTGCCGTTTAAAGCCTGCAAGTCAGTTTGCACGTTATACGACTTTAACCCTTTTTTTAAAGTCTCCTTTACGATAGAAAAAACCAGGAAGGTAAGAGATTCCCCAAACGGCTGTACTTTTGGCGGGGGGAAATCCAATCCCCGGTGCCGCGATCCACCAGGCTACCGAAAACGACCGGCGGACCGGCCAAGGCTTTTGGCTGTGCCGAACACGCAGAGGAACAGGGTTTGGCCGTGTCCCCGCTGTTACGGGGGACCCAGAGCCCAAAGGCCGGCCATGCCATCGGCCGTCGGAAGAGGTGCCGCGCTCGGGCCTTTGGAAGGACATCGTCTTTCTTTTTGTCCCTATTTAATAGAGCGCGCGACGTCTCCTCGCTGATGACTTCTGCTGCCCAGCGCATCGTCTCCGAGGATCCCCTCTCGTGGGAACTTCAGGAGAGGCAACCGCTTGGCACGAGAAACCGGTGCCCTTTCAGAAAGGGAAACCTCCTTCCGACTGACGTCCAAATGACACGCCGTAGGCTACGGACAACGGACGTTCCTGGAAGGCTCGACTCACCTAAGCCACCTCAGGACTCGCCGCCACCAGTGACGAGGCTGATGATGCTCCTTGGTTCGTGGCAAAGCCTGGAAAACAGGCAGAAGCGGCGCCGGTTCGTCCCGTTTTGTCCACGTCTCTTCGTTGACCGCCCCGGCTTTCAGCGCAGATGCCATGAAAGAGGAGTGACAAAGAAAAGGCGAGGTCAGGCAGCAAAAGAGCTCTGCAGGCTGCCACCTGCAGTCAACCGCGCACCCTGTTTTGGAAGCCACACGCCCACACGCCCGCCCGCCACCCCCCGCCCAAAACAAACAAACAAACAAACAAACAAAGAGACAAGAACCCCGGCACCTGGCCTCTTTCTTGTCTTCAGGAGCTCATCCTGAAGCTCATCGCTTCTGTCTTGTCAGAGCAGGAAGCGCAGACCATCTGTATCCCGAGGACACCTGACCGGGATTAACACGTGTCCAGAGGTAGTCCCCATCTCTACGAGCGTGTCGCTTTGGTGCTTTTAATAATCCTAACTCGACGGTAGTCACTGGGACGGTCCTTTACGGTGGCTTCTTCAGACTTCTGGATCGCCAGTCCCAGTATTTCCATTTCATCCTACCAAAAAAAACCCCAAAGCACGTTACAGCTGCACATAACATTTTCTGCCTGTTCTTGTACGAGTATTTAAGGCGTAGGAGAAAGAGAAGATCTGAAAGGCAGAAGAGGCATTCAAAAACCGTGCAACTATGAAAAAGTAAAGCAGCTCTCTCGGAAAAGCACGAGAAACGGCCATAAAAGGTATACTTATGAAATACGCCAAGTAATATCGGGGCACCAAAATATACTATATAGGAAGGCTAGGTGGCTCATTTGATAGAAATTCGATGTAAATCTAAGACAGTACCGAGAATTCTGTCTGTAAATGGGTAATATTCGGCACCACTCAGCTCTAAAATTGCCGCTGCGCCTGCCTGTTAAAAATCCTACTTTAAAAGCATCTAGTACGAACCTTAAAGTTTTCATCACAGTTACAGCCATCTTTCACCTTAAAGCATGCTTTACATTTCTGCTGCAGCCTATCTGCCAACTTGGAGTGTACACATCTGGGTATACACGCTTGTAATTCAGGACGATTTGCACAAATCGTTTCTGTGCAGAAAAACAGGCCTCGTTTCATTATGCAATCAAATTTGAAATTTTTTTTCTCGGGAGAAGTTTTGCCTTTTTAACTGTGAGAATTTTAACTAGGAATTCACACGCTGCCCATGCCTCAAATTATGAGGAGACGCATCACAAAACGAACTCAAAACGAACATCCCGGATTCAGGAAAACTAATTGTGCCTCCCCCCTCTGTGGAACGTGTCCGTAGGACAGGAGCGGGCACCCGCTTTGCCACAGAAGCAGACGGATGCGGAATTGCTCCACGCGTGTCGGTTAACACACATTCGGCTAATGGCCCACCACTCCTTGTACGCACAGGCTGACGACAGCCAGGTCGCCCGGTACGGGCTGAACACTTTGCAGGATTTGTTACAAACCTTTTTAGTGAAATAGATTTTGAAACCCCAGGAAACACACCCCTACCTCCGAGAATTGTAGGGCAATAAATATTTTGACAACTTACATTTCACGTCTATCCATGTATGTCCCATTACTGTCTGTGGTCATAAACTATCTAATATAGAATACTAAACGTTGCTACCATTTAAGAACCGAACGACAGCAACTGAACTGAACCGAAAGGAAGAGCTTTTCTTTGAAAATCGCAGTGCCACCTGAGAAGAAGCTGAAGACTGAAAATCGGGCGAGAGAATCACGCAAAAATATCAGCCTTGCTCTAAAAGCAAGACAGGAGAAAACCCACCAAAAAATAAAATGCAGTTTAATTGACCCAAAGGTCACCAAACAAAACAGGCAAAAAGCTTCACAATACACAGCGTTTGCACCGCTGTCGCTTTTCTGGCTTTTGCTGGGCCTAAGAGGTTGCTGTGACTTCCTCGAGCTGCCCTTCTGCGGTCACCAGATTGTTTCAGGGGAGACAGACGTCTCCCGGGGAGGCGCACGCAGAGAGCGCCGCTACGTCTCGGCTGTGACCCCTTGGTCACTGCGTTCCTGCGGTGCCCGTACCCGTGCTACCAACAGGATGTCACAAAAGGACGCAAGAGCAGGGGGAATCGCTACAGGAGTCCTGAATGTTTCCACGGGCTTTTGAAAACCCCATTTTCTAAATTAAGTTACGCGAGGGAGTCTTTTTGAAAGTTACGAGGCTTCTGTGTGTCTGCTACTAAAAACATCCAACCGACCGACTCAAAAAACACCCAGAACACACTTTCCCCACGTTCCCCCGACACCGTAGCCTTGCATCTCGGGGGATTTCCTTTCCTGCCTTGCGAACGGATGCAGGTTAGGGACACCATAAAACAGCTTCCCTAGGGTATCCGAACGGCTGTCAGCGTACCATTTAGATCCCTTGAGTACAAGCAATAGCGCGCGTTACCTCTCCGGTTTGATGCTCGCTGACAGGCCGAATCCTTTGTGGAACCTTAAGCTGTTGTTCCGGCTTCCCTATCTCTTGCTGGAAAAGGTCTCTCTCGTGCTCTCGGTCAATTGCTCGCTCCTGAAAGTGACAAAACAGTGAGGATGCACCATTTCACGTAAAAACTGTCTAAATTAAGGATATTACAGCTTCTTGCTTCTTTTAACACGAGGCTGCTAACGGTACATCAGTAGCATTATTACACGTCAGTACGAGCCGGCAACGCGCGCTGGCAGCCCAGAAAGCCAACCCCACCCTGGGCTGCATCAAGAGAAGCGTGGCCAGCGGGTCACGGGAGGCGATTCTACCCCCCTCTACTCTGCGCACGCGAGACCCCACCTGGAGTACGGTGTCCAGCTTTGGAGTCCTCGACACGGGAAGGACGTGGACCTGTTGGAAGGGGCCCAGCGGAGGGCCACGAAAACCATCGGAGGGACGGAGCACCTCCCCTGTGAAGAGAGACTGAGAGAGCTGGGGTTGTTCAGCCTGGAGAAGAGAAGGCTCCGGGGAGACCTCAGAGCAGCCTTCCAATATCTGAAGGGAGCCTACGGGAGAGCCGGAGAGGGACTCTCTGTCGGGAAAGGTAGCGACAGGACAAGGGGTAACGATTTTAAATCGGAAGAGGGGAGATTCAGACTAGATATTAGGAGGAAATTCTTTACCGTGAGGGTGGTGAGGCACTGGAACAGGTTGCCCGGGGAAGCTGTGGATGCCCCATCCCTGGAAGTGTTTAAGGCCAGGCTGGACGGGGCTTTGAGCAACCCGCTCTAGTGGAGGCGTCCCTGCCCAAGGCAGGGGGGCTGCAACACGATGATCTTGAAGGTCCCTTCCAATTCTAACCATTCTACGATTCTATGGTTTTTAAGGTGGCAGAACCTCTTGCGACTTCCATTAACAAAAACTACTCTCACCATTCGGGGCAACAAATCTCACATTTTTGAATAAAAACACGAGGACGGCACTGATACAGCCAGTATTATTTCACAAAAAGGACAGTTTTGTCTCTTCTGTTCAAAGCACAGCATACAAATAGCAATAGGCCAGTATTTTATGGTCTCCTTTCCTCGCGTTCATCCTTCATATATGTAGCATAAATAGGAATTAAGAATAGAAATTAACTTTGTGTTCATACTGAGGAGGAGCCAATGGGAAAAAAGAAATTCTAAATTTTGCATTTCAGTGTTACTTTTGACCAGCTGCAGTTGTTATATCCCACTCTGATATTTGGGGAATACATCTTTATACTGGAAATAAGGCACAGCCGCTGGCATCCGGTGAAACGTCACCTTTAAATGCCACTTTGCTCAACAGACAAACCTGATCAGACGCATTGAAATAAACTAGCTCAAGTAGCTGATACACAGAGGAATGCTCTGTCTAGCAACAGAAGCTTTTGCAAAAATGGAGGAAGCCAGAATAAAGCTGCAACAGTTACAAGTTGCAGATTTGAAAACCTCACCTGCTGTTTGAGCACCCCGCAGCCCGCCCAGCCCCTGCTTTCCCCCGCAGCCCCCAACGCCCTCCTGCCCACCCCCCCTGCAGAACCAGCCAAAACGGCTTCTGCTCTCCGCCCCCAAACCGCATCACTTACTGCCCCCTTCCGAGCCCCAAAACCCAGCCGCTGAGCCTCTGCTCGAGTCCCCAAAACGCCGGACTCCACCCCCGCCCCTCAGCCCAAAGCCACACGACTCCCTCTCCGGCTGAAGCCCCAACACCAGCCACGCGAGCCCGTTTGCCAGCCCCGGGAGCCGCGAGCACCTCCCCAGACGCCTCAGCCCGCCCCCCCGCAACGCCGTCTCCCCTCGGAGCCGCCTCGGGACCCCGGCCGCCTTCCCCGCGCCCCCCCGCTGGCCTCGACGCTGTCCAGCTGCCTCGCGACGCTGCCCAGCGGCACCGCGACGCTGTCCGGCTGCCCGGTGCTTTCCGCCCGCGCCGGTGCGGTGCGGTGCGGTGCGGTCCGGTCCGGTCCGCGCCGCGCCGCAGCCGCTTCTGCGCGCGCCGCCATTTTCCCCCGGCCCCCTCCGCTTCCGGAGCGGCTCGGCCCGCCCATGCGGCGCGCCCATTGGTCACGGCGCCGGAAGCGGCTTCCGTCCTCGGGGAGCCCGTCCCATTGGTCGGTCGCGCCGTCAATCTTCAGCGCCTCCCACCCCGGCCAATCGGAGCGCGGCAGGCGATCCGACCAATCGGAGCGGGGCGGTCGCGTTGTGATTGGCTCGTCCTCCTGTCAATCCGCCAGGGGGCGGTTGCCATGGTGAGGAAGCCCCGCCCAGTCGCGCATGCGCAGTAGTAAGGACGGCGCCGCCCTCACTACTGCGCATGCGCGACGGGGCGGGGCTTCCTCACCATGGCAACCGCCCCGGGCGGATTGACAGGAGGACGAGCCAATCACAACGCGACCGCCCCGCTCCGATTGGTCGGATCGCCTGCCGCGCTCCGATTGGCCGGACTGGGAGGCGCTGGAGATTGACGGCGCGATCGACCAATGGGACGGGGGCTCCTAGAGGACGGACGCCGCTTACGGCACCGCGACCAATGGGCGCGCGGTATGGGCGGGCCGAGCCGCTCCGGAACCGGAGGGGGCCGGGGGGAAAACGGCGGCCAGCCCAGAAATCGCTGCGGACCGGTCCGCAGCGGGCGGAAAGCACCGGGCAGCGCCCACGCCCCCTTCCTTGTCCCCCTCTGAGACCTCACCGGGGCCATGAGCGGTGACCGCTCTCAGCCCGCTTCCCTCCACCCAGGGACCGTGACCACTTACCGGCGGGCAGGCCTTCCCGCTCTCTGCCCTGTCCCCGCTCGCAGTCCGGGGCAGCCGCAGCCGTCGCCTCGGCGCCAAAAACCTCCGGTGTTCGCCCCGCAACCAGCCCCAGGGACGCCGCGGCGCTCTGCGCGTGGCCCCCGGGGGCCGTGGGGGCGACAGCAGCCAGTCCGCCGGCGTCCAGGAAGGCAGGCGGGGGTGCCGCCTTATCCACCACAGAGACATCGGGGAGCTTTGCGTCCCTGCAGGAAAACGGGGCTGGGTTTTTTTCCTCCTGTCCCGCTGCACCGATCCAGCTCCCCAGGGCGGGAGGGGAAAACGGGGGAAGGGGCTGCTTTTCATAGAATCATAGAATCGTCTAGGTTGCAAGAGACCCTTGGCATCATCGAGTCCAACCATCTACCCTACTCTACAAAGTTCTCCCCTACACCATATCCCCCAACACCACATCTCGACGGTTTCTTAAACACATCCAGGGATGGTGACTCGACCACCTCCCTGGGTAGCCTGTTCCAATGCCCGACCACTCCCTCTGTGAAACATTCTTTCCTAATGTCCAGTCTAAACCTACCCTGTTGGAGCTTGAAGCCGTTCCCTCTCGTTCTGTCATTACCTACCTGTGCCAAGAGACCAGCACCGACCTCTCTACAGTGTCCTTTCAAGTAGTTTTAGGGAGTGACGAGGTCTCCCCTCAGCCCCCTCTTCCTCATACTAAAACAGTCCCAGCTCCTTCAACCGCTCTTCATAGGATTTGTTTTCCAGGCCCTTCACCAGCTTCGTTGCCCTCCTCTGCACTCGCTCCAGCACCTCGACATCTCTCTTGGATTGAGGTGCCCAAAACCGGACGCAATACTCCAGGTGTGGCCTCACCAGTGCCGAGTACAGGGGCACAATCGCCTCCCTACTTCTGCTGCTCACGCTGTTTCTAATACAAGCCAGGATGCCGTTGGCTTTCGTGGCCACCTGGGCACACTGACGGCTCACGTTCAGCCGCTTGTCCATTAGAACCCCCAGGTCTCTTTCTTCCAGGTGGTTTTCCAGCCACATTTCCCCAAGCCTGTAGCGCTGCTCGGGGTTATTGTGGCCCACGCGCAGAACCTGGCACTTGCCCTTGTTGAAACGCATACCACTGATGTTGGCCCAACGATCCAATCTACCTAAGTCTCTCTGTAGAGCTTCCCTATCCTCCTGGGAATCAACACTCCTGCTTAAAGCGCTTTTGAAAGCGCTTGGACGCCGGCAAGAGAGAGCAGAGGGGAGGGCCAGTTTGGAAATCCCTTCTAGCGATAGGCTCTCTTTGCAGTCTGGAACCATCTACAGCACAGGCGTTTACGCCTCCGCACTGACCGACCCGTGGGTAAGACTTAGGGAAAAAGGGATGCTCTTGATACACTTCGACAGAACGTCTGCTAAGAGTCACATCTGTTTAGACTTACAGATTAACACGCACGATAGATAGACAACATCCAATTGGACTAGCGACCTGTCCAGACATCCGCTTTGACGCTTCAATCTCTCTTTATAAATAAATCTTTTAAAAAAATCTTTCCGTCGTCTAAACTCCCATTAAATAATACAGAATCCTTAGAGATACGGGTTGGTATTTTGAACTCCTTTTATATACGTAAGGGAATATTATTTTTCAACACACAGAAAAATGAGAGATTGTTCTCTACTCCAATGCCTCACCCCCGCATATACAGCTTTTAACATTTTTTAAACACCCAAAACCCCAACCACCTGCCCCGCACCAAGTTTTCAGGCGTTTGGGGGCCGTGACCCACCCTCTTGTGGGGGGAACCCCACTTAACCCCCACTCACCTGCTCCTCCGCCGCACCGTCGCTCCCCCGCTGACATCCGGCTGCCCCAAATGACATCATCACACCACCACCCCCCCACACACACACACCGGTTTTTTTAATTCGTCCCAAAAAATGCACCGAACGACCAGACCCAGGGCTGGCCCCTTCCCCTCAGGCGGCTCCACCACCGGCTGCAAACCCGGGCCGGGGCATCTGTCGAGCAGCACGAGACGCGGACAACGAGGCACCTGCAAAACAAACAGCAAACCCCAACCGGAGATCAGCATCATCAAACGAAAGAGCACCGAAGAGAGTAGAGGAATTCCCTCCGGCCGAGGGACAGGACAGGAGCTGAGCTACAGGAGGATTGCGGGGAAACAGCTCCGCTCCAAAGACGGCATGGCCTGCCAAAGCCGGAGCCATCCCGACGCTTCAGGTCCCTATTCAGACTGACCCGTGCCACTTGCAACACCTTCTCAGCCTAACAGCGTAACAAACCCTCCGCCCGCTGGGGGGAAGCGCCTCCTCCCTTCCCTTTCTCTGCCGCTGGAAAGCTCTGCGCGCGTTTAGATATGGCCAAGAAAAATACTCACGCTAGAAAAGCCTCGGACTTTTTCTTCGGCGCTAATTCAACTGGCACAGCTCCGAACCCCCACCGTTGCGCTCTCCGTCTCCAGAACGCGCAGTTGTCATTTGACCGGGGGCTGCTTTCTCTCCTACCCAAGGAGGAGGGACATCTGGCCGGCGGCACTGCCCGAGAGAGATGCTACCGCACTGCCGGGGAAACGCGACGCTGAAAGCCAGGCAGAAATCAGGTTCTTCAGAGCGCTCCGCCTAAAGAAAAGGGGGGGGAAAAACAAAAAACAAAAAAACTAGAAAAAAAACCCAACCAAAAACCCAACCCGTTACCTTCAGTCGCCTCTCTTTTCAAAGATTTGGAACAAATACCTCGCCGCTTAGGGACGCCTAAGACGCTGTAGGCTACAGCCGGTGGACGGTTGCCGTTTAAAGCCTGCAAGTCAGTTTGCACGTTATACGACTTTAACCCTTTTTTTAAAGTCTCCTTTACGATAGAAAAAACCAGGAAGGTAAGAGATTCCCCAAACGGCTGTACTTTTGGCGGGGGGAAATCCAATCCCCGGTGCCGCGATCCACCAGGCTACCGAAAACGACCGGCGGACCGGCCAAGGCTTTTGGCTGTGCCGAACACGCAGAGGAACAGGGTTTGGCCGTGTCCCCGCTGTTACGGGGGACCCAGAGCCCAAAGGCCGGCCATGCCATCGGCCGTCGGAAGAGGTGCCGCGCTCGGGCCTTTGGAAGGACATCGTCTTTCTTTTTGTCCCTATTTAATAGAGCGCGCGACGTCTCCTCGCTGATGACTTCTGCTGCCCAGCGCATCGTCTCCGAGGATCCCCTCTCGTGGGAACTTCAGGAGAGGCAACCGCTTGGCACGAGAAACCGGTGCCCTTTCAGAAAGGGAAACCTCCTTCCGACTGACGTCCAAATGACACGCCGTAGGCTACGGACAACGGACGTTCCTGGAAGGCTCGACTCACCTAAGCCACCTCAGGACTCGCCGCCACCAGTGACGAGGCTGATGATGCTCCTTGGTTCGTGGCAAAGCCTGGAAAACAGGCAGAAGCGGCGCCGGTTCGTCCCGTTTTGTCCACGTCTCTTCGTTGACCGCCCCGGCTTTCAGCGCAGATGCCATGAAAGAGGAGTGACAAAGAAAAGGCGAGGTCAGGCAGCAAAAGAGCTCTGCAGGCTGCCACCTGCAGTCAACCGCGCACCCTGTTTTGGAAGCCACACGCCCACACGCCCGCCCGCCACCCCCCGCCCAAAACAAACAAACAAACAAACAAACAAAGAGACAAGAACCCCGGCACCTGGCCTCTTTCTTGTCTTCAGGAGCTCATCCTGAAGCTCATCGCTTCTGTCTTGTCAGAGCAGGAAGCGCAGACCATCTGTATCCCGAGGACACCTGACCGGGATTAACACGTGTCCAGAGGTAGTCCCCATCTCTACGAGCGTGTCGCTTTGGTGCTTTTAATAATCCTAACTCGACGGTAGTCACTGGGACGGTCCTTTACGGTGGCTTCTTCAGACTTCTGGATCGCCAGTCCCAGTATTTCCATTTCATCCTACCAAAAAAAACCCCAAAGCACGTTACAGCTGCACATAACATTTTCTGCCTGTTCTTGTACGAGTATTTAAGGCGTAGGAGAAAGAGAAGATCTGAAAGGCAGAAGAGGCATTCAAAAACCGTGCAACTATGAAAAAGTAAAGCAGCTCTCTCGGAAAAGCACGAGAAACGGCCATAAAAGGTATACTTATGAAATACGCCAAGTAATATCGGGGCACCAAAATATACTATATAGGAAGGCTAGGTGGCTCATTTGATAGAAATTCGATGTAAATCTAAGACAGTACCGAGAATTCTGTCTGTAAATGGGTAATATTCGGCACCACTCAGCTCTAAAATTGCCGCTGCGCCTGCCTGTTAAAAATCCTACTTTAAAAGCATCTAGTACGAACCTTAAAGTTTTCATCACAGTTACAGCCATCTTTCACCTTAAAGCATGCTTTACATTTCTGCTGCAGCCTATCTGCCAACTTGGAGTGTACACATCTGGGTATACACGCTTGTAATTCAGGACGATTTGCACAAATCGTTTCTGTGCAGAAAAACAGGCCTCGTTTCATTATGCAATCAAATTTGAAATTTTTTTTCTCGGGAGAAGTTTTGCCTTTTTAACTGTGAGAATTTTAACTAGGAATTCACACGCTGCCCATGCCTCAAATTATGAGGAGACGCATCACAAAACGAACTCAAAACGAACATCCCGGATTCAGGAAAACTAATTGTGCCTCCCCCCTCTGTGGAACGTGTCCGTAGGACAGGAGCGGGCACCCGCTTTGCCACAGAAGCAGACGGATGCGGAATTGCTCCACGCGTGTCGGTTAACACACATTCGGCTAATGGCCCACCACTCCTTGTACGCACAGGCTGACGACAGCCAGGTCGCCCGGTACGGGCTGAACACTTTGCAGGATTTGTTACAAACCTTTTTAGTGAAATAGATTTTGAAACCCCAGGAAACACACCCCTACCTCCGAGAATTGTAGGGCAATAAATATTTTGACAACTTACATTTCACGTCTATCCATGTATGTCCCATTACTGTCTGTGGTCATAAACTATCTAATATAGAATACTAAACGTTGCTACCATTTAAGAACCGAACGACAGCAACTGAACTGAACCGAAAGGAAGAGCTTTTCTTTGAAAATCGCAGTGCCACCTGAGAAGAAGCTGAAGACTGAAAATCGGGCGAGAGAATCACGCAAAAATATCAGCCTTGCTCTAAAAGCAAGACAGGAGAAAACCCACCAAAAAATAAAATGCAGTTTAATTGACCCAAAGGTCACCAAACAAAACAGGCAAAAAGCTTCACAATACACAGCGTTTGCACCGCTGTCGCTTTTCTGGCTTTTGCTGGGCCTAAGAGGTTGCTGTGACTTCCTCGAGCTGCCCTTCTGCGGTCACCAGATTGTTTCAGGGGAGACAGACGTCTCCCGGGGAGGCGCACGCAGAGAGCGCCGCTACGTCTCGGCTGTGACCCCTTGGTCACTGCGTTCCTGCGGTGCCCGTACCCGTGCTACCAACAGGATGTCACAAAAGGACGCAAGAGCAGGGGGAATCGCTACAGGAGTCCTGAATGTTTCCACGGGCTTTTGAAAACCCCATTTTCTAAATTAAGTTACGCGAGGGAGTCTTTTTGAAAGTTACGAGGCTTCTGTGTGTCTGCTACTAAAAACATCCAACCGACCGACTCAAAAAACACCCAGAACACACTTTCCCCACGTTCCCCCGACACCGTAGCCTTGCATCTCGGGGGATTTCCTTTCCTGCCTTGCGAACGGATGCAGGTTAGGGACACCATAAAACAGCTTCCCTAGGGTATCCGAACGGCTGTCAGCGTACCATTTAGATCCCTTGAGTACAAGCAATAGCGCGCGTTACCTCTCCGGTTTGATGCTCGCTGACAGGCCGAATCCTTTGTGGAACCTTAAGCTGTTGTTCCGGCTTCCCTATCTCTTGCTGGAAAAGGTCTCTCTCGTGCTCTCGGTCAATTGCTCGCTCCTGAAAGTGACAAAACAGTGAGGATGCACCATTTCACGTAAAAACTGTCTAAATTAAGGATATTACAGCTTCTTGCTTCTTTTAACACGAGGCTGCTAACGGTACATCAGTAGCATTATTACACGTCAGTACGAGCCGGCAACGCGCGCTGGCAGCCCAGAAAGCCAACCCCACCCTGGGCTGCATCAAGAGAAGCGTGGCCAGCGGGTCACGGGAGGCGATTCTACCCCCCTCTACTCTGCGCACGCGAGACCCCACCTGGAGTACGGTGTCCAGCTTTGGAGTCCTCGACACGGGAAGGACGTGGACCTGTTGGAAGGGGCCCAGCGGAGGGCCACGAAAACCATCGGAGGGACGGAGCACCTCCCCTGTGAAGAGAGACTGAGAGAGCTGGGGTTGTTCAGCCTGGAGAAGAGAAGGCTCCGGGGAGACCTCAGAGCAGCCTTCCAATATCTGAAGGGAGCCTACGGGAGAGCCGGAGAGGGACTCTCTGTCGGGAAAGGTAGCGACAGGACAAGGGGTAACGATTTTAAATCGGAAGAGGGGAGATTCAGACTAGATATTAGGAGGAAATTCTTTACCGTGAGGGTGGTGAGGCACTGGAACAGGTTGCCCGGGGAAGCTGTGGATGCCCCATCCCTGGAAGTGTTTAAGGCCAGGCTGGACGGGGCTTTGAGCAACCCGCTCTAGTGGAGGCGTCCCTGCCCAAGGCAGGGGGGCTGCAACACGATGATCTTGAAGGTCCCTTCCAATTCTAACCATTCTACGATTCTATGGTTTTTAAGGTGGCAGAACCTCTTGCGACTTCCATTAACAAAAACTACTCTCACCATTCGGGGCAACAAATCTCACATTTTTGAATAAAAACACGAGGACGGCACTGATACAGCCAGTATTATTTCACAAAAAGGACAGTTTTGTCTCTTCTGTTCAAAGCACAGCATACAAATAGCAATAGGCCAGTATTTTATGGTCTCCTTTCCTCGCGTTCATCCTTCATATATGTAGCATAAATAGGAATTAAGAATAGAAATTAACTTTGTGTTCATACTGAGGAGGAGCCAATGGGAAAAAAGAAATTCTAAATTTTGCATTTCAGTGTTACTTTTGACCAGCTGCAGTTGTTATATCCCACTCTGATATTTGGGGAATACATCTTTATACTGGAAATAAGGCACAGCCGCTGGCATCCGGTGAAACGTCACCTTTAAATGCCACTTTGCTCAACAGACAAACCTGATCAGACGCATTGAAATAAACTAGCTCAAGTAGCTGATACACAGAGGAATGCTCTGTCTAGCAACAGAAGCTTTTGCAAAAATGGAGGAAGCCAGAATAAAGCTGCAACAGTTACAAGTTGCAGATTTGAAAACCTCACCTGCTGTTTGAGCACCCCGCAGCCCGCCCAGCCCCTGCTTTCCCCCGCAGCCCCCAACGCCCTCCTGCCCACCCCCCCTGCAGAACCAGCCAAAACGGCTTCTGCTCTCCGCCCCCAAACCGCATCACTTACTGCCCCCTTCCGAGCCCCAAAACCCAGCCGCTGAGCCTCTGCTCGAGTCCCCAAAACGCCGGACTCCACCCCCGCCCCTCAGCCCAAAGCCACACGACTCCCTCTCCGGCTGAAGCCCCAACACCAGCCACGCGAGCCCGTTTGCCAGCCCCGGGAGCCGCGAGCACCTCCCCAGACGCCTCAGCCCGCCCCCCCGCAACGCCGTCTCCCCTCGGAGCCGCCTCGGGACCCCGGCCGCCTTCCCCGCGCCCCCCCGCTGGCCTCGACGCTGTCCAGCTGCCTCGCGACGCTGCCCAGCGGCACCGCGACGCTGTCCGGCTGCCCGGTGCTTTCCGCCCGCGCCGGTGCGGTGCGGTGCGGTGCGGTCCGGTCCGGTCCGCGCCGCGCCGCAGCCGCTTCTGCGCGCGCCGCCATTTTCCCCCGGCCCCCTCCGCTTCCGGAGCGGCTCGGCCCGCCCATGCGGCGCGCCCATTGGTCACGGCGCCGGAAGCGGCTTCCGTCCTCGGGGAGCCCGTCCCATTGGTCGGTCGCGCCGTCAATCTTCAGCGCCTCCCACCCCGGCCAATCGGAGCGCGGCAGGCGATCCGACCAATCGGAGCGCGGCGGTCGCGCTGTGATTGGCTCGTCCTCCTGTCAATCCGCCAGGGGGCGGTTGCCATGGTGAGGACGCCCCGCCCGGTGGCGCATGCGCAGTAGTGAGGGCGGCGCCGTCCTTACTACTGCGCATGCGCGACGGGGCGGGGCTTCCTCACCATGGCAACCGCCCCGGGCGGATTGACAGGAGGACGAGCCAATCACAACGCGACCGCCCCGCTCCGATTGGTCGGATCGCCTGCCGCGCTCCGATTGGCCGGACTGGGAGGCGCTGGAGATTGACGGCGCGATCGACCAATGGGACGGGGGCTCCTAGAGGACGGACGCCGCTTACGGCACCGCGACCAATGGGCGCGCGGTATGGGCGGGCCGAGCCGCTCCGGAACCGGAGGGGGCCGGGGGGAAAACGGCGGCCAGCCCAGAAATCGCTGCGGACCGGTCCGCAGCGGGCGGAAAGCACCGGGCAGCGCCCACGCCCCCTTCCTTGTCCCCCTCTGAGACCTCACCGGGGCCATGAGCGGTGACCGCTCTCAGCCCGCTTCCCTCCACCCAGGGACCGTGACCACTTACCGGCGGGCAGGCCTTCCCGCTCTCTGCCCTGTCCCCGCTCGCAGTCCGGGCAGCCGCAGCCGTCGCCTCGGCGCCAAAAACCTCCGGTGTTCGCCCCGCAACCAGCCCCAGGGACGCCGCGGCGCTCTGCGCGTGGCCCCGGGGGCCGTGGGGGCGACAGCAGCCAGTCCGCCGGCGTCCAGGAAGGCAGGCGGGGGTGCCGCCTTATCCACCACAGAGACATCGGGGAGCTTTGCGTCCCTGCAGGAAAACGGGGCTGGGTTTTTTTCCTCCTGTCCCGCTGCACCGATCCAGCTCCCCAGGGCGGGAGGGGAAACGGGGGAAGGGGCTGCTTTTCATAGAATCATAGAATCGTCTAGGTTGCAAGAGACCCTTGGCATCATCGAGTCCAACCATCTACCCTACTCTACAAAGTTCTCCCCTACACCATATCCCCCAACACCACATCTCGACGGTTCTTAAACACATCCAGGGATGGTGACTCGACCACCTCCCTGGGTAGCCTGTTCCAATGCCCGACCACTCCCTCTGTGAAACATTCTTTCCTAATGTCCAGTCTAAACCTACCCTGTTGGAGCTTGAAGCCGTTCCCTCTCGTTCTGTCATTACCTACCTGTGCCAAGAGACCAGCACCGACCTCTCTACAGTGTCCTTTCAAGTAGTTTTAGGGAGTGACGAGGTCTCCCCTCAGCCCCCTCTTCCTCATACTAAACAGTCCCAGCTCCTTCAACCGCTCTTCATAGGATTTGTTTTCCAGGCCCTTCACCAGCTTCGTTGCCCTCCTCTGCACTCGCTCCAGCACCTCGACATCTCTCTTGGATTGAGGTGCCCAAAACCGGACGCAATACTCCAGGTGTGGCCTCACCAGTGCCGAGTACAGGGGCACAATCGCCTCCCTACTTCTGCTGCTCACGCTGTTTCTAATACAAGCCAGGATGCCGTTGGCTTTCGTGGCCACCTGGGCACACTGACGGCTCACGTTCAGCCGCTTGTCCATTAGAACCCCCAGGTCTCTTTCTTCCAGGTGGTTTTCCAGCCACATTTCCCCAAGCCTGTAGCGCTGCTCGGGGTTATTGTGGCCCACGCGCAGAACCTGGCACTTGCCCTTGTTGAAACGCATACCACTGATGTTGGCCCAACGATCCAATCTACCTAAGTCTCTCTGTAGAGCTTCCCTATCCTCCTGGGAATCAACACTCCTGCTTAAAGCGCTTTTGAAAGCGCTTGGACGCCGGCAAGAGAGAGCAGAGGGGAGGGCCAGTTTGGAAATCCCTTCTAGCGATAGGCTCTCTTTGCAGTCTGGAACCATCTACAGCACAGGCGTTTACGCCTCCGCACTGACCGACCCGTGGGTAAGACTTAGGGAAAAGGGATGCTCTTGATACACTTCGACAGAACGTCTGCTAAGAGTCACATCTGTTTAGACTTACAGATTAACACGCACGATAGATAGACAACATCCAATTGGACTAGCGACCTGTCCAGACATCCGCTTTGACGCTTCAATCTCTCTTTATAAATAAATCTTTTAAAAAAATCTTTCCGTCGTCTAAACTCCCATTAAATAATACAGAATCCTTAGAGATACGGGTTGGTATTTTGAACTCCTTTTATATACGTAAGGGAATATTATTTTTCAACACACAGAAAAATGAGAGATTGTTCTCTACTCCAATGCCTCACCCCCGCATATACAGCTTTTAACATTTTTTAAACACCACCGCCCAAAACCCCAACCACCTGCCCCGCACCAAGTTTTCAGGCGTTTGGGGGCCGTGACCCACCCTCTTGTGGGGGGAACCCCACTTAACCCCCACTCACCTGCTCCTCCGCCGCACCGTCGCTCCCCCGCTGACATCCGGCTGCCCCAAATGACATCATCACACCACCACCCCCCCACACACACACACCGGTTTTTTTAATTCGTCCCAAAAAATGCACCGAACGACCAGACCCAGGGCTGGCCCCTTCCCCTCAGGCGGCTCCACCACCGGCTGCAAACCCGGGCCGGGGCATCTGTCGAGCAGCACGAGACGCGGACAACGAGGCACCTGCAAAACAAACAGCAAACCCCAACCGGAGATCAGCATCATCAAACGAAAGAGCACCGAAGAGAGTAGAGGAATTCCCTCCGGCCGAGGGACAGGACAGGAGCTGAGCTACAGGAGGATTGCGGGGAAACAGCTCCGCTCCAAAGACGGCATGGCCTGCCAAAGCCGGAGCCATCCCGACGCTTCAGGTCCCTATTCAGACTGACCCGTGCCACTTGCAACACCTTCTCAGCCTAACAGCGTAACAAACCCTCCGCCCGCTGGGGGGAAGCGCCTCCTCCCTTCCCTTTCCCTGCCGCTGGAAAGCTCTGCGCGCGTTTAGATATGGCCAAGAAAAATACTCACGCTAGAAAAGCCTCGGACTTTTTCTTCGGCGCTAATTCAACTGGCACAGCTCCGAACCCCCACCGTTGCGCTCTCCGTCTCCAGAACGCGCAGTTGTCATTTGACCGGGGGCTGCTTTCTCTCCTACCCAAGGAGGAGGGACATCTGGCCGGCGGCACTGCCCGAGAGAGATGCTACCGCACTGCCGGGGAAACGCGACGCTGAAAGCCAGGCAGAAATCAGGTTCTTCAGAGCGCTCCGCCTAAAGAAAAGGGGGGGGAAAAACAAAAAACAAAAAAACTAGAAAAAAAACCCAACCAAAAACCCAACCCGTTACCTTCAGTCGCCTCTCTTTTCAAAGATTTGGAACAAATACCTCGCCGCTTAGGGACGCCTAAGACGCTGTAGGCTACAGCCGGTGGACGGTTGCCGTTTAAAGCCTGCAAGTCAGTTTGCACGTTATACGACTTTAACCCTTTTTTTAAAGTCTCCTTTACGATAGAAAAAACCAGGAAGGTAAGAGATTCCCCAAACGGCTGTACTTTTGGCGGGGGGAAATCCAATCCCCGGTGCCGCGATCCACCAGGCTACCGAAAACGACCGGCGGACCGGCCAAGGCTTTTGGCTGTGCCGAACACGCAGAGGAACAGGGTTTGGCCGTGTCCCCGCTGTTACGGGGGACCCAGAGCCCAAAGGCCGGCCATGCCATCGGCCGTCGGAAGAAGTGCCGCGCTCGGGCCTTTGGAAGGACATCGTCTTTCTTTTTGTCCCTATTTAATAGAGCGCGCGACGTCTCCTCGCTGATGACTTCTGCTGCCCAGCGCATCGTCTCCGAGGATCCCCTCTCGTGGGAACTTCAGGAGAGGCAACCGCTTGGCACGAGAAACCGGTGCCCTTTCAGAAAGGGAAACCTCCTTCCGACTGACGTCCAAATGACACGCCGTAGGCTACGGACAACGGACGTTCCTGGAAGGCTCGACTCACCTAAGCCACCTCAGGACTCGCCGCCACCAGTGACGAGGCTGATGATGCTCCTTGGTTCGTGGCAAAGCCTGGAAAACAGGCAGAAGCGGCGCCGGTTCGTCCCGTTTTGTCCACGTCTCTTCGTTGACCGCCCCGGCTTTCAGCGCAGATGCCATGAAAGAGGAGTGACAAAGAAAAGGCGAGGTCAGGCAGCAAAAGAGCTCTGCAGGCTGCCACCTGCAGTCAACCGCGCACCCTGTTTTGGAAGCCACACGCCCACACGCCCGCCCGCCACCCCCCGCCCAAAACAAACAAACAAACAAACAAACAAAGAGACAAGAACCCCGGCACCTGGCCTCTTTCTTGTCTTCAGGAGCTCATCCTGAAGCTCATCGCTTCTGTCTTGTCAGAGCAGGAAGCGCAGACCATCTGTATCCCGAGGACACCTGACCGGGATTAACACGTGTCCAGAGGTAGTCCCCATCTCTACGAGCGTGTCGCTTTGGTGCTTTTAATAATCCTAACTCGACGGTAGTCACTGGGACGGTCCTTTACGGTGGCTTCTTCAGACTTCTGGATCGCCAGTCCCAGTATTTCCATTTCATCCTACCAAAAAAAACCCCAAAGCACGTTACAGCTGCACATAACATTTTCTGCCTGTTCTTGTACGAGTATTTAAGGCGTAGGAGAAAGAGAAGATCTGAAAGGCAGAAGAGGCATTCAAAAACCGTGCAACTATGAAAAAGTAAAGCAGCTCTCTCGGAAAAGCACGAGAAACGGCCATAAAAGGTATACTTATGAAATACGCCAAGTAATATCGGGGCACCAAAATATACTATATAGGAAGGCTAGGTGGCTCATTTGATAGAAATTCGATGTAAATCTAAGACAGTACCGAGAATTCTGTCTGTAAATGGGTAATATTCGGCACCACTCAGCTCTAAAATTGCCGCTGCGCCTGCCTGTTAAAAATCCTACTTTAAAAGCATCTAGTACGAACCTTAAAGTTTTCATCACAGTTACAGCCATCTTTCACCTTAAAGCATGCTTTACATTTCTGCTGCAGCCTATCTGCCAACTTGGAGTGTACACATCTGGGTATACACGCTTGTAATTCAGGACGATTTGCACAAATCGTTTCTGTGCAGAAAAACAGGCCTCGTTTCATTATGCAATCAAATTTGAAATTTTTTTTCTCGGGAGAAGTTTTGCCTTTTTAACTGTGAGAATTTTAACTAGGAATTCACACGCTGCCCATGCCTCAAATTATGAGGAGACGCATCACAAAACGAACTCAAAACGAACATCCCGGATTCAGGAAAACTAATTGTGCCTCCCCCCTCTGTGGAACGTGTCCGTAGGACAGGAGCGGGCACCCGCTTTGCCACAGAAGCAGACGGATGCGGAATTGCTCCACGCGTGTCGGTTAACACACATTCGGCTAATGGCCCACCACTCCTTGTACGCACAGGCTGACGACAGCCAGGTCGCCCGGTACGGGCTGAACACTTTGCAGGATTTGTTACAAACCTTTTTAGTGAAATAGATTTTGAAACCCCAGGAAACACACCCCTACCTCCGAGAATTGTAGGGCAATAAATATTTTGACAACTTACATTTCACGTCTATCCATGTATGTCCCATTACTGTCTGTGGTCATAAACTATCTAATATAGAATACTAAACGTTGCTACCATTTAAGAACCGAACGACAGCAACTGAACTGAACCGAAAGGAAGAGCTTTTCTTTGAAAATCGCAGTGCCACCTGAGAAGAAGCTGAAGACTGAAAATCGGGCGAGAGAATCACGCAAAAATATCAGCCTTGCTCTAAAAGCAAGACAGGAGAAAACCCACCAAAAAATAAAATGCAGTTTAATTGACCCAAAGGTCACCAAACAAAACAGGCAAAAAGCTTCACAATACACAGCGTTTGCACCGCTGTCGCTTTTCTGGCTTTTGCTGGGCCTAAGAGGTTGCTGTGACTTCCTCGAGCTGCCCTTCTGCGGTCACCAGATTGTTTCAGGGGAGACAGACGTCTCCCGGGGAGGCGCACGCAGAGAGCGCCGCTACGTCTCGGCTGTGACCCCTTGGTCACTGCGTTCCTGCGGTGCCCGTACCCGTGCTACCAACAGGATGTCACAAAAGGACGCAAGAGCAGGGGGAATCGCTACAGGAGTCCTGAATGTTTCCACGGGCTTTTGAAAACCCCATTTTCTAAATTAAGTTACGCGAGGGAGTCTTTTTGAAAGTTACGAGGCTTCTGTGTGTCTGCTACTAAAAACATCCAACCGACCGACTCAAAAAACACCCAGAACACACTTTCCCCACGTTCCCCCGACACCGTAGCCTTGCATCTCGGGGGATTTCCTTTCCTGCCTTGCGAACGGATGCAGGTTAGGGACACCATAAAACAGCTTCCCTAGGGTATCCGAACGGCTGTCAGCGTACCATTTAGATCCCTTGAGTACAAGCAATAGCGCGCGTTACCTCTCCGGTTTGATGCTCGCTGACAGGCCGAATCCTTTGTGGAACCTTAAGCTGTTGTTCCGGCTTCCCTATCTCTTGCTGGAAAAGGTCTCTCTCGTGCTCTCGGTCAATTGCTCGCTCCTGAAAGTGACAAAACAGTGAGGATGCACCATTTCACGTAAAAACTGTCTAAATTAAGGATATTACAGCTTCTTGCTTCTTTTAACACGAGGCTGCTAACGGTACATCAGTAGCATTATTACACGTCAGTACGAGCCGGCAACGCGCGCTGGCAGCCCAGAAAGCCAACCCCACCCTGGGCTGCATCAAGAGAAGCGTGGCCAGCGGGTCACGGGAGGCGATTCTACCCCCCTCTACTCTGCGCACGCGAGACCCCACCTGGAGTACGGTGTCCAGCTTTGGAGTCCTCGACACGGGAAGGACGTGGACCTGTTGGAAGGGGCCCAGCGGAGGGCCACGAAAACCATCGGAGGGACGGAGCACCTCCCCTGTGAAGAGAGACTGAGAGAGCTGGGGTTGTTCAGCCTGGAGAAGAGAAGGCTCCGGGGAGACCTCAGAGCAGCCTTCCAATATCTGAAGGGAGCCTACGGGAGAGCCGGAGAGGGACTCTCTGTCGGGAAAGGTAGCGACAGGACAAGGGGTAACGATTTTAAATCGGAAGAGGGGAGATTCAGACTAGATATTAGGAGGAAATTCTTTACCGTGAGGGTGGTGAGGCACTGGAACAGGTTGCCCGGGGAAGCTGTGGATGCCCCATCCCTGGAAGTGTTTAAGGCCAGGCTGGACGGGGCTTTGAGCAACCCGCTCTAGTGGAGGCGTCCCTGCCCAAGGCAGGGGGGCTGCAACACGATGATCTTGAAGGTCCCTTCCAATTCTAACCATTCTACGATTCTATGGTTTTTAAGGTGGCAGAACCTCTTGCGACTTCCATTAACAAAAACTACTCTCACCATTCGGGGCAACAAATCTCACATTTTTGAATAAAAACACGAGGACGGCACTGATACAGCCAGTATTATTTCACAAAAAGGACAGTTTTGTCTCTTCTGTTCAAAGCACAGCATACAAATAGCAATAGGCCAGTATTTTATGGTCTCCTTTCCTCGCGTTCATCCTTCATATATGTAGCATAAATAGGAATTAAGAATAGAAATTAACTTTGTGTTCATACTGAGGAGGAGCCAATGGGAAAAAAGAAATTCTAAATTTTGCATTTCAGTGTTACTTTTGACCAGCTGCAGTTGTTATATCCCACTCTGATATTTGGGGAATACATCTTTATACTGGAAATAAGGCACAGCCGCTGGCATCCGGTGAAACGTCACCTTTAAATGCCACTTTGCTGAACAGACAAACCTGATCAGACGCATTGAAATAAACTAGCTCAAGTAGCTGATACACAGAGGAATGCTCTGTCTAGCAACAGAAGCTTTTGCAAAAATGGAGGAAGCCAGAATAAAGCTGCAACAGTTACAAGTTGCAGATTTGAAAACCTCACCTGCTGTTTGAGCACCCCGCAGCCCGCCCAGCCCCTGCTTTCCCCCGCAGCCCCCAACGCCCTCCTGCCCACCCCCCCTGCAGAACCAGCCAAAACGGCTTCTGCTCTCCGCCCCCAAACCGCATCACTTACTGCCCCCTTCCGAGCCCCAAAACCCAGCCGCTGAGCCTCTGCTCGAGTCCCCAAAACGCCGGACTCCACCCCCGCCCCTCAGCCCAAAGCCACACGACTCCCTCTCCGGCTGAAGCCCCAACACCAGCCACGCGAGCCCGTTTGCCAGCCCCGGGAGCCGCGAGCACCTCCCCAGACGCCTCAGCCCGCCCCCCCGCAACGCCGTCTCCCCTCGGAGCCGCCTCGGGACCCCGGCCGCCTTCCCCGCGCCCCCCCGCTGGCCTCGACGCTGCCCAGCGGCACCGCGACGCTGCCCAGCGGCACCGCGACGCTGTCCGGCTGCCCGGTGCTTTCCGCCCGCGCCGGTGCGGTGCGGTGCGGTGCGGTCCGGTCCGGTCCGCGCCGCGCCGCAGCCGCTTCTGCGCGCGCCGCCATTTTCCCCCGGCCCCCTCCGCTTCCGGAGCGGCTCGGCCCGCCCATGCGGCGCGCCCATTGGTCACGGCGCCGGAAGCGGCTTCCGTCCTCGGGGAGCCCGTCCCATTGGTCGGTCGCGCCGTCAATCTTCAGCGCCTCCCACCCCGGCCAATCGGAGCGCGGCAGGCGATCCGACCAATCGGAGCGGGGCGGTCGCGTTGTGATTGGCTCGTCCTCCTGTCAATCCGCCAGGGGGCGGTTGCCATGGTGAGGAAGCCCCGCCCAGTCGCGCATGCGCAGTAGTAAGGACGGCGCCGCCCTCACTACTGCGCATGCGCGACTGGGCGGGGCTTCCTCACCATGGCAACCGCCCCGGGCGGATTGACAGGAGGACGAGCCAATCACAACGCGACCGCCCCGCTCCGATTGGTCGGATCGCCTGCCGCGCTCCGATTGGCCGGACTGGGAGGCGCTGGAGATTGACGGCGCGATCGACCAATGGGACGGGGGCTCCTAGAGGACGGACGCCGCTTACGGCACCGCGACCAATGGGCGCGCGGTATGGGCGGGCCGAGCCGCTCCGGAACCGGAGGGGGCCGGGGGGAAAACGGCGGCCAGCCCAGAAATCGCTGCGGACCGGTCCGCAGCGGGCGGAAAGCACCGGGCAGCGCCCACGCCCCCTTCCTTGTCCCCCTCTGAGACCTCACCGGGGCCATGAGCGGTGACCGCTCTCAGCCCGCTTCCCTCCACCCAGGGACCGTGACCACTTACCGGCGGGCAGGCCTTCCCGCTCTCTGCCCTGTCCCCGCTCGCAGTCCGGGCAGCCGCAGCCGTCGCCTCGGCGCCAAAAACCTCCGGTGTTCGCCCCGCAACCAGCCCCAGGGACGCCGCGGCGCTCTGCGCGTGGCCCCGGGGGCCGTGGGGGCGACAGCAGCCAGTCCGCCGGCGTCCAGGAAGGCAGGCGGGGGTGCCGCCTTATCCACCACAGAGACATCGGGGAGCTTTGCGTCCCTGCAGGAAAACGGGGCTGGGTTTTTTTCCTCCTGTCCCGCTGCACCGATCCAGCTCCCCAGGGCGGGAGGGGAAACGGGGGAAGGGGCTGCTTTTCATAGAATCATAGAATCGTCTAGGTTGCAAGAGACCCTTGGCATCATCGAGTCCAACCATCTACCCTACTCTACAAAGTTCTCCCCTACACCATATCCCCCAACACCACATCTCGACGGTTCTTAAACACATCCAGGGATGGTGACTCGACCACCTCCCTGGGTAGCCTGTTCCAATGCCCGACCACTCCCTCTGTGAAACATTCTTTCCTAATGTCCAGTCTAAACCTACCCTGTTGGAGCTTGAAGCCGTTCCCTCTCGTTCTGTCGTTACCTACCTGTGCCAGGAGACCAGCACCGACCTCTCTACAGTGTCCTTTCAAGTAGTGTTAAGAGAGTGACGAGGTCTCCCCTCAGCCCCCTCTTCCTCATACTAAACAGTCCCAGCTCCTTCAACCGCTCTTCATAGGATTTGTTTTCCAGGCCCTTCACCAGCTTCGTTGCCCTCCTCTGCACTCGCTCCAGCACCTCGACATCTCTCTTGGATTGAGGTGCCCAAAACCGGACGCAATACTCCAGGTGTGGCCTCACCAGTGCCGAGTACAGGGGCACAATCGCCTCCCTACTTCTGCTGCTCACGCTGTTTCTAATACAAGCCAGGATGCCGTTGGCTTTCGTGGCCACCTGGGCACACTGACGGCTCACGTTCAGCCGCTTGTCCATTAGAACCCCCAGGTCTCTTTCTTCCAGGTGGTTTTCCAGCCACATTTCCCCAAGCCTGTAGCGCTGCTCGGGGTTATTGTGGCCCACGCGCAGAACCTGGCACTTGCCCTTGTTGAAACGCATACCACTGATGTTGGCCCAACGATCCAATCTACCTAAGTCTCTCTGTAGAGCTTCCCTATCCTCCTGGGAATCAACACTCCTGCTTAAAGCGCTTTTGAAAGCGCTTGGACGCCGGCAAGAGAGAGCAGAGGGGAGGGCCAGTTTGGAAATCCCTTCTAGCGATAGGCTCTCTTTGCAGTCTGGAACCATCTACAGCACAGGCGTTTACGCCTCCGCACTGACCGACCCGTGGGTAAGACTTAGGGAAAAGGGATGCTCTTGATACACTTCGACAGAACGTCTGCTAAGAGTCACATCTGTTTAGACTTACAGATTAACACGCACGATAGATAGACAACATCCAATTGGACTAGCGACCTGTCCAGACATCCGCTTTGACGCTTCAATCTCTCTTTATAAATAAATCTTTTAAAAAAATCTTTCCGTCGTCTAAACTCCCATTAAATAATACAGAATCCTTAGAGATACGGGTTGGTATTTTGAACTCCTTTTATATACGTAAGGGAATATTATTTTTCAACACACAGAAAAATGAGAGATTGTTCTCTACTCCAATGCCTCACCCCCGCATATACAGCTTTTAACATTTTTTAAACACCACCGCCCAAAACCCCAACCACCTGCCCCGCACCAAGTTTTCAGGCGTTTGGGGGCCGTGACCCACCCTCTTGTGGGGGGAACCCCACTTAACCCCCACTCACCTGCTCCTCCGCCGCACCGTCGCTCCCCCGCTGACATCCGGCTGCCCCAAATGACATCATCACACCACCACCCCCCCACACACACACACCGGTTTTTTTAATTCGTCCCAAAAAATGCACCGAACGACCAGACCCAGGGCTGGCCCCTTCCCCTCAGGCGGCTCCACCACCGGCTGCAAACCCGGGCCGGGGCATCTGTCGAGCAGCACGAGACGCGGACAACGAGGCACCTGCAAAACAAACAGCAAACCCCAACCGGAGATCAGCATCATCAAACGAAAGAGCACCGAAGAGAGTAGAGGAATTCCCTCCGGCCGAGGGACAGGACAGGAGCTGAGCTACAGGAGGATTGCGGGGAAACAGCTCCGCTCCAAAGACGGCATGGCCTGCCAAAGCCGGAGCCATCCCGACGCTTCAGGTCCCTATTCAGACTGACCCGTGCCACTTGCAACACCTTCTCAGCCTAACAGCGTAACAAACCCTCCGCCCGCTGGAGGGAAGCGCCTCCTCCCTTCCCTTTCTCTGCCGCTGGAAAGCTCTGCGCGCGTTTAGATATGGCCAAGAAAAATACTCACGCTAGAAAAGCCTCGGACTTTTTCTTCGGCGCTAATTCAACTGGCACAGCTCCGAACCCCCACCGTTGCGCTCTCCGTCTCCAGAACGCGCAGTTGTCATTTGACCGGGGGCTGCTTTCTCTCCTACCCAAGGAGGAGGGACATCTGGCCGGCGGCACTGCCCGAGAGAGATGCTACCGCACTGCCGGGGAAACGCGACGCTGAAAGCCAGGCAGAAATCAGGTTCTTCAGAGCGCTCCGCCTAAAGAAAAGGGGGGGGAAAAACAAAAAACAAAAAAACTAGAAAAAAAACCCAACCAAAAACCCAACCCGTTACCTTCAGTCGCCTCTCTTTTCAAAGATTTGGAACAAATACCTCGCCGCTTAGGGACGCCTAAGACGCTGTAGGCTACAGCCGGTGGACGGTTGCCGTTTAAAGCCTGCAAGTCAGTTTGCACGTTATACGACTTTAACCCTTTTTTTAAAGTCTCCTTTACGATAGAAAAAACCAGGAAGGTAAGAGATTCCCCAAACGGCTGTACTTTTGGCGGGGGGAAATCCAATCCCCGGTGCCGCGATCCACCAGGCTACCGAAAACGACCGGCGGACCGGCCAAGGCTTTTGGCTGTGCCGAACACGCAGAGGAACAGGGTTTGGCCGTGTCCCCGCTGTTACGGGGGACCCAGAGCCCAAAGGCCGGCCATGCCATCGGCCGTCGGAAGAAGTGCCGCGCTCGGGCCTTTGGAAGGACATCGTCTTTCTTTTTGTCCCTATTTAATAGAGCGCGCGACGTCTCCTCGCTGATGACTTCTGCTGCCCAGCGCATCGTCTCCGAGGATCCCCTCTCGTGGGAACTTCAGGAGAGGCAACCGCTTGGCACGAGAAACCGGTGCCCTTTCAGAAAGGGAAACCTCCTTCCGACTGACGTCCAAATGACACGCCGTAGGCTACGGACAACGGACGTTCCTGGAAGGCTCGACTCACCTAAGCCACCTCAGGACTCGCCGCCACCAGTGACGAGGCTGATGATGCTCCTTGGTTCGTGGCAAAGCCTGGAAAACAGGCAGAAGCGGCGCCGGTTCGTCCCGTTTTGTCCACGTCTCTTCGTTGACCGCCCCGGCTTTCAGCGCAGATGCCATGAAAGAGGAGTGACAAAGAAAAGGCGAGGTCAGGCAGCAAAAGAGCTCTGCAGGCTGCCACCTGCAGTCAACCGCGCACCCTGTTTTGGAAGCCACACGCCCACACGCCCGCCCGCCACCCCCCGCCCAAAACAAACAAACAAACAAACAAACAAAGAGACAAGAACCCCGGCACCTGGCCTCTTTCTTGTCTTCAGGAGCTCATCCTGAAGCTCATCGCTTCTGTCTTGTCAGAGCAGGAAGCGCAGACCATCTGTATCCCGAGGACACCTGACCGGGATTAACACGTGTCCAGAGGTAGTCCCCATCTCTACGAGCGTGTCGCTTTGGTGCTTTTAATAATCCTAACTCGACGGTAGTCACTGGGACGGTCCTTTACGGTGGCTTCTTCAGACTTCTGGATCGCCAGTCCCAGTATTTCCATTTCATCCTACCAAAAAAAACCCCAAAGCACGTTACAGCTGCACATAACATTTTCTGCCTGTTCTTGTACGAGTATTTAAGGCGTAGGAGAAAGAGAAGATCTGAAAGGCAGAAGAGGCATTCAAAAACCGTGCAACTATGAAAAAGTAAAGCAGCTCTCTCGGAAAAGCACGAGAAACGGCCATAAAAGGTATACTTATGAAATACGCCAAGTAATATCGGGGCACCAAAATATACTATATAGGAAGGCTAGGTGGCTCATTTGATAGAAATTCGATGTAAATCTAAGACAGTACCGAGAATTCTGTCTGTAAATGGGTAATATTCGGCACCACTCAGCTCTAAAATTGCCGCTGCGCCTGCCTGTTAAAAATCCTACTTTAAAAGCATCTAGTACGAACCTTAAAGTTTTCATCACAGTTACAGCCATCTTTCACCTTAAAGCATGCTTTACATTTCTGCTGCAGCCTATCTGCCAACTTGGAGTGTACACATCTGGGTATACACGCTTGTAATTCAGGACGATTTGCACAAATCGTTTCTGTGCAGAAAAACAGGCCTCGTTTCATTATGCAATCAAATTTGAAATTTTTTTTCTCGGGAGAAGTTTTGCCTTTTTAACTGTGAGAATTTTAACTAGGAATTCACACGCTGCCCATGCCTCAAATTATGAGGAGACGCATCACAAAACGAACTCAAAACGAACATCCCGGATTCAGGAAAACTAATTGTGCCTCCCCCCTCTGTGGAACGTGTCCGTAGGACAGGAGCGGGCACCCGCTTTGCCACAGAAGCAGACGGATGCGGAATTGCTCCACGCGTGTCGGTTAACACACATTCGGCTAATGGCCCACCACTCCTTGTACGCACAGGCTGACGACAGCCAGGTCGCCCGGTACGGGCTGAACACTTTGCAGGATTTGTTACAAACCTTTTTAGTGAAATAGATTTTGAAACCCCAGGAAACACACCCCTACCTCCGAGAATTGTAGGGCAATAAATATTTTGACAACTTACATTTCACGTCTATCCATGTATGTCCCATTACTGTCTGTGGTCATAAACTATCTAATATAGAATACTAAACGTTGCTACCATTTAAGAACCGAACGACAGCAACTGAACTGAACCGAAAGGAAGAGCTTTTCTTTGAAAATCGCAGTGCCACCTGAGAAGAAGCTGAAGACTGAAAATCGGGCGAGAGAATCACGCAAAAATATCAGCCTTGCTCTAAAAGCAAGACAGGAGAAAACCCACCAAAAAATAAAATGCAGTTTAATTGACCCAAAGGTCACCAAACAAAACAGGCAAAAAGCTTCACAATACACAGCGTTTGCACCGCTGTCGCTTTTCTGGCTTTTGCTGGGCCTAAGAGGTTGCTGTGACTTCCTCGAGCTGCCCTTCTGCGGTCACCAGATTGTTTCAGGGGAGACAGACGTCTCCCGGGGAGGCGCACGCAGAGAGCGCCGCTACGTCTCGGCTGTGACCCCTTGGTCACTGCGTTCCTGCGGTGCCCGTACCCGTGCTACCAACAGGATGTCACAAAAGGACGCAAGAGCAGGGGGAATCGCTACAGGAGTCCTGAATGTTTCCACGGGCTTTTGAAAACCCCATTTTCTAAATTAAGTTACGCGAGGGAGTCTTTTTGAAAGTTACGAGGCTTCTGTGTGTCTGCTACTAAAAACATCCAACCGACCGACTCAAAAAACACCCAGAACACACTTTCCCCACGTTCCCCCGACACCGTAGCCTTGCATCTCGGGGGATTTCCTTTCCTGCCTTGCGAACGGATGCAGGTTAGGGACACCATAAAACAGCTTCCCTAGGGTATCCGAACGGCTGTCAGCGTACCATTTAGATCCCTTGAGTACAAGCAATAGCGCGCGTTACCTCTCCGGTTTGATGCTCGCTGACAGGCCGAATCCTTTGTGGAACCTTAAGCTGTTGTTCCGGCTTCCCTATCTCTTGCTGGAAAAGGTCTCTCTCGTGCTCTCGGTCAATTGCTCGCTCCTGAAAGTGACAAAACAGTGAGGATGCACCATTTCACGTAAAAACTGTCTAAATTAAGGATATTACAGCTTCTTGCTTCTTTTAACACGAGGCTGCTAACGGTACATCAGTAGCATTATTACACGTCAGTACGAGCCGGCAACGCGCGCTGGCAGCCCAGAAAGCCAACCCCACCCTGGGCTGCATCAAGAGAAGCGTGGCCAGCGGGTCACGGGAGGCGATTCTACCCCCCTCTACTCTGCGCACGCGAGACCCCACCTGGAGTACGGTGTCCAGCTTTGGAGTCCTCGACACGGGAAGGACGTGGACCTGTTGGAAGGGGCCCAGCGGAGGGCCACGAAAACCATCGGAGGGACGGAGCACCTCCCCTGTGAAGAGAGACTGAGAGAGCTGGGGTTGTTCAGCCTGGAGAAGAGAAGGCTCCGGGGAGACCTCAGAGCAGCCTTCCAATATCTGAAGGGAGCCTACGGGAGAGCCGGAGAGGGACTCTCTGTCGGGAAAGGTAGCGACAGGACAAGGGGTAACGATTTTAAATCGGAAGAGGGGAGATTCAGACTAGATATTAGGAGGAAATTCTTTACCGTGAGGGTGGTGAGGCACTGGAACAGGTTGCCCGGGGAAGCTGTGGATGCCCCATCCCTGGAAGTGTTTAAGGCCAGGCTGGACGGGGCTTTGAGCAACCCGCTCTAGTGGAGGCGTCCCTGCCCAAGGCAGGGGGGCTGCAACACGATGATCTTGAAGGTCCCTTCCAATTCTAACCATTCTACGATTCTATGGTTTTTAAGGTGGCAGAACCTCTTGCGACTTCCATTAACAAAAACTACTCTCACCATTCGGGGCAACAAATCTCACATTTTTGAATAAAAACACGAGGACGGCACTGATACAGCCAGTATTATTTCACAAAAAGGACAGTTTTGTCTCTTCTGTTCAAAGCACAGCATACAAATAGCAATAGGCCAGTATTTTATGGTCTCCTTTCCTCGCGTTCATCCTTCATATATGTAGCATAAATAGGAATTAAGAATAGAAATTAACTTTGTGTTCATACTGAGGAGGAGCCAATGGGAAAAAAGAAATTCTAAATTTTGCATTTCAGTGTTACTTTTGACCAGCTGCAGTTGTTATATCCCACTCTGATATTTGGGGAATACATCTTTATACTGGAAATAAGGCACAGCCGCTGGCATCCGGTGAAACGTCACCTTTAAATGCCACTTTGCTCAACAGACAAACCTGATCAGACGCATTGAAATAAACTAGCTCAAGTAGCTGATACACAGAGGAATGCTCTGTCTAGCAACAGAAGCTTTTGCAAAAATGGAGGAAGCCAGAATAAAGCTGCAACAGTTACAAGTTGCAGATTTGAAAACCTCACCTGCTGTTTGAGCACCCCGCAGCCCGCCCAGCCCCTGCTTTCCCCCGCAGCCCCCAACGCCCTCCTGCCCACCCCCCCTGCAGAACCAGCCAAAACGGCTTCTGCTCTCCGCCCCCAAACCGCATCACTTACTGCCCCCTTCCGAGCCCCAAAACCCAGCCGCTGAGCCTCTGCTCGAGTCCCCAAAACGCCGGACTCCACCCCCGCCCCTCAGCCCAAAGCCACACGACTCCCTCTCCGGCTGAAGCCCCAACACCAGCCACGCGAGCCCGTTTGCCAGCCCCGGGAGCCGCGAGCACCTCCCCAGACGCCTCAGCCCGCCCCCCCGCAACGCCGTCTCCCCTCGGAGCCGCCTCGGGACCCCGGCCGCCTTCCCCGCGCCCCCCCGCTGGCCTCGACGCTGCCCAGCGGCACCGCGACGCTGCCCAGCGGCACCGCGACGCTGTCCGGCTGCCCGGTGCTTTCCGCCCGCGCCGGTGCGGTGCGGTGCGGTGCGGTCCGGTCCGGTCCGCGCCGCGCCGCAGCCGCTTCTGCGCGCGCCGCCATTTTCCCCCGGCCCCCTCCGCTTCCGGAGCGGCTCGGCCCGCCCATGCGGCGCGCCCATTGGTCACGGCGCCGGAAGCGGCTTCCGTCCTCGGGGAGCCCGTCCCATTGGTCGGTCGCGCCGTCAATCTTCAGCGCCTCCCACCCCGGCCAATCGGAGCGCGGCAGGCGATCCGACCAATCGGAGCGGGGCGGTCGCGTTGTGATTGGCTCGTCCTCCTGTCAATCCGCCAGGGGGCGGTTGCCATGGTGAGGAAGCCCCGCCCAGTCGCGCATGCGCAGTAGTAAGGACGGCGCCGCCCTCACTACTGCGCATGCGCGACTGGGCGGGGCTTCCTCACCATGGCAACCGCCCCGGGCGGATTGACAGGAGGACGAGCCAATCACAACGCGACCGCCCCGCTCCGATTGGTCGGATCGCCTGCCGCGCTCCGATTGGCCGGACTGGGAGGCGCTGGAGATTGACGGCGCGATCGACCAATGGGACGGGGGCTCCTAGAGGACGGACGCCGCTTACGGCACCGCGACCAATGGGCGCGCGGTATGGGCGGGCCGAGCCGCTCCGGAACCGGAGGGGGCCGGGGGAAAACGGCGGCCAGCCCAGAAATCGCTGCGGACCGGTCCGCAGCGGGCGGAAAGCACCGGGCAGCGCCCACGCCCCCTTCCTTGTCCCCCTCTGAGACCTCACCGGGGCCATGAGCGGTGACCGCTCTCAGCCCGCTTCCCTCCACCCAGGGACCGTGACCACTTACCGGCGGGCAGGCCTTCCCGCTCTCTGCCCTGTCCCCGCTCGCAGTCCGGGCAGCCGCAGCCGTCGCCTCGGCGCCAAAAACCTCCGGTGTTCGCCCCGCAACCAGCCCCAGGGACGCCGCGGCGCTCTGCGCGTGGCCCCGGGGGCCGTGGGGGCGACAGCAGCCAGTCCGCCGGCGTCCAGGAAGGCAGGCGGGGGTGCCGCCTTATCCACCACAGAGACATCGGGGAGCTTTGCGTCCCTGCAGGAAAACGGGGCTGGGTTTTTTTCCTCCTGTCCCGCTGCACCGATCCAGCTCCCCAGGGCGGGAGGGGAAACGGGGGAAGGGGCTGCTTTTCATAGAATCATAGAATCGTCTAGGTTGCAAGAGACCCTTGGCATCATCGAGTCCAACCATCTACCCTACTCTACAAAGTTCTCCCCTACACCATATCCCCCAACACCACATCTCGACGGTTCTTAAACACATCCAGGGATGGTGACTCGACCACCTCCCTGGGTAGCCTGTTCCAATGCCCGACCACTCCCTCTGTGAAACATTCTTTCCTAATGTCCAGTCTAAACCTACCCTGTTGGAGCTTGAAGCCGTTCCCTCTCGTTCTGTCGTTACCTACCTGTGCCAGGAGACCAGCACCGACCTCTCTACAGTGTCCTTTCAAGTAGTGTTAAGAGAGTGACGAGGTCTCCCCTCAGCCCCCTCTTCCTCATACTAAACAGTCCCAGCTCCTTCAACCGCTCTTCATAGGATTCGTTTTCCAGGCCCTTCACCAGCTTCGTTGCCCTCCTCTGCACTCGCTCCAGCACCTCGACATCTCTCTTGGATTGAGGTGCCCAAAACCGGACGCAATACTCCAGGTGCGGCCTCACCAGTGCCGAGTACAGGGGCACAATCGCCTCCCTACTTCTGCTGCTCACGCTGTTTCTAACACAAGCCAGGATGCCGTTGGCTTTCGTGGCCACCTGGGCACACTGCCGGCTCACGTTCAGCCGCTTGTCCATTAGCACCCCCAGGTCTCTTTCTTCCAGGTGGTTTTCCAGCCACATTTCCCCAAGCCTGTAGCGCTGCTCGGGGTTATTGTGGCCCACGCGCAGAACCTGGCACTTGCCCTTGTTGAAACTCATACCACTGATGTTGGCCCAACGATCCAATCTACCTAAGTCTCTCTGTAGAGCTTCCCTATCCTCCTGGGAACCAACACTCCTGCTTAAAGCGCTTTTGAAAGCGCTTGGACGCCGGCAAGAGAGAGCAGAGGGGAGGGCCAGTTTGGAAATCCCTTCTAGCGATAGGCTCTCTTTGCAGTCTGGAACCATCTACAGCACAGGCGTTTACGCCTCCGCACTGACCGACCCGTGGGTAAGACTTAGGGAAAACGGATGCTCTTGATACACTTCGACAGAACGTCTGCTAAGAGTCACATCTGTTTAGACTTACAGATTAACACGCACGATAGATAGACAACATCCAATTGGACTAGCGACCTGTCCAGACATCCGCTTTGACGCTTCAATCTCTCTTTATAAATAAATCTTTTAAAAAATCTTTCCGTCGTCTAAACTCCCATTAAATAATACAGAATCCTTAGAGATATGGGTTGGTATTTTGAACTCCTTTTATATACGTAAGGGAATATTATTTTTCAACACACAGAAAAATGAGAGATTGTTCTCTACTCCAATGCCTCACCCCCGCATATACAGCTTTTAACATTTTTTAAACACCACCGCCCAAAACCCCAACCACCTGCCCCGCACCAAGTTTTCAGGCGTTTGGGGGCCGTGACCCACCCTCTTGTGGGGGGAACCCCACTTAACCCCCACTCACCTGCTCCTCCGCCGCACCGTCGCTCCCCCGCTGACATCCGGCTGCCCCAAATGACATCATCACACCACCACCCCCACCCCCCCCCCCACCGGTTTTTTTAATTCGCCCCAAAAAATGCACCGAACGACCAGACCCAGGGCTGGCCCCTTCCCCTCAGGCGGCTCCACCACCGGCTGCAAACCCGGGCCGGGGCATCTGTCGAGCAGCACGAGACGCGGACAACGAGGCACCTGCAAAACAAACAGCAAACCCCAACCGGAGATCAGCATCATCAAACGAAAGAGCACCGAAGAGAGTAGAGGAATTCCCTCCGGCCGAGGGACAGGACAGGAGCTGAGCTACAGGAGGATTGCGGGGAAACAGCTCCGCTCCAAAGACGGCACGGCCTGCCAAAGCCGGAGCCATCCCGACGCTTCAGGTCCCTATTCAGACTGACCCGTGCCACTTGCAACACCTTCTCAGCCTAACAGCGGAACAAACCCTCCGCCCGCTGGGGGGAAGCGCCTCCTCCCTTCCCTTTCCCTGCCGCTGGAAAGCTCTGCGCGCGTTTAGATACGGCCAAGAAAAATACTCACGCTAGAAAAGCCTCGGACTTTTTCTTCGGCGCTAATTCAACTGGCACAGCTCCGAACCCCCACCGTTGCGCTCTCCGTCTCCAGAACGCGCAGTTGTCATTTGACCGGGGGCTGCTTTCTCTCCTACCCGAGGAGGAGGGACATCTGGCCGGCGGCACTGCCCGAGAGAGATGCTACCGCACTGCCGGGGAAACGCGACGCTGAAAGCCAGGCAGAAATCAGGTTCTTCAGAGCGCTCCGCCTAAAGAAAAGGGGGGGGAAAAACAAAAAACAAAAAAACTAGAAAAAAAACCCAACCAAAAACCCAACCCGTTACCTTCAGTCGCCTCTCTTTTCAAAGATTTGGAACAAATACCTCGCCGCTTAGGGACGCCTAAGACGCTGTAGGCTACAGCCGGTGGACGGTTGCCGTTTAAAGCCTGCAAGTCAGTTTGCACGTTATACGACTTTAACCCTTTTTTTAAAGTCTCCTTTACGATAGAAAAAACCAGGAAGGTAAGAGATTCCCCAAACGGCTGTACTTTTGGCGGGGGGAAATCCAATCCCCGGTGCCGCGATCCACCAGGCTACCGAAAACGACCGGCGGACCGGCCAAGGCTTTTGGCTGTGCCGAACACGCAGAGGAACAGGGTTTGGCCGTGTCCCCGCTGTTACGGGGGACCCAGAGCCCAAAGGCCGGCCATGCCATCGGCCGTCGGAAGAGGTGCCGCGCTCGGGCCTTTGGAAGGACATCGTCTTTCTTTTTGTCCCTATTTAATAGAGCGCGCGACGTCTCCTCGCTGATGACTTCTGCTGCCCAGCGCATCGTCTCCGAGGATCCCCTCTCGTGGGAACTTCAGGAGAGGCAACCGCTTGGCACGAGAAACCGGTTCCCTTTCAGAAAGGGAAACCTCCTTCCGACTGACGTCCAAATGACACGCCGTAGGCTACGGACAACGGACGTTCCTGGAAGGCTCGACTCACCTAAGCCACCTCAGGACTCGCCGCCACCAGTGACGAGGCTGATGATGCTCCTTGGTTCGTGGCAAAGCCTGGAAAACAGGCAGAAGCGGCGCCGGTTCGTCCCGTTTTGTCCACGTCTCTTCGTTGACCGCCCCGGCTTTCAGCGCAGATGCCATGAAAGAGGAGTGACAAAGAAAAGGCGAGGTCAGGCAGCAAAAGAGCTCTGCAGGCTGCCACCTGCAGTCATCCGCGCACTCTGTTTTGGAAGCCACACGCCCGCCCGCCCGCCACCCCCCGCCCAAAACAAACAAACAAACAAACAAACAAACAAACAAAGAGACAAGAACCCCGGCACCTGGCCTCTTTCTTGTCTTCAGGAGCTCATCCTGAAGCTCATCGCTTCTGTCTTGTCAGAGCAGGAAGCGCAGACCATCTGTATCCCGAGGACACCTGACCGGGATTAACACGTGTCCAGAGGTAGTCCCCATCTCTACGAGCGTGTCGCTTTGGTGCTTTTAATAATCCTAACTCGACGGTAGTCACTGGGACGGTCCTTTACGGTGGCTTCTTCAGACTTCTGGATCGCCAGTCCCAGTATTTCCATTTCATCCTACCAAAAAAAACCCCAAAGCACGTTACAGCTGCACATAACATTTTCTGCTTGTTCTTGTACGAGTATTTAAGGCGTAGGAGAAAGAGAAGATCTGAAAGGCAGAAGAGGCATTCAAAAACCGTGCAACTATGAAAAAGTAAAGCAGCTCTCTCGGAAAAGCACGAGAAACGGCCATAAAAGGTATACTTATGAAATACGCCAAGTAATATCGGGGCACCAAAATATACTATACAGGAAGGCTAGGTGGCTCATTTGACAGAAATTCGATGTAAATCTAATACAGTACCGAGAATTCTGTCTGTAAATGGATAATATCCGGCACCACTCAGCTCTAAAATTGCCGCTGCGCCTGCGGTGCTCCTAGATTCTATCTTCCTGCCTGTGAAAAATCCGACTTTAAAAGCATCTAGTACGAACCTTAAAGTTTTCATCACAGTTACAGCCATCTTTCACCTTAAAGCATGCTTTACATTTCTGCCAACTTGGAGTGTACACGTCTGTGTATACACGCTTATAATTCAGGACGATTTCCACAAATCGTTTCTGTGCAGAAAAACAGGCCTCGTTTCATTATGCAATCAAATTTGAAATTTTTTTTCTCGGGAGAAGTTTTGCCTTTTTAACTGTGAGAATTTTAACTAGGAATTCACACGCTACCCATGCCTCAAATTATGAGGAGACGCATCACAAAACGAACTCAAAACGAACATCCCGGATTCAGGAAAACTAATTGTGCCTCCCCCCTCTGTGGAACGTGTCCGTAGGACAGGAGCGGGCACCCGCTTTGCCACAGAAGCAGACGGATGCGGAATTGCTCCACGCGTGTCGGTTAACACACATTCGGCTAATGGCCCACCACTCCTTGTACGCAGAGGCTGACGACAGCCAGGTCGCCCGGTACGGGCTGAACACTTTGCAGGATTTGTTACAAACCTTTTTAGTGAAATAGATTTTGAAACCCCAGGAAACACACCCCTACCTCCGAGAATTGTAAGGCAATAAATATTTTGACAACTTACATTTCACGTCTATCCATGTATGTCCCATTACTGTCTGTGGTCATAAACTATCTAATATAGAATACTAAACGTTGCTACCATTTAAGAACCGAACGACAGCAACTGAACTGAACCGAAAGGAAGAGCTTTTCTTTGAAAATCGCAGTGCCACCTGAGAAGAAGCTGAAGACTGAAAATCGGGCGAGAGAATCACGCAAAAATATCAGCCTTGCTCTAAAAGCAAGACAGGAGAAAACCCACCAAAAAATAAAATGCAGTTTAATTGACCCAAAGGTCACCAAACAAAACAGGCAAAAAGCTTCACAATACACAGCGTTTGCACCGCTGTCGCTTTTCTGGCTTTTGCTGGGCCTAAGAGGTTGCTGTGACTTCCTCGAGCTGCCCTTCTGCGGTCACCAGATCGTTTCAGGGGAGACAGACGTCTCCCGGGGAGGCGCACGCAGAGAGTGCCGCTACGTCTCGGCTGTGACCCCTTGGTCACTGCGTTCCTGCGGTGCCCGTACCCGTGCTACCAACAGGACGTCACAAAAGGACACAAGAGCAGGGGGAATCGCTACAGGAGTCCTGAATGTTTCCACGGGCTTTTGAAAACCCCATTTTCTAAATTAAGTTACGCGAGGGAGTCTTTTTGAAAGTTACGAAGTTTCTGTGTGTCTGCTACTAAAAACATCCAACCGACCGACTCAAAAAACACCCAGAACACACTTTCCCCACGTTCCCCCGACACCGTAGCCTTTCATCTCGGGGGATTTCATTTCCTGCCTTGCGAATGGATGCAGGTTAGGGACACCATAAAACAGCTTCCCTAGGGTATCCGAACGGCTGTCAGCTGAAACAGAAAACAGAGGGATTAACCATGACAGGGATGTATATCTCAACCTTGGAGGGGAGGAAAGAAAACAAAGAATTTCCCAATTAGCGGAGGCGGGCCTCAGCCTCGAAGGAACACTTCGCAAGCAAATGGGAACATCCTGACTGATAACAGGAGAAGATAACCACAGACTTTACGACCCCTGCCAGACCACGCAGAGGACGAGCGGAACATCCTGATCGATTACAGGAAGATAGCAAGAGACTTTTACGGCCTCTATCAGCAAAACAATCGAATCGGTTCAGTGATCGTGGAGCTTACTCCCTAAGACGCCCCCCCAAAGAAAAACACCAGGAGAAGATACGCACATGCCTGAAGGATGAGACTTATTATAATGAGGCTCCGGAAATAATTAACATAGTCACACCTATTGTTAGAACTAATTGTATTAGCCCATCCCATAGTTTGCATATGTATGATTTACCTTATAAATAACTACGGGTTTAGCCTAAGGGTGTGCAAGTTTGGAGGAGCGATCCCCCTTGCACCCGGCACCGCAATAAACATACCTGCTTTATAACTCTCTGTGAGTTGTAAGGTTTGTTTCCGCACGTCAATTTGGCGACCCAGATGGGACCCTCTCTGTCCGGCTGCGGGACCTGCTGAGGACGGGACTCCTCTGGGCGCCCCCGAGATTTCTCGGAGGGACTCCCTTACTCATCCAGATCACCGCGGGGACAGACAAGGACCATCTATTGCGGACCAGGTATGTTTAGAGTTTTCTTAGGGGGGGACCTGTAAGCCGTGAGGAGACGTCCTACGCGTGGTAAAGAGTCGGCGTACTCGCCCCGGGGTATGCTCAAGCTTGGGCTAACGGTTGGGTTGTGCTTGTGTGGGATCCCTTGGTTTTATGTTAGTGCGTGGAAGTGTAACCCTGCGATACTGTTGGTTATATGTTGTATCTGTCCTAGGGTATCACTACCGTGTTATTACTTGTTGTATTTGTCATAAGATACCACTTCCGTGTTATTGTCTAATATAAGGTGGAAATTATTGTATGAGTGAACTGAGTGATTGAGACGCGGCACTGCTGCGGAGCGAGTGCGGAGTTCTGATCCGCGGTTCCGTGTTCTCCGCGAGGAGAGCGGCCGGAGACGAACGAAGCGTATGACAGACTGTAAAGAAACATTGTGTGAACCTGATATTGAGAAGATTGAGTGGCAGTGTCTTGGACACTCGGATAACGTTTGTGATCCTATTTTTATCCTAAAGTGTTTTGCTTGTAATACGGAGGTTTGGGTAGATCAGGAAGACGATTTTTGGTGTTCACAGTGTGGAAGCTGGACTGAGTGGGAAAAGATCGAGCGGGCGGGAGAATTGAAACAAGTAATCTGTGGAGACATAGCCTACCCCTGGAGATAAAGGTAGCGACAGGGATATAGTTGTACTATTTCCCGGGAGAGAAAACAGGAATAACACCCAGGTGACACACGGAGATCAGGGTCACCTCTTAATCAAGGGGTAGAAAGAGCATAAAATGGGCAATAAACAAGGAGGCGGGATAATGAAAAAGAGTCCTCTAGGATGTATCTTAGCACACTGGAAGGAGATCGGAGGCCCACCAGGTGGCAGCGTGGACAAGAAAACCTTAATTAAATATTGCAATCAATGGTGGCCTCTTTACAAGTTAGATGATCAGGAGAAATGGCCCGTTAACGGGACCCTTAATTACAATACTATATTACAATTAATGCTATTCCTTAGAAGGGAAAGAAAGTGGGATGAAGTTACATATGCGGACATGTTTTTCACCCTTCGAAATCACCCAGAATACCAACGGGACTGCGGGCTATTACCTCCACAAGACCCTATGGTATTAGCCTTAGAGAAAGAAAAAAATGAAAGAAATGAAAGCAGACATAAAAAGATGTTGCTCAGCCTGCAGCATAGGGCAAGGGTGCACAAGGCCTGAAAAGATTCAGGGTTTTGAAGATCAACTAATTGAAGTATTAAGTTTGGCCCTGATAGGAACTCCCATTACTCCAGGAGTGCCTGAGGAGATTAAAGACCAAATTTATCTGGGGGTATGGGCCTCGGGAGAGCCGGGGAGAGCAAAAAAGTGCTTCCCCTATAGCGATAAAACCCAAACAAGGAGCACGACCAGTGAGAGTCAAACAGTATCCCCTCAGGGTAGAGGATAGGAAGGGGATCCGACAAACTATAGACCAGTTTATCGAGTATGGGCGGCTGAAAGAATGTGAATCAGAGTATAACACTCCAATATTACCTGTCAAAAAGCCGGATGGTAGCTATCGCATAGTACAGGATCTCAGGGCTATCAACAAAATTGTTGAGGATTTACATCGGGTAGTAGCAAATCCATACACTCTCCTAACTAAATTGGTACCTGAATTGGCATGGTTTACCGTCTTGGACCTAAAGGATGCCTTTTTCTGCCTGCCTCTGAGCCCAGAGAGCCAACTTTTGTTCGCATTCGAGTGGGAAAACCCAGAATCTGGAAGGAAAACACAGCTTACATGGACTGTGCTACCACAGGGCTTTAAAAATAGCCCAACACTTTTTGGAAATCAGCTAGCCAAAGACTTAGAACAGTGGAAACGCCCGCCTGGGACAGGAATGGTATTACAGTATGTGGACGATATGTTACTTGCCACTGACACCAGAGAAACATGCCTAGAATGGACTGTGAGCCTGCTAAATTTCCTTGGACTTAATGGCTATAAAGTTTCTCCACAGAAGGCGCAGATAGCCCAGCAGCAAGTGACCTATCTGGGATATGAAATAACCGCAGGCCAACGGACACTCGGGAAGGAGAGGAAAGAAGCCATCTGCCAGACACCTCGACCACAGACGCCTAAGGAACTTCGGACCTTTCTAGGGATGACAGGATGGTGTCGTCTCTGGATATATAACTACGGACTCTTGGTAAAGCCGCTATACGAGTTACTAAAATCTAACTCAAAGAATATTGTGTGGAATAAGGAAGCAGACAGAGCCTTCCATCAGTTAAAAAAGAGGTTAATGGAAGCGCCTGCCCTGGGGTTACCCGATACTACTAAACCTTTCTGGTTGTTTTCCTATGAAAAGCAAGAAATGGCCTTAGGAGTCCTGGCTCAGAATCTGGGACCCTATCGGAGGGCGGTGGCATACTTCTCTAAACAGCTCGACGGAGTAAGTAAAGGGTGGCCTAGCTGTCTCCGAGCAGTGGCAGCAGTGGTAATAAACATCCAAGAGGCCCGTAAGTTCACCCTAGGCCAGAAAATCACAGTTATGGTTTCACACACCGTCTCAGCAGTACTGGAAGTAAAAGGAGGGCATTGGCTTTCGCCTCAGAGGTTTCTCAAGTACCAGGCTATCCTGATAGAGCAAGATGATGTAGAAATAACAGTAACTAATATTGTCAATCCAGCCTCTTTCCTCAGCGGAACAGCAGGAGAATCAGTGACCCATGACTGCTTGGAAACAATTGAGGCGGTGTACTCCAGTCGACCAGATCTGAAAGAGGAACCATTGGAAGATGCAGAGGATTCCTGGTTCACCGACGGGAGCAGCTTCATTCAGCAAGGGATACGTAAAGCTGGCTATGCGGTAACCACCACAGAGAAGGTAATAGAGTCCAAAGCTCTGGCCCCAAATACATCAGCCCAAAAGGCTGAGATAATAGCACTAACCCGAGCGCTGGAACTAGCCAAAGGAAAACGGATAAATATCTGGACAGACTCTAAATATGCTTTCGGGGTGGTGCATGCTCACGGGGCAGTCTGGAGAGAAAGAGGACTCTTATCTACACAAGGGAAACACATCAAACATGCTGAAGAAATTCTTAAACTCTTAGATGCAGTATTACTGCCTACCAAAGTGACTATCATGCACTGCAAAGCTCACCAAAAAGGGAACACCGCTGTGGAACTGGGTAACGCACTGGCGGACCGAGAAGCCAAAAGGGCAGCAGAAATGGGTAATGCAGAAATACAATCCTTGGTCCCAGATGGTAAAATACAAATTGACGACGAACCTAAATATTCTAGGGATGATCACAAATTGATCAAAGACTTAAATGGGAAAATCGAAGGGAAATGGGCCAAAACCCCACAGGGAAAAATAATAGTGCCTTTTTCGTTATTATGGGCAGTGGTCATGGCAGAACATAGAAAATCCCATTGGGGAACAGAGGCACTTTACAGATACCTGAGTAGGATAATATGTGCTCGGAATCTATATGCCACGGTCAAACAAGTCACTCAGCAGTGTGAGGTATGTCTACAGAACAACCCTAGGACAGGTCCCAGAGTCCAGTTCGGCCAAATAGGAAAGGGAAACTATCCGGGACAACAATGGCAAATTGATTTCTCAGAACTTACAAGAAAAGGGGGGTTTCGATACCTATTGGTACTAACCGATACCTTTTCAGGATGGCCAGAGGCATTTCCCTGCCGAACCAATAAAACAAGAGAAGTGGTTAAAGCATTGTTGCAAGAAATTATACCAAGATTTGGGGTTCCCGCAGTGATTTCCTCGGACCGAGGATCTCATTTCACTGCAAAGGTTGTTTCAAAAGTAAGCAGATTATTGGGTATAGATTGGCAACTTCATACCCCATACAACCCACGATCGAGCGGTCAGGTAGAAAAGATGAATCACTTGATCAAAACTCAGATTGTGAAACTAGGCCAGGAAGCTAACTTGACCTGGCCCCAGTCATTACCATTAGCCCTTCTCAGGATAAGAACAAAACCCAGAACCAAAGAAGGTTTGAGCCCCTTTGAAATACTCTATGGGAGACCATATAGTGTACAAGACGGGACATCCACAGAGTTGGGGAATGAAATATTGACAGATTACATGATAAATTTACAAAAGCAGCTCCGAGAGGTAGAAAAACTGGTTCTAGTGACAAGGGGAACAAGATTCCATAGCTTTGTAAGGTGGCTTATACCATCCTTAGGCATTAGTGAATTGGAGAAAGCAATTGTAAACATATCAGCTACTATAGCAGCGCTTGAGAAATCTACAATAGGTGCTATACAGGCACTTCAACAAGAAGTCCAGTCATTAGCAAATGTAGTTGGACAAAATAGAACGGCATTAGATTTACTAACTTGGAAAGAGGGAGGCTTATGCGCAGTGATTAATCAGAGCTGTTGCTCATATGTAAACAAAGCGGAAGGATAGAAAAAGACTTACAAAATCTCATAGCTAAAACTCAGATCTTGCATCAGACTGCGCAGGATGATACCACATTTGGGTTCTCAGACCTTTGGGAAAAGTTAACCTCATGGTTACCTAGTCTGGCATGGCTTAGACAACTGTTTATCCTTCTAGTAGCAGTGCTTATGTTAGGAATTTTAGTGTGTGTAATAGCTAGATGTTTTATGTGTTGCACCATGGGGGCAAGAGACGAATACATTCAATGGAAAAAGCATCAGCTCCGGGAACGAGTGGAATCAGGGATGTATTTTAGAAATCAGATGGAGAAGGAAAGTGTGTTATAGGCAATTGTAAAAGAATTTACAAATGAACAAAGAAAAGGGGGGATTGAAACAGAAAACAGAGGGATTAACCATGACAGGGACGTATATCTCAACCTTGGAGGGGAGGAAAGAAAACAAAGAATTTCCCAATTAGCGGAGGCGGGCCTCAGCCTCGAAGGAACACTTCGCAAGCAAATGGGAACATCCTGACTGATAACAGGAGAAGATAACCAGAGACTTTACGACCCCTGCCAGACCACGCAGAAGACAAGCGGAACATCCTGATCGATTACAGGAAGATAGCAAGAGACTTTTACGGCCTCTATCAGCAAAACAATCGAATCGGTTCAGTGATCGTGGAACTTACTCCCTAAGACGCCCCCCCAAAGAAAAACACCAGGAGAAGATACGCACATGCCTGAAGGATGAGACTTATTATAATGAGGCTCCGGAAATAATTAACATAGTCACACCTATTGTTAGAACTAATTGTATTAGCCCATCCCATAGTTTGCATATGTATGATTTACCTTATAAATAACTACGGGTTTAGCCTAAGGGTGTGCAAGTTTGGAGGAGCGATCCCCCTTGCACCCGGCGCCACAATAAACATACCTGCTTTATAACTCTCTGCGAGTTGTAAGGTTTCTTTCCGCACGTCACAGCGTACCATTTAGATCCCTTGAGTACAAGCAATAGCGCGCGTTACCTCTCCGGTTTGATGCTCGCTGACAGGCCGAATCCTCTGTGGAACCTTAAGCTGTTGTTCCGGCTTCCCTATCTCTTGCTGGAAAAGGTCTCTCTCGTGCTCTCGGGTCAATTGCTCGCTCCTGAAAGTGACAAAACAGTGAGGATGCACCATTTCACGTAAAAACTGTCTAAATTAAGGATATTACAGCTTCTTGCTTCTTTTAACACGAGGCTGCTAACGGTACGTCAGTAGCATTATTACATGTCAGTACGAGCCGGCAACGCGCGCTGGCAGCCCAGAAAGCCAACCCCACCCTGGGCTGCATCAAGAGAAGCGTGGCCAGCGGGTCACGGGAGGCGATTCTACCCCCCTCTACTCTGCGCGCGCGAGACCCCACCTGGAGTACGGTGTCCAGCTTTGGAGTCCTCGACACGGGAAGGACGTGGACCTGTTGGAAGGGGCCCAGCGGACGGCCACGAAAACCATCGGAGGGACGGAGCACCTCCCCTGTGAAGAGAGACTGAGAGAGCTGGGGTTGTTCAGCCTGGAGAAGAGAAGGCTCCGGGGAGACCTCAGAGCAGCCTTCCAATATCTGAAGGGAGCCTACGGGAGAGCCGGAGAGGGACTCTCTGTCGGGAAAGGTAGCGACAGGACAAGGGGTAACGATTTTAAATCGGAAGAGGGGAGATTCAGACTAGATATTAGGAGGAAATTCTTTACCGTGAGGGTGGTGAGGCACTGGAACAGGTTGCCCGGGGAAGCTGTGGATGCCCCATCCCTGGAAGTGTTTAAGGCCAGGCTGGACGGGGCTTTGAGCAACCCGCTCTAGTGGAGGCGTCCCTGCCCAAGGCAGGGGGGCTGCAACACGATGATCTTGAAGGTCCCTTCCAATTCTAACCATTCTACGATTCTATGGTTTTTAAGGTGGCAGAACCTCTTGCGACTTCCATTAACAAAAACTACTCTCACCATTCGGGGCAACAAATCTCACATTTTTGAATAAAAACACGAGGACGGCACTGATACAGCCAGTATTATTTCACAAAAAGGACAGTTTTGTCTCTTCTGTTCAAAGCACAGCATACAAATAGCAATAGGCCAGTATTTTATGGTCTCCTTTCCTCGCGTTCATCCTTCATATATGTAGCATAAATAGGAATTAAGAATAGAAATTAACTTTGTGTTCATACTGAGGAGGAGCCAATGGGAAAAAAGAAATTCTAAATTTTGCATTTCAGTGTTACTTTTGACCAGCTGCAGTTGTTATATCCCACTCTGATATTTGGGGAATACATCTTTATACTGGAAATAAGGCACAGCCGCTGGCATCCGGTGAAACGTCACCTTTAAATGCCACTTTGCTGAACAGACAAACCTGATCAGACGCATTGAAATAAACTAGCTCAAGTAGCTGATACACAGAGGAATGCTCTGTCTAGCAACAGAAGCTTTTGCAAAAATGGAGGAAGCCAGAATAAAGCTGCAACAGTTACAAGTTGCAGATTTGAAAACCTCACCTGCTGTTTGAGCACCCCGCAGCCCGCCCAGCCCCTGCTTTCCCCCGCAGCCCCCAACACCCTCCTGCCCACCCCCCCTGCAGAACCAGCCAAAACGGCTTCTGCTCTCCGCCCCCGAACCGCATCACTTACTGCCCCCTTCCGAGCCCCAAAACCCAGCCGCTGAGCCTCTGCTCGAGTCCCCAAAACGCCGGACTCCACCCCCGCCCCTCAGCCCAAAGCCACACGACTCCCTCTCCGGCTGAAGCCCCAACACCAGCCACGCGAGCCCGTTTGCCAGCCCCGGGAGCCGCGAGCACCTCCCCAGACGCCTCAGCCCGCCCCCCCGCAACGCCGTCTCCCCTCGGAGCCGCCTCGGGACCCCGGCCGCCTTCCCCGCGCCCCCCCGCTGGCCTCGACGCTGTCCAGCTGCCTCGCGACGCTGTCCAGCGGCGCCGCGACGCTGTCCAGCGGCGCCGCGACGCTGTCCAGCGGCGCCGCGACGCTGTCCGGCTGCCCGGTGCTTTCCGCCCGCGCCGGTCCGGTGCGGTGCGGTGCGGTGCGGTCCGCGCCGCGCCGCGCCGCAGCCGCTTCTGCGCGCGCCGCCATTTTCCCCCGGCCCCCTCCGCTTCCGGAGCGGCTCGGCCCGCCCATGCGGCGCGCCCATTGGTCACGGCGCCGGAAGCGGCTTCCGTGCTCGGGGAGCCCGTCCCATTGGTCGGTCGCGCCGTCAATCTTCAGCGCCTCCCACCCCGGCCAATCGGAGCGCGGCAGGCGATCCGACCAATCGGAGCGCGGCGGTCGCGCTGTGATTGGCTCGTCCTCCTGTCAATCCGCCAGGGGGCGGTTGCCATGGTGAGGACGCCCCGCCCGGTGGCGCATGCGCAGTAGTGAGGGCGGCGCCGTCCTTACTACTGCGCATGCGCGACCGGGCGGGGCTTCCTCACCATGGCAACCGCCCCCGGGCGGATTGACAGGAGGACGAGCCAATCACAACGCGACCGCCGCGCTCCGATTGGTCGGATCGCCTGCCGCGCTCCGATTGGCCGGAGGGGGACGTCAATGGCGGTTGCCATGGTGAGGACGCCCCGCCCGGTGGCGCATGCGCAGTAGTGAGGGCGGCGCCGTCCTTACTACTGCGCATGCGCGACCGGGCGGGGCTTCCTCACCATGGCAACCGCCCCCGGGCGGATTGACAGGAGGACGAGCCAATCACAACGCGACCGCCCCGCTCCGATTGGTCGGATCGCCTGCCGCGCTCCGATTGGCCGGACTGGGAGGCGCTGGAGATTGACGGCGCGACCGACCAATGGGACGGGGGCTCCTAGAGGACGGACGCCGCTTACGGCACCGCGACCAATGGGCGCGCGGTATGGGCGGGCCGAGCCGCTCCGGAACCGGAGGGGGCCGGGGGAAAACGGCGGCCAGCCCAGAAATCGCTGCGGACCGGTCCGCAGCGGGCGGAAAGCACCGGGCAGCGCCCACGCCCACGCCCACGCCCCCTTCCTTGTCCCCCTCTGAGACCTCACCGGGGCCATGAGCGGTGACCGCTCTCAGCCCGCTTCCCTCCACCCAGGGACCGTGACCACTTACCGGCGGGCAGGCCTTCCCGCTCTCTGCCCTGTCCCCGCTCGCAGTCCGGGCAGCCGCAGCCGTCGCCTCGGCGCCAAAAACCTCCGGTGTTCGCCCCGCAACCAGCCCCAGGGACGCTGCGGCGCTCTGCGCGTGGCCCCGGGGGCCGTGGGGGCGACAGCAGCCAGTCCGCCGGCGTCCAGGAAGGCAGGCGGGGGTGCCGCCTTATCCACCACAGAGACATCGGGGAGCTTTGCGTCCCTGCAGGAAAACGGGGCTGGGTTTTTTTCCTCCTGTCCCGCTGCACCGATCCAGCTCCCCAGGGCGGGAGGGGAAACGGGGGAAGGGGCTGCTCTTCATAGAATCATAGAATCGTCTAGGTTGCAAGAGACCCTTGGCATCATCGAGTCCAACCATCTACCCTACTCTACAAAGTTCTCCCCTACACCATATCCCCCAACACCACATCTCAACGGTTCTTAAACACATCCAGGGATGGTGACTCGACCACCTCCCTGGGTAGCCTGTTCCAATGCCCGACCACTCCCTCTGTGAAACATTCTTTCCTAATGTCCAGTCTAAACCTACCCTGTTGGAGCTTGAAGCCGTTCCCTCTCGTTCTGTCGTTACCTACCTGTGCCAGGAGACCAGCACCGACCTCTCTACAGTGTCCTTTCAAGTAGTGTTAAGAGAGTGACGAGGTCTCCCCTCAGCCCCCTCTTCCTCATACTAAACAGTCCCAGCTCCTTCAACCGCTCTTCATAGGATTCGTTTTCCAGGCCCTTCACCAGCTTCGTTGCCCTCCTCTGCACTCGCTCCAGCACCTCGACATCTCTCTTGGATTGAGGTGCCCAAAACCGGACGCAATACTCCAGGTGCGGCCTCACCAGTGCCGAGTACAGGGGCACAATCGCCTCCCTACTTCTGCTGCTCACGCTGTTTCTAACACAAGCCAGGATGCCGTTGGCTTTCGTGGCCACCTGGGCACACTGCCGGCTCACGTTCAGCCGCTTGTCCATTAGCACCCCCAGGTCTCTTTCTTCCAGGTGGTTTTCCAGCCACATTTCCCCAAGCCTGTAGCGCTGCTCGGGGTTATTGTGGCCCACGCGCAGAACCTGGCACTTGCCCTTGTTGAAACTCATACCACTGATGTTGGCCCAACGATCCAATCTACCTAAGTCTCTCTGTAGAGCTTCCCTATCCTCCTGGGAACCAACACTCCTGCTTAAAGCGCTTTTGAAAGCGCTTGGACGCCGGCAAGAGAGAGCAGAGGGGAGGGCCAGTTTGGAAATCCCTTCTAGCGATAGGCTCTCTTTGCAGTCTGGAACCATCTACAGCACAGGCGTTTACGCCTCCGCACTGACCGACCCGTGGGTAAGACTTAGGGAAAACGGATGCTCTTGATACACTTCGACAGAACGTCTGCTAAGAGTCACATCTGTTTAGACTTACAGATTAACACGCACGATAGATAGACAACATCCAATTGGACTAGCGACCTGTCCAGACATCCGCTTTGACGCTTCAATCTCTCTTTATAAATAAATCTTTTAAAAAATCTTTCCGTCGTCTAAACTCCCATTAAATAATACAGAATCCTTAGAGATATGGGTTGGTATTTTGAACTCCTTTTATATACGTAAGGGAATATTATTTTTCAACACACAGAAAAATGAGAGATTGTTCTCTACTCCAATGCCTCACCCCCGCATATACAGCTTTTAACATTTTTTAAACACCACCGCCCAAAACCCCAACCACCTGCCCCGCACCAAGTTTTCAGGCGTTTGGGGGCCGTGACCCACCCTCTTGTGGGGGGAACCCCACTTAACCCCCACTCACCTGCTCCTCCGCCGCACCGTCGCTCCCCCGCTGACATCCGGCTGCCCCAAATGACATCATCACACCACCACCCCCACCCCCCCCCCACCGGTTTTTTTAATTCGCCCCAAAAAATGCACCGAACGACCAGACCCAGGGCTGGCCCCTTCCCCTCAGGCGGCTCCACCACCGGCTGCAAACCCGGGCCGGGGCATCTGTCGAGCAGCACGAGACGCGGACAACGAGGCACCTGCAAAACAAACAGCAAACCCCAACCGGAGATCAGCATCATCAAACGAAAGAGCACCGAAGAGAGTAGAGGAATTCCCTCCGGCCGAGGGACAGGACAGGAGCTGAGCTACAGGAGGATTGCGGGGAAACAGCTCCGCTCCAAAGACGGCACGGCCTGCCAAAGCCGGAGCCATCCCGACACTTCAGGTCCCTATTCAGACTGACCCGTGCCACTTGCAACACCTTCTCAGCCTAACAGCGGAACAAACCCTCCGCCCGCTGGGGGGAAGCGCCTCCTCCCTTCCCTTTCCCTGCCGCTGGAAAGCTCTGCGCGCGTTTAGATACGGCCAAGAAAAATACTCACGCTAGAAAAGCCTCGGACTTTTTCTTCGGCGCTAATTCAACTGGCACAGCTCCGAACCCCCACCGTTGCGCTCTCCGTCTCCAGAACGCGCAGTTGTCATTTGACCGGGGGCTGCTTTCTCTCCTACCCAAGGAGGAGGGACATCTGGCCGGCGGCACTGCCCGAGAGAGATGCTACCGCACTGCCGGGGAAACGCGACGCTGAAAGCCAGGCAGAAATCAGGTTCTTCAGAGCGCTCCGCCTAAAGAAAAGGGGGGGGAAAAACAAAAAACAAAAAAACTAGAAAAAAAACCCAACCAAAAACCCAACCCGTTACCTTCAGTCGCCTCTCTTTTCAAAGATTTGGAACAAATACCTCGCCGCTTAGGGACGCCTAAGACGCTGTAGGCTACAGCCGGTGGACGGTTGCCGTTTAAAGCCTGCAAGTCAGTTTGCACGTTATACGACTTTAACCCTTTTTTTAAAGTCTCCTTTACGATAGAAAAAACCAGGAAGGTAAGAGATTCCCCAAACGGCTGTACTTTTGGCGGGGGGAAATCCAATCCCCGGTGCCGCAGTCCACCAGGCTACCGAAAACGACCGGCGGACCGGCCAAGGCTTTTGGCTGTGCCGAACACGCAGAGGAACAGGGTTTGGCCGTGTCCCCGCTGTTACGGGGGACCCAGAGCCCAAAGGCCGGCCATGCCATCGGCCGTCGGAAGAGGTGCCGCGCTCGGGCCTTTGGAAGGACATCGTCTTTCTTTTTGTCCCTATTTAATAGAGCGCGCGACGTCTCCTCGCTGATGACTTCTGCTGCCCAGCGCATCGTCTCCGAGGATCCCCTCTCGTGGGAACTTCAGGAGAGGCAACCGCTTGGCACGAGAAACCGGTTCCCTTTCAGAAAGGGAAACCTCCTTCCGACTGACGTCCAAATGACACGCCGTAGGCTACGGACAACGGACGTTCCTGGAAGGCTCGACTCACCTAAGCCACCTCAGGACTCGCCGCCACCAGTGACGAGGCTGATGATGCTCCTTGGTTCGTGGCAAAGCCTGGAAAACAGGCAGAAGCGGCGCCGGTTCGTCCCGTTTTGTCCACGTCTCTTCGTTGACCGCCCCGGCTTTCAGCGCAGATGCCATGAAAGAGGAGTGACAAAGAAAAGGCGAGGTCAGGCAGCAAAAGAGCTCTGCAGGCTGCCACCTGCAGTCATCCGCGCACTCTGTTTTGGAAGCCACACGCCCGCCCGCCCGCCACCCCCCGCCCAAAACAAACAAACAAACAAACAAACAAACAAACAAAGAGACAAGAACCCCGGCACCTGGCCTCTTTCTTGTCTTCAGGAGCTCATCCTGAAGCTCATCGCTTCTGTCTTGTCAGAGCAGGAAGCGCAGACCATCTGTATCCCGAGGACACCTGACCGGGATTAACACGTGTCCAGAGGTAGTCCCCATCTCTACGAGCGTGTCGCTTTGGTGCTTTTAATAATCCTAACTCGACGGTAGTCACTGGGACGGTCCTTTACGGTGGCTTCTTCAGACTTCTGGATCGCCAGTCCCAGTATTTCCATTTCATCCTACCAAAAAAAACCCCAAAGCACGTTACAGCTGCACATAACATTTTCTGCTTGTTCTTGTACGAGTATTTAAGGCGTAGGAGAAAGAGAAGATCTGAAAGGCAGAAGAGGCATTCAAAAACCGTGCAACTATGAAAAAGTAAAGCAGCTCTCTCGGAAAAGCACGAGAAACGGCCATAAAAGGTATACTTATGAAATACGCCAAGTAATATCGGGGCACCAAAATATACTATACAGGAAGGCTAGGTGGCTCATTTGACAGAAATTCGATGTAAATCTAATACAGTACCGAGAATTCTGTCTGTAAATGGATAATATCCGGCACCACTCAGCTCTAAAATTGCCGCTGCGCCTGCGGTGCTCCTAGATTCTATCTTCCTGCCTGTGAAAAATCCGACTTTAAAAGCATCTAGTACGAACCTTAAAGTTTTCATCACAGTTACAGCCATCTTTCACCTTAAAGCATGCTTTACATTTCTGCCAACTTGGAGTGTACACGTCTGTGTATACACGCTTATAATTCAGGACGATTTCCACAAATCGTTTCTGTGCAGAAAAACAGGCCTCGTTTCATTATGCAATCAAATTTGAAATTTTTTTTCTCGGGAGAAGTTTTGCCTTTTTAACTGTGAGAATTTTAACTAGGAATTCACACGCTACCCATGCCTCAAATTATGAGGAGACGCATCACAAAACGAACTCAAAACGAACATCCCGGATTCAGGAAAACTAATTGTGCCTCCCCCCTCTGTGGAACGTGTCCGTAGGACAGGAGCGGGCACCCGCTTTGCCACAGAAGCAGACGGATGCGGAATTGCTCCACGCGTGTCGGTTAACACACATTCGGCTAATGGCCCACCACTCCTTGTACGCAGAGGCTGACGACAGCCAGGTCGCCCGGTACGGGCTGAACACTTTGCAGGATTTGTTACAAACCTTTTTAGTGAAATAGATTTTGAAACCCCAGGAAACACACCCCTACCTCCGAGAATTGTAAGGCAATAAATATTTTGACAACTTACATTTCACGTCTATCCATGTATGTCCCATTACTGTCTGTGGTCATAAACTATCTAATATAGAATACTAAACGTTGCTACCATTTAAGAACCGAACGACAGCAACTGAACTGAACCGAAAGGAAGAGCTTTTCTTTGAAAATCGCAGTGCCACCTGAGAAGAAGCTGAAGACTGAAAATCGGGCGAGAGAATCACGCAAAAATATCAGCCTTGCTCTAAAAGCAAGACAGGAGAAAACCCACCAAAAAATAAAATGCAGTTTAATTGACCCAAAGGTCACCAAACAAAACAGGCAAAAAGCTTCACAATACACAGCGTTTGCACCGCTGTCGCTTTTCTGGCTTTTGCTGGGCCTAAGAGGTTGCTGTGACTTCCTCGAGCTGCCCTTCTGCGGTCACCAGATCGTTTCAGGGGAGACAGACGTCTCCCGGGGAGGCGCACGCAGAGAGTGCCGCTACGTCTCGGCTGTGACCCCTTGGTCACTGCGTTCCTGCGGTGCCCGTACCCGTGCTACCAACAGGACGTCACAAAAGGACACAAGAGCAGGGGGAATCGCTACAGGAGTCCTGAATGTTTCCACGGGCTTTTGAAAACCCCATTTTCTAAATTAAGTTACGCGAGGGAGTCTTTTTGAAAGTTACGAAGTTTCTGTGTGTCTGCTACTAAAAACATCCAACCGACCGACTCAAAAAACACCCAGAACACACTTTCCCCACGTTCCCCCGACACCGTAGCCTTTCATCTCGGGGGATTTCATTTCCTGCCTTGCGAATGGATGCAGGTTAGGGACACCATAAAACAGCTTCCCTAGGGTATCCGAACGGCTGTCAGCTGAAACAGAAAACAGAGGGATTAACCATGACAGGGACGTATATCTCAACCTTGGAGGGGAGGAAAGAAAACAAAGAATTTCCCAATTAGCGGAGGCGGGCCTCAGCCTCGAAGGAACACTTCGCAAGCAAATGGGAACATCCTGACTGATAACAGGAGAAGATAACCACAGACTTTACGACCCCTGCCAGACCACGCAGAGGACGAGCGGAACATCCTGATCGATTACAGGAAGATAGCAAGAGACTTTTACGGCCTCTATCAGCAAAACAATCGAATCGGTTCAGTGATCGTGGAGCTTACTCCCTAAGACGCCCCCCCAAAGAAAAACACCAGGAGAAGATACGCACATGCCTGAAGGATGAGACTTATTATAATGAGGCTCCGGAAATAATTAACATAGTCACACCTATTGTTAGAACTAATTGTATTAGCCCATCCCATAGTTTGCATATGTATGATTTACCTTATAAATAACTACGGGTTTAGCCTAAGGGTGTGCAAGTTTGGAGGAGCGATCCCCCTTGCACCCGGCACCGCAATAAACATACCTGCTTTATAACTCTCTGTGAGTTGTAAGGTTTGTTTCCGCACGTCAATTTGGCGACCCAGATGGGACCCTCTCTGTCCGGCTGCGGGACCTGCTGAGGACGGGACTCCTCTGGGCGCCCCCGAGATTTCTCGGAGGGACTCCCTTACTCATCCAGATCACCGCGGGGACAGACAAGGACCATCTATTGCGGACCAGGTATGTTTAGAGTTTTCTTAGGGGGGGACCTGTAAGCCGTGAGGAGACGTCCTACGCGTGGTAAAGAGTCGGCGTACTCGCCCCGGGGTATGCTCAAGCTTGGGCTAACGGTTGGGTTGTGCTTGTGTGGGATCCCTTGGTTTTATGTTAGTGCGTGGAAGTGTAACCCTGCGATACTGTTGGTTATATGTTGTATCTGTCCTAGGGTATCACTACCGTGTTATTACTTGTTGTATTTGTCATAAGATACCACTTCCGTGTTATTGTCTAATATAAGGTGGAAATTATTGTATGAGTGAACTGAGTGATTGAGACGCGGCACTGCTGCGGAGCGAGTGCGGAGTTCTGATCCGCGGTTCCGTGTTCTCCGCGAGGAGAGCGGCCGGAGACGAACGAAGCGTATGACAGACTGTAAAGAAACATTGTGTGAACCTGATATTGAGAAGATTGAGTGGCAGTGTCTTGGACACTCGGATAACGTTTGTGATCCTATTTTTATCCTAAAGTGTTTTGCTTGTAATACGGAGGTTTGGGTAGATCAGGAAGACGATTTTTGGTGTTCACAGTGTGGAAGCTGGACTGAGTGGGAAAAGATCGAGCGGGCGGGAGAATTGAAACAAGTAATCTGTGGAGACATAGCCTACCCCTGGAGATAAAGGTAGCGACAGGGATATAGTTGTACTATTTCCCGGGAGAGAAAACAGGAATAACACCCAGGTGACACACGGAGATCAGGGTCACCTCTTAATCAAGGGGTAGAAAGAGCATAAAATGGGCAATAAACAAGGAGGCGGGATAATGAAAAAGAGTCCTCTAGGATGTATCTTAGCACACTGGAAGGAGATCGGAGGCCCACCAGGTGGCAGCGTGGACAAGAAAACCTTAATTAAATATTGCAATCAATGGTGGCCTCTTTACAAGTTAGATGATCAGGAGAAATGGCCCGTTAACGGGACCCTTAATTACAATACTATATTACAATTAATGCTATTCCTTAGAAGGGAAAGAAAGTGGGATGAAGTTACATATGCGGACATGTTTTTCACCCTTCGAAATCACCCAGAATACCAACGGGACTGCGGGCTATTACCTCCACAAGACCCTATGGTATTAGCCTTAGAGAAAGAAAAAAATGAAAGAAATGAAAGCAGACATAAAAAGATGTTGCTCAGCCTGCAGCATAGGGCAAGGGTGCACAAGGCCTGAAAAGATTCAGGGTTTTGAAGATCAACTAATTGAAGTATTAAGTTTGGCCCTGATAGGAACTCCCATTACTCCAGGAGTGCCTGAGGAGATTAAAGACCAAATTTATCTGGGGGTATGGGCCTCGGGAGAGCCGGGGAGAGCAAAAAAGTGCTTCCCCTATAGCGATAAAACCCAAACAAGGAGCACGACCAGTGAGAGTCAAACAGTATCCCCTCAGGGTAGAGGATAGGAAGGGGATCCGACAAACTATAGACCAGTTTATCGAGTATGGGCGGCTGAAAGAATGTGAATCAGAGTATAACACTCCAATATTACCTGTCAAAAAGCCGGATGGTAGCTATCGCATAGTACAGGATCTCAGGGCTATCAACAAAATTGTTGAGGATTTACATCGGGTAGTAGCAAATCCATACACTCTCCTAACTAAATTGGTACCTGAATTGGCATGGTTTACCGTCTTGGACCTAAAGGATGCCTTTTTCTGCCTGCCTCTGAGCCCAGAGAGCCAACTTTTGTTCGCATTCGAGTGGGAAAACCCAGAATCTGGAAGGAAAACACAGCTTACATGGACTGTGCTACCACAGGGCTTTAAAAATAGCCCAACACTTTTTGGAAATCAGCTAGCCAAAGACTTAGAACAGTGGAAACGCCCGCCTGGGACAGGAATGGTATTACAGTATGTGGACGATATGTTACTTGCCACTGACACCAGAGAAACATGCCTAGAATGGACTGTGAGCCTGCTAAATTTCCTTGGACTTAATGGCTATAAAGTTTCTCCACAGAAGGCGCAGATAGCCCAGCAGCAAGTGACCTATCTGGGATATGAAATAACCGCAGGCCAACGGACACTCGGGAAGGAGAGGAAAGAAGCCATCTGCCAGACACCTCGACCACAGACGCCTAAGGAACTTCGGACCTTTCTAGGGATGACAGGATGGTGTCGTCTCTGGATATATAACTACGGACTCTTGGTAAAGCCGCTATACGAGTTACTAAAATCTAACTCAAAGAATATTGTGTGGAATAAGGAAGCAGACAGAGCCTTCCATCAGTTAAAAAAGAGGTTAATGGAAGCGCCTGCCCTGGGGTTACCCGATACTACTAAACCTTTCTGGTTGTTTTCCTATGAAAAGCAAGAAATGGCCTTAGGAGTCCTGGCTCAGAATCTGGGACCCTATCGGAGGGCGGTGGCATACTTCTCTAAACAGCTCGACGGAGTAAGTAAAGGGTGGCCTAGCTGTCTCCGAGCAGTGGCAGCAGTGGTAATAAACATCCAAGAGGCCCGTAAGTTCACCCTAGGCCAGAAAATCACAGTTATGGTTTCACACACCGTCTCAGCAGTACTGGAAGTAAAAGGAGGGCATTGGCTTTCGCCTCAGAGGTTTCTCAAGTACCAGGCTATCCTGATAGAGCAAGATGATGTAGAAATAACAGTAACTAATATTGTCAATCCAGCCTCTTTCCTCAGCGGAACAGCAGGAGAATCAGTGACCCATGACTGCTTGGAAACAATTGAGGCGGTGTACTCCAGTCGACCAGATCTGAAAGAGGAACCATTGGAAGATGCAGAGGATTCCTGGTTCACCGACGGGAGCAGCTTCATTCAGCAAGGGATACGTAAAGCTGGCTATGCGGTAACCACCACAGAGAAGGTAATAGAGTCCAAAGCTCTGGCCCCAAATACATCAGCCCAAAAGGCTGAGATAATAGCACTAACCCGAGCGCTGGAACTAGCCAAAGGAAAACGGATAAATATCTGGACAGACTCTAAATATGCTTTCGGGGTGGTGCATGCTCACGGGGCAGTCTGGAGAGAAAGAGGACTCTTATCTACACAAGGGAAACACATCAAACATGCTGAAGAAATTCTTAAACTCTTAGATGCAGTATTACTGCCTACCAAAGTGACTATCATGCACTGCAAAGCTCACCAAAAAGGGAACACCGCTGTGGAACTGGGTAACGCACTGGCGGACCGAGAAGCCAAAAGGGCAGCAGAAATGGGTAATGCAGAAATACAATCCTTGGTCCCAGATGGTAAAATACAAATTGACGACGAACCTAAATATTCTAGGGATGATCACAAATTGATCAAAGACTTAAATGGGAAAATCGAAGGGAAATGGGCCAAAACCCCACAGGGAAAAATAATAGTGCCTTTTTCGTTATTATGGGCAGTGGTCATGGCAGAACATAGAAAATCCCATTGGGGAACAGAGGCACTTTACAGATACCTGAGTAGGATAATATGTGCTCGGAATCTATATGCCACGGTCAAACAAGTCACTCAGCAGCGTGAGGTATGTCTACAGAACAACCCTAGGACAGGTCCCAGAGTCCAGTTCGGCCAAATAGGAAAGGGAAACTATCCGGGACAACAATGGCAAATTGATTTCTCAGAACTTACAAGAAAAGGGGGGTTTCGATACCTATTGGTACTAACCGATACCTTTTCAGGATGGCCAGAGGCATTTCCCTGCCGAACCAATAAAACAAGAGAAGTGGTTAAAGCATTGTTGCAAGAAATTATACCAAGATTTGGGGTTCCCGCAGTGATTTCCTCGGACCGAGGATCTCATTTCACTGCAAAGGTTGTTTCAAAAGTAAGCAGATTATTGGGTATAGATTGGCAACTTCATACCCCATACAACCCACGATCGAGTGGTCAGGTAGAAAAGATGAATCACTTGATCAAAACTCAGATTGTGAAACTAGGCCAGGAAGCTAACTTGACCTGGCCCCAGTCGTTACCATTAGCCCTTCTCAGGATAAGAACAAAACCCAGAACCAAAGAAGGTTTGAGCCCCTTTGAAATACTCTATGGGAGACCATATAGTGTACAAGACGGGACATCCACAGAGTTGGGGAATGAAATATTGACAGATTACATGATAAATTTACAAAAGCAGCTCCGAGAGGTAGAAAAACTGGTTCTAGTGACAAGGGGAACAAGATTCCATAGCTTTGTAAGGTGGCTTATACCATCCTTAGGCATTAGTGAATTGGAGAAAGCAATTGTAAACATATCAGCTACTATAGAAGCGCTTGAGAAATCTACAATAGGTGCTATACAGGCACTTCAACAAGAAGTCCAGTCATTAGCAAATGTAGTTGGACAAAATAGAACGGCATTAGATTTACTAACTTGGAAAGAGGGAGGCTTATGCGCAGTGATTAATCAGAGCTGTTGCTCATATGTAAACAAAGCGGAAGGATAGAAAAAGACTTACAAAATCTCATAGCTAAAACTCAGATCTTGCATCAGACTGCGCAGGATGATACCACATTTGGGTTCTCAGACCTTTGGGAAAAGTTAACCTCATGGTTACCTAGTCTGGCATGGCTTAGACAACTGTTTATCCTTCTAGTAGCAGTGCTTATGTTAGGAATTTTAGTGTGTGTAATAGCTAGATGTTTTATGTGTTGCACCATGGGGGCAAGAGACGAATACATTCAATGGAAAAAGCATCAGCTCCGGGAACGAGTGGAATCAGGGATGTATTTTAGAAATCAGATGGAGAAGGAAAGTGTGTTATAGGCAATTGTAAAAGAATTTACAAATGAACAAAGAAAAGGGGGGATTGAAACAGAAAACAGAGGGATTAACCATGACAGGGACGTATATCTCAACCTTGGAGGGGAGGAAAGAAAACAAAGAATTTCCCAATTAGCGGAGGCGGGCCTCAGCCTCGAAGGAACACTTCGCAAGCAAATGGGAACATCCTGACTGATAACAGGAGAAGATAACCAGAGACTTTACGACCCCTGCCAGACCACGCAGAAGACAAGCGGAACATCCTGATCGATTACAGGAAGATAGCAAGAGACTTTTACGGCCTCTATCAGCAAAACAATCGAATCGGTTCAGTGATCGTGGAACTTACTCCCTAAGACGCCCCCCCAAAGAAAAACACCAGGAGAAGATACGCACATGCCTGAAGGATGAGACTTATTATAATGAGGCTCCGGAAATAATTAACATAGTCACACCTATTGTTAGAACTAATTGTATTAGCCCATCCCATAGTTTGCATATGTATGATTTACCTTATAAATAACTACGGGTTTAGCCTAAGGGTGTGCAAGTTTGGAGGAGCGATCCCCCTTGCACCCGGCGCCGCAATAAACATACCTGCTTTATAACTCTCTGCGAGTTGTAAGGTTTCTTTCCGCACGTCACAGCGTACCATTTAGATCCCTTGAGTACAAGCAATAGTGCGCGTTACCTCTCCGGTTTGATGCTCGCTGACAGGCCGAATCCTCTGTGGAACCTTAAGCTGTTGTTCCGGCTTCCCTATCTCTTGCTGGAAAAGGTCTCTCTCGTGCTCTCGGTCAATTGCTCGCTCCTGAAAGTGACAAAACAGTGAGGATGCACCATTTCACGTAAAAACTGTCTAAATTAAGGATATTACAGCTTCTTGCTTCTTTTAACACGAGGCTGCTAACGGTACGTCAGTAGCATTATTACATGTCAGTACGAGCCGGCAACGCGCGCTGGCAGCCCAGAAAGCCAACCCCACCCTGGGCTGCATCAAGAGAAGCGTGGCCAGCGGGTCACGGGAGGCGATTCTACCCCCCTCTACTCTGCGCGCGCGAGACCCCACCTGGAGTACGGTGTCCAGCTTTGGAGTCCTCGACACGGGAAGGACGTGGACCTGTTGGAAGGGGCCCAGCGGACGGCCACGAAAACCATCGGAGGGACGGAGCACCTCCCCTGTGAAGAGAGACTGAGAGAGCTGGGGTTGTTCAGCCTGGAGAAGAGAAGGCTCCGGGGAGACCTCAGAGCAGCCTTCCAATATCTGAAGGGAGCCTACGGGAGAGCCGGAGAGGGACTCTCTGTCGGGAAAGGTAGCGACAGGACAAGGGGTAACGATTTTAAATCGGAAGAGGGGAGATTCAGACTAGATGTTAGGAGGAAATTCTTTACCGTGAGGGTGGTGAGGCACTGGAACAGGTTGCCCGGGGAAGCTGTGGATGCCCCATCCCTGGAAGTGTTTAAGGCCAGGCTGGACGGGGCTTTGAGCAACCCGCTCTAGTGGAGGCGTCCCTGCCCAAGGCAGGGGGGCTGCAACACGATGATCTTGAAGGTCCCTTCCAATTCTAACCATTCTACGATTCTATGGTTTTTAAGGTGGCAGAACCTCTTGCGACTTCCATTAACAAAAACTACTCTCACCATTCGGGGCAACAAATCTCACATTTTTGAAGAAAAACACGAGGACGGCACTGATACAGCCAGTATTATTTCACAAAAAGGACAGTTTTGTCTCTTCTGTTCAAAGCACAGCATACAAATAGCAATAGGCCAGTATTTTATGGTCTCCTTTCCTCGCGTTCATCCTTCATATATGTAGCATAAATAGGAATTAAGAATAGAAATTAACTTTGTGTTCATACTGAGGAGGAGCCAATGGGAAAAAAGAAATTCTAAATTTTGCATTTCAGTGTTACTTTTGACCAGCTGCAGTTGTTATATCCCACTCTGATATTTGGGGAATACATCTTTATACTGGAAATAAGGCACAGCCGCTGGCATCCGGTGAAACGTCACCTTTAAATGCCACTTTGCTGAACAGACAAACCTGATCAGACGCATTGAAATAAACTAGCTCAAGTAGCTGATACACAGAGGAATGCTCTGTCTAGCAACAGAAGCTTTTGCAAAAATGGAGGAAGCCAGAATAAAGCTGCAACAGTTACAAGTTGCAGATTTGAAAACCTCACCTGCTGTTTGAGCACCCCGCAGCCCGCCCAGCCCCTGCTTTCCCCCGCAGCCCCCAACACCCTCCTGCCCACCCCCCCTGCAGAACCAGCCAAAACGGCTTCTGCTCTCCGCCCCCGAACCGCATCACTTACTGCCCCCTTCCGAGCCCCAAAACCCAGCCGCTGAGCCTCTGCTCGAGTCCCCAAAACGCCGGACTCCACCCCCGCCCCTCAGCCCAAAGCCACACGACTCCCTCTCCGGCTGAAGCCCCAACACCAGCCACGCGAGCCCGTTTGCCAGCCCCGGGAGCCGCGAGCACCTCCCCAGACGCCTCAGCCCGCCCCCCCGCAACGCCGTCTCCCCTCGGAGCCGCCTCGGGACCCCGGCCGCCTTCCCCGCGCCCCCCCGCTGGCCTCGACGCTGTCCAGCTGCCTCGCGACGCTGTCCAGCGGCGCCGCGACGCTGTCCAGCGGCGCCGCGACGCTGTCCGGCTGCCCGGTGCTTTCCGCCCGCGCCGGTCCGGTGCGGTGCGGTGCGGTGCGGTCCGCGCCGCGCCGCGCCGCAGCCGCTTCTGCGCGCGCCGCCATTTTCCCCCGGCCCCCTCCGCTTCCGGAGCGGCTCGGCCCGCCCATGCGGCGCGCCCATTGGTCACGGCGCCGGAAGCGGCTTCCGTGCTCGGGGAGCCCGTCCCATTGGTCGGTCGCGCCGTCAATCTTCAGCGCCTCCCACCCCGGCCAATCGGAGCGCGGCAGGCGATCCGACCAATCGGAGCGCGGCGGTCGCGCTGTGATTGGCTCGTCCTCCTGTCAATCCGCCAGGGGGCGGTTGCCATGGTGAGGACGCCCCGCCCGGTGGCGCATGCGCAGTAGTGAGGGCGGCGCCGTCCTTACTACTGCGCATGCGCGACCGGGCGGGGCTTCCTCACCATGGCAACCGCCCCCGGGCGGATTGACAGGAGGACGAGCCAATCACAACGCGACCGCCGCGCTCCGATTGGTCGGATCGCCTGCCGCGCTCCGATTGGCCGGAGGGGGACGTCAATGGCGGTTGCCATGGTGAGGACGCCCCGCCCGGTGGCGCATGCGCAGTAGTGAGGGCGGCGCCGTCCTTACTACTGCGCATGCGCGACCGGGCGGGGCTTCCTCACCATGGCAACCGCCCCCGGGCGGATTGACAGGAGGACGAGCCAATCACAACGCGACCGCCCCGCTCCGATTGGTCGGATCGCCTGCCGCGCTCCGATTGGCCGGACTGGGAGGCGCTGGAGATTGACGGCGCGACCGACCAATGGGACGGGGGCTCCTAGAGGACGGACGCCGCTTACGGCACCGCGACCAATGGGCGCGCGGTATGGGCGGGCCGAGCCGCTCCGGAACCGGAGGGGGCCGGGGGAAAACGGCGGCCAGCCCAGAAATCGCTGCGGACCGGTCCGCAGCGGGCGGAAAGCACCGGGCAGCGCCCACGCCCACGCCCACGCCCCCTTCCTTGTCCCCCTCTGAGACCTCACCGGGGCCATGAGCGGTGACCGCTCTCAGCCCGCTTCCCTCCACCCAGGGACCGTGACCACTTACCGGCGGGCAGGCCTTCCCGCTCTCTGCCCTGTCCCCGCTCGCAGTCCGGGCAGCCGCAGCCGTCGCCTCGGCGCCAAAAACCTCCGGTGTTCGCCCCGCAACCAGCCCCAGGGACGCCGCGGCGCTCTGCGCGTGGCCCCGGGGGCCGTGGGGGCGACAGCAGCCAGTCCGCCGGCGTCCAGGAAGGCAGGCGGGGGTGCCGCCTTATCCACCACAGAGACATCGGGGAGCTTTGCGTCCCTGCAGGAAAACGGGGCTGGGTTTTTTTCCTCCTGTCCCGCTGCACCGATCCAGCTCCCCAGGGCGGGAGGGGAAACGGGGGAAGGGGCTGCTCTTCATAGAATCATAGAATCGTCTAGGTTGCAAGAGACCCTTGGCATCATCGAGTCCAACCATCTACCCTACTCTACAAAGTTCTCCCCTACACCATATCCCCCAACACCACATCTCAACGGTTCTTAAACACATCCAGGGATGGTGACTCGACCACCTCCCTGGGTAGCCTGTTCCAACGCCCGACCACTCCCTCTGTGAAACATTCTTTCCTAATGTCCAGTCTAAACCTACCCTGTTGGAGCTTGAAGCCGTTCCCTCTCGTTCTGTCATTACCTACCTGTGCCAAGAGACCAGCACCGACCTCTCTACAGTGTCCTTTCAAGTAGTTTTAGAGAGTGACGAGGTCTCCCCTCAGCCCCCTCTTCCTCATACTAAACAGTCCCAGCTCCTTCAACCGCTCTTCATAGGATTCGTTTTCCAGGCCCTTCACCAGCTTCGTTGCCCTCCTCTGCACTCGCTCCAGCACCTCGACATCTCTCTTGGATTGAGGTGCCCAAAACCGGACGCAATACTCCAGGTGCGGCCTCACCAGTGCCGAGTACAGGGGCACAATCGCCTCCCTACTTCTGCTGCTCACGCTGTTTCTAACACAAGCCAGGATGCCGTTGGCTTTCGTGGCCACCTGGGCACACTGCCGGCTCACGTTCAGCCGCTTGTCCATTAGCACCCCCAGGTCTCTTTCTTCCAGGTGGTTTTCCAGCCACATTTCCCCAAGCCTGTAGCGCTGCTCGGGGTTATTGTGGCCCACGCGCAGAACCTGGCACTTGCCCTTGTTGAAACTCATACCACTGATGTTGGCCCAACGATCCAATCTACCTAAGTCTCTCTGTAGAGCTTCCCTATCCTCCTGGGAACCAACACTCCTGCTTAAAGCGCTTTTGAAAGCGCTTGGACGCCGGCAAGAGAGAGCAGAGGGGAGGGCCAGTTTGGAAATCCCTTCTAGCGATAGGCTCTCTTTGCAGTCTGGAACCATCTACAGCACAGGCGTTTACGCCTCCGCACTGACCGACCCGTGGGTAAGACTTAGGGAAAACGGATGCTCTTGATACACTTCGACAGAACGTCTGCTAAGAGTCACATCTGTTTAGACTTACAGATTAACACGCACGATAGATAGACAACATCCAATTGGACTAGCGACCTGTCCAGACATCCGCTTTGACGCTTCAATCTCTCTTTATAAATAAATCTTTTAAAAAATCTTTCCGTCGTCTAAACTCCCATTAAATAATACAGAATCCTTAGAGATACGGGTTGGTATTTTGAACTCCTTTTATATACGTAAGGGAATATTATTTTTCAACACACAGAAAAATGAGAGATTGTTCTCTACTCCAATGCCTCACCCCCGCATATACAGCTTTTAACATTTTTTAAACACCACCGCCCAAAACCCCAACCACCTGCCCCGCACCAAGTTTTCAGGCGTTTGGGGGCCGTGACCCACCCTCTTGTGGGGGGAACCCCACTTAACCCCCACTCACCTGCTCCTCCGCCGCACCGTCGCTCCCCCGCTGACATCCGGCTGCCCCAAATGACATCATCACACCACCACCCCCACCCCCCCCCCACCGGTTTTTTTAATTCGCCCCAAAAAATGCACCGAACGACCAGACCCAGGGCTGGCCCCTTCCCCTCAGGCGGCTCCACCACCGGCTGCAAACCCGGGCCGGGGCATCTGTCGAGCAGCACGAGACGCGGACAACGAGGCACCTGCAAAACAAACAGCAAACCCCAACCGGAGATCAGCATCATCAAACGAAAGAGCACCGAAGAGAGTAGAGGAATTCCCTCCGGCCGAGGGACAGGACAGGAGCTGAGCTACAGGAGGATTGCGGGGAAACAGCTCCGCTCCAAAGACGGCACGGCCTGCCAAAGCCGGAGCCATCCCGACGCTTCAGGTCCCTATTCAGACTGACCCGTGCCACTTGCAACACCTTCTCAGCCTAACAGCGGAACAAACCCTCCGCCCGCTGGGGGGAAGCGCCTCCTCCCTTCCCTTTCCCTGCCGCTGGAAAGCTCTGCGCGCGTTTAGATACGGCCAAGAAAAATACTCACGCTAGAAAAGCCTCGGACTTTTTCTTCGGCGCTAATTCAACTGGCACAGCTCCGAACCCCCACCGTTGCGCTCTCCGTCTCCAGAACGCGCAGTTGTCATTTGACCGGGGGCTGCTTTCTCTCCTACCCGAGGAGGAGGGACATCTGGCCGGCGGCACTGCCCGAGAGAGATGCTACCGCACTGCCGGGGAAACGCGACGCTGAAAGCCAGGCAGAAATCAGGTTCTTCAGAGCGCTCCGCCTAAAGAAAAGGGGGGGGAAAAACAAAAAACAAAAAAACTAGAAAAAAAACCCAACCAAAAACCCAACCCGTTACCTTCAGTCGCCTCTCTTTTCAAAGATTTGGAACAAATACCTCGCCGCTTAGGGACGCCTAAGACGCTGTAGGCTACAGCCGGTGGACGGTTGCCGTTTAAAGCCTGCAAGTCAGTTTGCACGTTATACGACTTTAACCCTTTTTTTAAAGTCTCCTTTACGATAGAAAAAACCAGGAAGGTAAGAGATTCCCCAAACGGCTGTACTTTTGGCGGGGGGAAATCCAATCCCCGGTGCCGCGATCCACCAGGCTACCGAAAACGACCGGCGGACCGGCCAAGGCTTTTGGCTGTGCCGAACACGCAGAGGAACAGGGTTTGGCCGTGTCCCCGCTGTTACGGGGGACCCAGAGCCCAAAGGCCGGCCATGCCATCGGCCGTCGGAAGAGGTGCCGCGCTCGGGCCTTTGGAAGGACATCGTCTTTCTTTTTGTCCCTATTTAATAGAGCGCGCGACGTCTCCTCGCTGATGACTTCTGCTGCCCAGCGCATCGTCTCCGAGGATCCCCTCTCGTGGGAACTTCAGGAGAGGCAACCGCTTGGCACGAGAAACCGGTTCCCTTTCAGAAAGGGAAACCTCCTTCCGACTGACGTCCAAATGACACGCCGTAGGCTACGGACAACGGACGTTCCTGGAAGGCTCGACTCACCTAAGCCACCTCAGGACTCGCCGCCACCAGTGACGAGGCTGATGATGCTCCTTGGTTCGTGGCAAAGCCTGGAAAACAGGCAGAAGCGGCGCCGGTTCGTCCCGTTTTGTCCACGTCTCTTCGTTGACCGCCCCGGCTTTCAGCGCAGATGCCATGAAAGAGGAGTGACAAAGAAAAGGCGAGGTCAGGCAGCAAAAGAGCTCTGCAGGCTGCCACCTGCAGTCATCCGCGCACTCTGTTTTGGAAGCCACACGCCCGCCCGCCCGCCACCCCCCGCCCAAAACAAACAAACAAACAAACAAACAAACAAACAAAGAGACAAGAACCCCGGCACCTGGCCTCTTTCTTGTCTTCAGGAGCTCATCCTGAAGCTCATCGCTTCTGTCTTGTCAGAGCAGGAAGCGCAGACCATCTGTATCCCGAGGACACCTGACCGGGATTAACACGTGTCCAGAGGTAGTCCCCATCTCTACGAGCGTGTCGCTTTGGTGCTTTTAATAATCCTAACTCGACGGTAGTCACTGGGACGGTCCTTTACGGTGGCTTCTTCAGACTTCTGGATCGCCAGTCCCAGTATTTCCATTTCATCCTACCAAAAAAAACCCCAAAGCACGTTACAGCTGCACATAACATTTTCTGCTTGTTCTTGTACGAGTATTTAAGGCGTAGGAGAAAGAGAAGATCTGAAAGGCAGAAGAGGCATTCAAAAACCGTGCAACTATGAAAAAGTAAAGCAGCTCTCTCGGAAAAGCACGAGAAACGGCCATAAAAGGTATACTTATGAAATACGCCAAGTAATATCGGGGCACCAAAATATACTATACAGGAAGGCTAGGTGGCTCATTTGACAGAAATTCGATGTAAATCTAATACAGTACCGAGAATTCTGTCTGTAAATGGATAATATCCGGCACCACTCAGCTCTAAAATTGCCGCTGCGCCTGCGGTGCTCCTAGATTCTATCTTCCTGCCTGTGAAAAATCCGACTTTAAAAGCATCTAGTACGAACCTTAAAGTTTTCATCACAGTTACAGCCATCTTTCACCTTAAAGCATGCTTTACATTTCTGCCAACTTGGAGTGTACACGTCTGTGTATACACGCTTATAATTCAGGACGATTTCCACAAATCGTTTCTGTGCAGAAAAACAGGCCTCGTTTCATTATGCAATCAAATTTGAAATTTTTTTTCTCGGGAGAAGTTTTGCCTTTTTAACTGTGAGAATTTTAACTAGGAATTCACACGCTACCCATGCCTCAAATTATGAGGAGACGCATCACAAAACGAACTCAAAACGAACATCCCGGATTCAGGAAAACTAATTGTGCCTCCCCCCTCTGTGGAACGTGTCCGTAGGACAGGAGCGGGCACCCGCTTTGCCACAGAAGCAGACGGATGCGGAATTGCTCCACGCGTGTCGGTTAACACACATTCGGCTAATGGCCCACCACTCCTTGTACGCAGAGGCTGACGACAGCCAGGTCGCCCGGTACGGGCTGAACACTTTGCAGGATTTGTTACAAACCTTTTTAGTGAAATAGATTTTGAAACCCCAGGAAACACACCCCTACCTCCGAGAATTGTAAGGCAATAAATATTTTGACAACTTACATTTCACGTCTATCCATGTATGTCCCATTACTGTCTGTGGTCATAAACTATCTAATATAGAATACTAAACGTTGCTACCATTTAAGAACCGAACGACAGCAACTGAACTGAACCGAAAGGAAGAGCTTTTCTTTGAAAATCGCAGTGCCACCTGAGAAGAAGCTGAAGACTGAAAATCGGGCGAGAGAATCACGCAAAAATATCAGCCTTGCTCTAAAAGCAAGACAGGAGAAAACCCACCAAAAAATAAAATGCAGTTTAATTGACCCAAAGGTCACCAAACAAAACAGGCAAAAAGCTTCACAATACACAGCGTTTGCACCGCTGTCGCTTTTCTGGCTTTTGCTGGGCCTAAGAGGTTGCTGTGACTTCCTCGAGCTGCCCTTCTGCGGTCACCAGATCGTTTCAGGGGAGACAGACGTCTCCCGGGGAGGCGCACGCAGAGAGTGCCGCTACGTCTCGGCTGTGACCCCTTGGTCACTGCGTTCCTGCGGTGCCCGTACCCGTGCTACCAACAGGACGTCACAAAAGGACACAAGAGCAGGGGGAATCGCTACAGGAGTCCTGAATGTTTCCACGGGCTTTTGAAAACCCCATTTTCTAAATTAAGTTACGCGAGGGAGTCTTTTTGAAAGTTACGAAGTTTCTGTGTGTCTGCTACTAAAAACATCCAACCGACCGACTCAAAAAACACCCAGAACACACTTTCCCCACGTTCCCCCGACACCGTAGCCTTTCATCTCGGGGGATTTCATTTCCTGCCTTGCGAATGGATGCAGGTTAGGGACACCATAAAACAGCTTCCCTAGGGTATCCGAACGGCTGTCAGCTGAAACAGAAAACAGAGGGATTAACCATGACAGGGACGTATATCTCAACCTTGGAGGGGAGGAAAGAAAACAAAGAATTTCCCAATTAGCGGAGGCGGGCCTCAGCCTCGAAGGAACACTTCGCAAGCAAATGGGAACATCCTGACTGATAACAGGAGAAGATAACCACAGACTTTACGACCCCTGCCAGACCACGCAGAGGACGAGCGGAACATCCTGATCGATTACAGGAAGATAGCAAGAGACTTTTACGGCCTCTATCAGCAAAACAATCGAATCGGTTCAGTGATCGTGGAGCTTACTCCCTAAGACGCCCCCCCAAAGAAAAACACCAGGAGAAGATACGCACATGCCTGAAGGATGAGACTTATTATAATGAGGCTCCGGAAATAATTAACATAGTCACACCTATTGTTAGAACTAATTGTATTAGCCCATCCCATAGTTTGCATATGTATGATTTACCTTATAAATAACTACGGGTTTAGCCTAAGGGTGTGCAAGTTTGGAGGAGCGATCCCCCTTGCACCCGGCACCGCAATAAACATACCTGCTTTATAACTCTCTGTGAGTTGTAAGGTTTGTTTCCGCACGTCAATTTGGCGACCCAGATGGGACCCTCTCTGTCCGGCTGCGGGACCTGCTGAGGACGGGACTCCTCTGGGCGCCCCCGAGATTTCTCGGAGGGACTCCCTTACTCATCCAGATCACCGCGGGGACAGACAAGGACCATCTATTGCGGACCAGGTATGTTTAGAGTTTTCTTAGGGGGGGACCTGTAAGCCGTGAGGAGACGTCCTACGCGTGGTAAAGAGTCGGCGTACTCGCCCCGGGGTATGCTCAAGCTTGGGCTAACGGTTGGGTTGTGCTTGTGTGGGATCCCTTGGTTTTATGTTAGTGCGTGGAAGTGTAACCCTGCGATACTGTTGGTTATATGTTGTATCTGTCCTAGGGTATCACTACCGTGTTATTACTTGTTGTATTTGTCATAAGATACCACTTCCGTGTTATTGTCTAATATAAGGTGGAAATTATTGTATGAGTGAACTGAGTGATTGAGACGCGGCACTGCTGCGGAGCGAGTGCGGAGTTCTGATCCGCGGTTCCGTGTTCTCCGCGAGGAGAGCGGCCGGAGACGAACGAAGCGTATGACAGACTGTAAAGAAACATTGTGTGAACCTGATATTGAGAAGATTGAGTGGCAGTGTCTTGGACACTCGGATAACGTTTGTGATCCTATTTTTATCCTAAAGTGTTTTGCTTGTAATACGGAGGTTTGGGTAGATCAGGAAGACGATTTTTGGTGTTCACAGTGTGGAAGCTGGACTGAGTGGGAAAAGATCGAGCGGGCGGGAGAATTGAAACAAGTAATCTGTGGAGACATAGCCTACCCCTGGAGATAAAGGTAGCGACAGGGATATAGTTGTACTATTTCCCGGGAGAGAAAACAGGAATAACACCCAGGTGACACACGGAGATCAGGGTCACCTCTTAATCAAGGGGTAGAAAGAGCATAAAATGGGCAATAAACAAGGAGGCGGGATAATGAAAAAGAGTCCTCTAGGATGTATCTTAGCACACTGGAAGGAGATCGGAGGCCCACCAGGTGGCAGCGTGGACAAGAAAACCTTAATTAAATATTGCAATCAATGGTGGCCTCTTTACAAGTTAGATGATCAGGAGAAATGGCCCGTTAACGGGACCCTTAATTACAATACTATATTACAATTAATGCTATTCCTTAGAAGGGAAAGAAAGTGGGATGAAGTTACATATGCGGACATGTTTTTCACCCTTCGAAATCACCCAGAATACCAACGGGACTGCGGGCTATTACCTCCACAAGACCCTATGGTATTAGCCTTAGAGAAAGAAAAAAATGAAAGAAATGAAAGCAGACATAAAAAGATGTTGCTCAGCCTGCAGCATAGGGCAAGGGTGCACAAGGCCTGAAAAGATTCAGGGTTTTGAAGATCAACTAATTGAAGTATTAAGTTTGGCCCTGATAGGAACTCCCATTACTCCAGGAGTGCCTGAGGAGATTAAAGACCAAATTTATCTGGGGGTATGGGCCTCGGGAGAGCCGGGGAGAGCAAAAAAGTGCTTCCCCTATAGCGATAAAACCCAAACAAGGAGCACGACCAGTGAGAGTCAAACAGTATCCCCTCAGGGTAGAGGATAGGAAGGGGATCCGACAAACTATAGACCAGTTTATCGAGTATGGGCGGCTGAAAGAATGTGAATCAGAGTATAACACTCCAATATTACCTGTCAAAAAGCCGGATGGTAGCTATCGCATAGTACAGGATCTCAGGGCTATCAACAAAATTGTTGAGGATTTACATCGGGTAGTAGCAAATCCATACACTCTCCTAACTAAATTGGTACCTGAATTGGCATGGTTTACCGTCTTGGACCTAAAGGATGCCTTTTTCTGCCTGCCTCTGAGCCCAGAGAGCCAACTTTTGTTCGCATTCGAGTGGGAAAACCCAGAATCTGGAAGGAAAACACAGCTTACATGGACTGTGCTACCACAGGGCTTTAAAAATAGCCCAACACTTTTTGGAAATCAGCTAGCCAAAGACTTAGAACAGTGGAAACGCCCGCCTGGGACAGGAATGGTATTACAGTATGTGGACGATATGTTACTTGCCACTGACACCAGAGAAACATGCCTAGAATGGACTGTGAGCCTGCTAAATTTCCTTGGACTTAATGGCTATAAAGTTTCTCCACAGAAGGCGCAGATAGCCCAGCAGCAAGTGACCTATCTGGGATATGAAATAACCGCAGGCCAACGGACACTCGGGAAGGAGAGGAAAGAAGCCATCTGCCAGACACCTCGACCACAGACGCCTAAGGAACTTCGGACCTTTCTAGGGATGACAGGATGGTGTCGTCTCTGGATATATAACTACGGACTCTTGGTAAAGCCGCTATACGAGTTACTAAAATCTAACTCAAAGAATATTGTGTGGAATAAGGAAGCAGACAGAGCCTTCCATCAGTTAAAAAAGAGGTTAATGGAAGCGCCTGCCCTGGGGTTACCCGATACTACTAAACCTTTCTGGTTGTTTTCCTATGAAAAGCAAGAAATGGCCTTAGGAGTCCTGGCTCAGAATCTGGGACCCTATCGGAGGGCGGTGGCATACTTCTCTAAACAGCTCGACGGAGTAAGTAAAGGGTGGCCTAGCTGTCTCCGAGCAGTGGCAGCAGTGGTAATAAACATCCAAGAGGCCCGTAAGTTCACCCTAGGCCAGAAAATCACAGTTATGGTTTCACACACCGTCTCAGCAGTACTGGAAGTAAAAGGAGGGCATTGGCTTTCGCCTCAGAGGTTTCTCAAGTACCAGGCTATCCTGATAGAGCAAGATGATGTAGAAATAACAGTAACTAATATTGTCAATCCAGCCTCTTTCCTCAGCGGAACAGCAGGAGAATCAGTGACCCATGACTGCTTGGAAACAATTGAGGCGGTGTACTCCAGTCGACCAGATCTGAAAGAGGAACCATTGGAAGATGCAGAGGATTCCTGGTTCACCGACGGGAGCAGCTTCATTCAGCAAGGGATACGTAAAGCTGGCTATGCGGTAACCACCACAGAGAAGGTAATAGAGTCCAAAGCTCTGGCCCCAAATACATCAGCCCAAAAGGCTGAGATAATAGCACTAACCCGAGCGCTGGAACTAGCCAAAGGAAAACGGATAAATATCTGGACAGACTCTAAATATGCTTTCGGGGTGGTGCATGCTCACGGGGCAGTCTGGAGAGAAAGAGGACTCTTATCTACACAAGGGAAACACATCAAACATGCTGAAGAAATTCTTAAACTCTTAGATGCAGTATTACTGCCTACCAAAGTGACTATCATGCACTGCAAAGCTCACCAAAAAGGGAACACCGCTGTGGAACTGGGTAACGCACTGGCGGACCGAGAAGCCAAAAGGGCAGCAGAAATGGGTAATGCAGAAATACAATCCTTGGTCCCAGATGGTAAAATACAAATTGACGACGAACCTAAATATTCTAGGGATGATCACAAATTGATCAAAGACTTAAATGGGAAAATCGAAGGGAAATGGGCCAAAACCCCACAGGGAAAAATAATAGTGCCTTTTTCGTTATTATGGGCAGTGGTCATGGCAGAACATAGAAAATCCCATTGGGGAACAGAGGCACTTTACAGATACCTGAGTAGGATAATATGTGCTCGGAATCTATATGCCACGGTCAAACAAGTCACTCAGCAGCGTGAGGTATGTCTACAGAACAACCCTAGGACAGGTCCCAGAGTCCAGTTCGGCCAAATAGGAAAGGGAAACTATCCGGGACAACAATGGCAAATTGATTTCTCAGAACTTACAAGAAAAGGGGGGTTTCGATACCTATTGGTACTAACCGATACCTTTTCAGGATGGCCAGAGGCATTTCCCTGCCGAACCAATAAAACAAGAGAAGTGGTTAAAGCATTGTTGCAAGAAATTATACCAAGATTTGGGGTTCCCGCAGTGATTTCCTCGGACCGAGGATCTCATTTCACTGCAAAGGTTGTTTCAAAAGTAAGCAGATTATTGGGTATAGATTGGCAACTTCATACCCCATACAACCCACGATCGAGTGGTCAGGTAGAAAAGATGAATCACTTGATCAAAACTCAGATTGTGAAACTAGGCCAGGAAGCTAACTTGACCTGGCCCCAGTCGTTACCATTAGCCCTTCTCAGGATAAGAACAAAACCCAGAACCAAAGAAGGTTTGAGCCCCTTTGAAATACTCTATGGGAGACCATATAGTGTACAAGACGGGACATCCACAGAGTTGGGGAATGAAATATTGACAGATTACATGATAAATTTACAAAAGCAGCTCCGAGAGGTAGAAAAACTGGTTCTAGTGACAAGGGGAACAAGATTCCATAGCTTTGTAAGGTGGCTTATACCATCCTTAGGCATTAGTGAATTGGAGAAAGCAATTGTAAACATATCAGCTACTATAGAAGCGCTTGAGAAATCTACAATAGGTGCTATACAGGCACTTCAACAAGAAGTCCAGTCATTAGCAAATGTAGTTGGACAAAATAGAACGGCATTAGATTTACTAACTTGGAAAGAGGGAGGCTTATGCGCAGTGATTAATCAGAGCTGTTGCTCATATGTAAACAAAGCGGAAGGATAGAAAAAGACTTACAAAATCTCATAGCTAAAACTCAGATCTTGCATCAGACTGCGCAGGATGATACCACATTTGGGTTCTCAGACCTTTGGGAAAAGTTAACCTCATGGTTACCTAGTCTGGCATGGCTTAGACAACTGTTTATCCTTCTAGTAGCAGTGCTTATGTTAGGAATTTTAGTGTGTGTAATAGCTAGATGTTTTATGTGTTGCACCATGGGGGCAAGAGACGAATACATTCAATGGAAAAAGCATCAGCTCCGGGAACGAGTGGAATCAGGGATGTATTTTAGAAATCAGATGGAGAAGGAAAGTGTGTTATAGGCAATTGTAAAAGAATTTACAAATGAACAAAGAAAAGGGGGGATTGAAACAGAAAACAGAGGGATTAACCATGACAGGGACGTATATCTCAACCTTGGAGGGGAGGAAAGAAAACAAAGAATTTCCCAATTAGCGGAGGCGGGCCTCAGCCTCGAAGGAACACTTCGCAAGCAAATGGGAACATCCTGACTGATAACAGGAGAAGATAACCAGAGACTTTACGACCCCTGCCAGACCACGCAGAAGACAAGCGGAACATCCTGATCGATTACAGGAAGATAGCAAGAGACTTTTACGGCCTCTATCAGCAAAACAATCGAATCGGTTCAGTGATCGTGGAACTTACTCCCTAAGACGCCCCCCCAAAGAAAAACACCAGGAGAAGATACGCACATGCCTGAAGGATGAGACTTATTATAATGAGGCTCCGGAAATAATTAACATAGTCACACCTATTGTTAGAACTAATTGTATTAGCCCATCCCATAGTTTGCATATGTATGATTTACCTTATAAATAACTACGGGTTTAGCCTAAGGGTGTGCAAGTTTGGAGGAGCGATCCCCCTTGCACCCGGCGCCGCAATAAACATACCTGCTTTATAACTCTCTGCGAGTTGTAAGGTTTCTTTCCGCACGTCACAGCGTACCATTTAGATCCCTTGAGTACAAGCAATAGTGCGCGTTACCTCTCCGGTTTGATGCTCGCTGACAGGCCGAATCCTCTGTGGAACCTTAAGCTGTTGTTCCGGCTTCCCTATCTCTTGCTGGAAAAGGTCTCTCTCGTGCTCTCGGTCAATTGCTCGCTCCTGAAAGTGACAAAACAGTGAGGATGCACCATTTCACGTAAAAACTGTCTAAATTAAGGATATTACAGCTTCTTGCTTCTTTTAACACGAGGCTGCTAACGGTACGTCAGTAGCATTATTACATGTCAGTACGAGCCGGCAACGCGCGCTGGCAGCCCAGAAAGCCAACCCCACCCTGGGCTGCATCAAGAGAAGCGTGGCCAGCGGGTCACGGGAGGCGATTCTACCCCCCTCTACTCTGCGCGCGCGAGACCCCACCTGGAGTACGGTGTCCAGCTTTGGAGTCCTCGACACGGGAAGGACGTGGACCTGTTGGAAGGGGCCCAGCGGACGGCCACGAAAACCATCGGAGGGACGGAGCACCTCCCCTGTGAAGAGAGACTGAGAGAGCTGGGGTTGTTCAGCCTGGAGAAGAGAAGGCTCCGGGGAGACCTCAGAGCAGCCTTCCAATATCTGAAGGGAGCCTACGGGAGAGCCGGAGAGGGACTCTCTGTCGGGAAAGGTAGCGACAGGACAAGGGGTAACGATTTTAAATCGGAAGAGGGGAGATTCAGACTAGATGTTAGGAGGAAATTCTTTACCGTGAGGGTGGTGAGGCACTGGAACAGGTTGCCCGGGGAAGCTGTGGATGCCCCATCCCTGGAAGTGTTTAAGGCCAGGCTGGACGGGGCTTTGAGCAACCCGCTCTAGTGGAGGCGTCCCTGCCCAAGGCAGGGGGGCTGCAACACGATGATCTTGAAGGTCCCTTCCAATTCTAACCATTCTACGATTCTATGGTTTTTAAGGTGGCAGAACCTCTTGCGACTTCCATTAACAAAAACTACTCTCACCATTCGGGGCAACAAATCTCACATTTTTGAAGAAAAACACGAGGACGGCACTGATACAGCCAGTATTATTTCACAAAAAGGACAGTTTTGTCTCTTCTGTTCAAAGCACAGCATACAAATAGCAATAGGCCAGTATTTTATGGTCTCCTTTCCTCGCGTTCATCCTTCATATATGTAGCATAAATAGGAATTAAGAATAGAAATTAACTTTGTGTTCATACTGAGGAGGAGCCAATGGGAAAAAAGAAATTCTAAATTTTGCATTTCAGTGTTACTTTTGACCAGCTGCAGTTGTTATATCCCACTCTGATATTTGGGGAATACATCTTTATACTGGAAATAAGGCACAGCCGCTGGCATCCGGTGAAACGTCACCTTTAAATGCCACTTTGCTGAACAGACAAACCTGATCAGACGCATTGAAATAAACTAGCTCAAGTAGCTGATACACAGAGGAATGCTCTGTCTAGCAACAGAAGCTTTTGCAAAAATGGAGGAAGCCAGAATAAAGCTGCAACAGTTACAAGTTGCAGATTTGAAAACCTCACCTGCTGTTTGAGCACCCCGCAGCCCGCCCAGCCCCTGCTTTCCCCCGCAGCCCCCAACACCCTCCTGCCCACCCCCCCTGCAGAACCAGCCAAAACGGCTTCTGCTCTCCGCCCCCGAACCGCATCACTTACTGCCCCCTTCCGAGCCCCAAAACCCAGCCGCTGAGCCTCTGCTCGAGTCCCCAAAACGCCGGACTCCACCCCCGCCCCTCAGCCCAAAGCCACACGACTCCCTCTCCGGCTGAAGCCCCAACACCAGCCACGCGAGCCCGTTTGCCAGCCCCGGGAGCCGCGAGCACCTCCCCAGACGCCTCAGCCCGCCCCCCCGCAACGCCGTCTCCCCTCGGAGCCGCCTCGGGACCCCGGCCGCCTTCCCCGCGCCCCCCCGCTGGCCTCGACGCTGTCCAGCTGCCTCGCGACGCTGTCCAGCGGCGCCGCGACGCTGTCCAGCGGCGCCGCGACGCTGTCCAGCGGCGCCGCGACGCTGTCCGGCTGCCCGGTGCTTTCCGCCCGCGCCGGTCCGGTGCGGTGCGGTGCGGTGCGGTCCGCGCCGCGCCGCGCCGCAGCCGCTTCTGCGCGCGCCGCCATTTTCCCCCGGCCCCCTCCGCTTCCGGAGCGGCTCGGCCCGCCCATGCGGCGCGCCCATTGGTCACGGCGCCGGAAGCGGCTTCCGTGCTCGGGGAGCCCGTCCCATTGGTCGGTCGCGCCGTCAATCTTCAGCGCCTCCCACCCCGGCCAATCGGAGCGCGGCAGGCGATCCGACCAATCGGAGCGCGGCGGTCGCGCTGTGATTGGCTCGTCCTCCTGTCAATCCGCCAGGGGGCGGTTGCCATGGTGAGGACGCCCCGCCCGGTGGCGCATGCGCAGTAGTGAGGGCGGCGCCGTCCTTACTACTGCGCATGCGCGACCGGGCGGGGCTTCCTCACCATGGCAACCGCCCCCGGGCGGATTGACAGGAGGACGAGCCAATCACAACGCGACCGCCGCGCTCCGATTGGTCGGATCGCCTGCCGCGCTCCGATTGGCCGGAGGGGGACGTCAATGGCGGTTGCCATGGTGAGGACGCCCCGCCCGGTGGCGCATGCGCAGTAGTGAGGGCGGCGCCGTCCTTACTACTGCGCATGCGCGACCGGGCGGGGCTTCCTCACCATGGCAACCGCCCCCGGGCGGATTGACAGGAGGACGAGCCAATCACAACGCGACCGCCCCGCTCCGATTGGTCGGATCGCCTGCCGCGCTCCGATTGGCCGGACTGGGAGGCGCTGGAGATTGACGGCGCGACCGACCAATGGGACGGGGGCTCCTAGAGGACGGACGCCGCTTACGGCACCGCGACCAATGGGCGCGCGGTATGGGCGGGCCGAGCCGCTCCGGAACCGGAGGGGGCCGGGGGAAAACGGCGGCCAGCCCAGAAATCGCTGCGGACCGGTCCGCAGCGGGCGGAAAGCACCGGGCAGCGCCCACGCCCCCTTCCTTGTCCCCCTCTGAGACCTCACCGGGGCCATGAGCGGTGACCGCTCTCAGCCCGCTTCCCTCCACCCAGGGACCGTGACCACTTACCGGCGGGCAGGCCTTCCCGCTCTCTGCCCTGTCCCCGCTCGCAGTCCGGGCAGCCGCAGCCGTCGCCTCGGCGCCAAAAACCTCCGGTGTTCGCCCCGCAACCAGCCCCAGGGACGCCGCGGCGCTCTGCGCGTGGCCCCGGGGGCCGTGGGGGCGACAGCAGCCAGTCCGCCGGCGTCCAGGAAGGCAGGCGGGGGTGCCGCCTTATCCACCACAGAGACATCGGGGAGCTTTGCGTCCCTGCAGGAAAACGGGGCTGGGTTTTTTTCCTCCTGTCCCGCTGCACCGATCCAGCTCCCCAGGGCGGGAGGGGAAACGGGGGAAGGGGCTGCTTTTCATAGAATCATAGAATCGTCTAGGTTGCAAGAGACCCTTGGCATCATCGAGTCCAACCATCTACCCTACTCTACAAAGTTCTCCCCTACACCATATCCCCCAACACCACATCTCAACGGTTCTTAAACACATCCAGGGATGGTGACTCGACCACCTCCCTGGGTAGCCTGTTCCAACGCCCGACCACTCCCTCTGTGAAACATTCTTTCCTAATGTCCAGTCTAAACCTACCCTGTTGGAGCTTGAAGCCGTTCCCTCTCGTTCTGTCGTTACCTACCTGTGCCAGGAGACCAGCACCGACCTCTCTACAGTGTCCTTTCAAGTAGTGTTAAGAGAGTGACGAGGTCTCCCCTCAGCCCCCTCTTCCTCATACTAAACAGTCCCAGCTCCTTCAACCGCTCTTCATAGGATTTGTTTTCCAGGCCCTTCACCAGCTTCGTTGCCCTCCTCTGCACTCGCTCCAGCACCTCGACATCTCTCTTGGATTGAGGTGCCCAAAACCGGACGCAATACTCCAGGTGTGGCCTCACCAGTGCCGAGTACAGGGGCACAATCGCCTCCCTACTTCTGCTGCTCACGCTGTTTCTAATACAAGCCAGGATGCCGTTGGCTTTCGTGGCCACCTGGGCACACTGCCGGCTCACGTTCAGCCGCTTGTCCATTAGCACCCCCAGGTCTCTTTCTTCCAGGTGGTTTTCCAGCCACGTTTCCCCAAGCCTGTAGCGCTGCTCGGGGTTATTGTGGCCCACGCGCAGAACCTGGCACTTGCCCTTGTTGAAACTCATACCACTGATGTTGGCCCAACGATCCAATCTACCTAAGTCTCTCTGTAGAGCTTCCCTATCCTCCTGGGAATCAACACTCCTGCTTAAAGCGCTTTTGAAAGCGCTTGGACGCCGGCAAGAGAGAGCAGAGGGGAGGGCCAGTTTGGAAATCCCTTCTAGCGATAGGCTCTCTTTGCAGTCTGGAACCATCTACAGCACAGGCGTTTACGCCTCCGCACTGACCGACCCGTGGGTAAGACTTAGGGAAAACGGATGCTCTTGATACACTTCGACAGAACGTCTGCTAAGAGTCACATCTGTTTAGACTTACAGATTAACACGCACGATAGATAGACAACATCCAATTGGACTAGCGACCTGTCCAGACATCCGCTTTGACGCTTCAATCTCTCTTTATAAATAAATCTTTTAAAAAATCTTTCCGTCGTCTAAACTCCCATTAAATAATACAGAATCCTTAGAGATACGGGTTGGTATTTTGAACTCCTTTTATATACGTAAGGGAATATTATTTTTCAACACACAGAAAAATGAGAGATTGTTCTCTACTCCAATGCCTCACCCCCGCATATACAGCTTTTAACATTTTTTAAACACCACCGCCCAAAACCCCAACCACCTGCCCCGCACCAAGTTTTCAGGCGTTTGGGGGCCGTGACCCACCCTCTTGTGGGGGGAACCCCACTTAACCCCCACTCACCTGCTCCTCTGCCGCACCGTCGCTCCCCCGCTGACATCCGGCTGCCCCAAATGACATCATCACACCACCACCCCCCCCCCCCCCCCACACCGGTTTTTTTAATTCGCCCCAAAAAATGCACCGAACGACCAGACCCAGGGCTGGCCCCTTCCCCTCAGGCGGCTCCACCACCGGCTGCAAACCCGGGCCGGGGCATCTGTCGAGCAGCACGAGACGCGGACAACGAGGCACCTGCAAAACAAACAGCAAACCCCAACCGGAGATCAGCATCATCAAACGAAAGAGCACCGAAGAGAGTAGAGGAATTCCCTCCGGCCGAGGGACAGGACAGGAGCTGAGCTACAGGAGGATTGCGGGGAAACAGCTCCGCTCCAAAGACGGCACGGCCTGCCAAAGCCGGAGCCATCCCGACACTTCAGGTCCCTATTCAGACTGACCCGTGCCACTTGCAACACCTTCTCAGCCTAACAGCGGAACAAACCCTCCGCCCGCTGGGGGGAAGCGCCTCCTCCCTTCCCTTTCCCTGCCGCTGGAAAGCTCTGCGCGCGTTTAGATACGGCCAAGAAAAATACTCACGCTAGAAAAGCCTCGGACTTTTTCTTCGGCGCTAATTCAACTGGCACAGCTCCGAACCCCCACCGTTGCGCTCTCCGTCTCCAGAACGCGCAGTTGTCATTTGACCGGGGGCTGCTTTCTCTCCTACCCAAGGAGGAGGGACATCTGGCCGGCGGCACTGCCCGAGAGAGATGCTACCGCACTGCCGGGGAAACGCGACGCTGAAAGCCAGGCAGAAATCAGGTTCTTCAGAGCGCTCCGCCTAAAGAAAAGGGGGGGGAAAAACAAAAAACAATAAAACTAGAAAAAAAACCCAACCAAAAACCCAACCCGTTACCTTCAGTCGCCTCTCTTTTCAAAGATTTGGAACAAATACCTCGCCGCTTAGGGACGCCTAAGACGCTGTAGGCTACAGCCGGTGGACGGTTGCCGTTTAAAGCCTGCAAGTCAGTTTGCACGTTATACGACTTTAACCCTTTTTTTAAAGTCTCCTTTACGATAGAAAAAACCAGGAAGGTAAGAGATTCCCCAAACGGCTGTACTTTTGGCGGGGGGAAATCCAATCCCCGGTGCCGCAGTCCACCAGGCTACCGAAAACGACCGGCGGACCGGCCAAGGCTTTTGGCTGTGCCGAACACGCAGAGGAACAGGGTTTGGCCGTGTCCCCGCTGTTACGGGGGACCCAGAGCCCAAAGGCCGGCCATGCCATCGGCCGTCGGAAGAGGTGCCGCGCTCGGGCCTTTGGAAGGACATCGTCTTTCTTTTTGTCCCTATTTAATAGAGCGCGCGACGTCTCCTCGCTGATGACTTCTGCTGCCCAGCGCATCGTCTCCGAGGATCCCCTCTCGTGGGAACTTCAGGAGAGGCAACCGCTTGGCACGAGAAACCGGTGCCCTTTCAGAAAGGGAAACCTCCTTCCGACTGACGTCCAAATGACACGCCGTAGGCTACGGACAACGGACGTTCCTGGAAGGCTCGACTCACCTAAGCCACCTCAGGACTCGCCGCCACCAGTGACGAGGCTGATGATGCTCCTTGGTTCGTGGCAAAGCCTGGAAAACAGGCAGAAGCGGCGCCGGTTCGTCCCGTTTTGTCCACGTCTCTTCGTTGACCGCCCCGGCTTTCAGCGCAGATGCCATGAAAGAGGAGTGACAAAGAAAAGGCGAGGTCAGGCAGCAAAAGAGCTCTGCAGGCTGCCACCTGCAGTCAACCGCGCACCCTGTTTTGGAAGCCACACGCCCGCCCGCCCGCCACCCCCCGCCCAAAACAAACAAACAAACAAAGAGACAAGAACCCCGGCACCTGGCCTCTTTCTTGTCTTCAGGAGCTCATCCTGAAGCTCATCGCTTCTGTCTTGTCAGAGCAGGAAGCGCAGACCATCTGTATCCCGAGGACACCTGACCGGGATTAACACGTGTCCAGAGGTAGTCCCCATCTCTACGAGCGTGTCGCTTTGGTGCTTTTAATAATCCTAACTCGACGGTAGTCACTGGGACGGTCCTTTACGGTGGCTTCTTCAGACTTCTGGATCGCCAGTCCCAGTATTTCCATTTCATCCTACCAAAAAAAAACCCCAAAGCACGTTACAGCTGCACATAACATTTTCTGCCTGTTCTTGTACGAGTATTTAAGGCGTAGGAGAAAGATCTGAAAGGCAGAAGAGGCATTCAAAAACCGTGCAACTATGAAAAAGTAAAGCAGCTCTCTCGGAAAAGCACGAGAAACGGCCATAAAAGGTATACTTATGAAATACGCCAAGTAATATCGGGGCACCAAAATATACTATATAGGAAGGCTAGGTGGCTCATTTGATAGAAATTCGATGTAAATCTAAGACAGTACCGAGAATTCTGTCTGTAAATGGGTAATATTCGGCACCACTCGGCTCTAAAATTGCCGCTGCGCCTGCCTGTGAAAAATCCTACTTTAAAAGCATCTAGTACGAACCTTAAAGTTTTCATCACAGTTACAGCCATCTTTCACCTTAAAGCATGCTTTACATTGCTGCTGCAGCCTATCTGCCAACTTGGAGTGTACACATCTGGGTATACACGCTTGTAATTCAGGACGATTCCCACAAATCGTTTCTGTGCAGAAAAACAGGCCTCGTTTCATTATGCAATCAAATTTGAAATTTTTTTTCTCGGGAGAAGTTTTGCCTTTTTAACTGTGAGAATTTTAACTAGGAATTCACACGCTACCCATGCCTCAAATTATGAGGAGACGCATCACAAAACGAACTCAAAACGAACATCCCGGATTCAGGAAAACTAATTGTGCCTCCCCCCTCTGTGGAACGTGTCCGTAGGACGGGAGCGGGCACCCGCTTTGCCACAGAAGCAGACGGATGCGGAATTGCTCCACGCGTGTCGGTTAACACACATTCGGCTAATGGCCCACCACTCCTTGTACGCACAGGCTGACGACAGCCAGGTCGCCCGGTACGGGCTGAACACTTTGCAGGATTTGTTACAAACCTTTTTAGTGAAATAGATTTTGAAACCCCAGGAAACACACCCCTACCTCCGAGAATTGTAAGGCAATAAATATTTTGACAACTTACATTTCACGTCTATCCATGTATGTCCCATTACTGTCTGTGGTCATAAACTATCTAATATAGAATACTAAACGTTGCTACCATTTAAGAACCGAACGACAGCAACTGAACTGAACCGAAAGGAAGAGCTTTTCTTTGAAAATCGCAGTGCCACCTGAGAAGAAGCTGAAGACTGAAAATCGGGCGAGAGAATCACGCAAAAATATCAGCCTTGCTCTAAAAGCAAGACAGGAGAAAACCCACCAAAAAATAAAATGCAGTTCAATTGACCCAAAGGTCACCAAACAAGACAGGCAAAAAGCTTCACAACACACAGCGTTTGCACCGCTGTCGCTTTTCTGGCTTTTGCTGGGCCTAAGAGGTTGCTGTGACTTCCTCGAGCTGCCCTTCTGCGGTCACCAGATCGTTTCAGGGGAGACAGACGTCTCCCGGGGAGGCGCACGCAGAGAGCGCCGCTACGTCTCGGCTGTGACCCCTTGGTCACCGCGTTCCTGCGGTGCCCGTACCCGTGCTACCAACAGGATGTCACAAAAGGACGCAAGAGCAGGGGGAATCGCTACAGGAGTCCTGAATGTTTCCACGGGCTTTTGAAAACCCCATTTTCTAAATTAAGTTACGCGAGGGAGTCTTTTTGAAAGTTACGAGGCTTCTGTGTGTCTGCTACTAAAAACATCCAACCGACCGACTCAAAAAACACCCAGAACACACTTTCCCCACGTTCCCCCGACACCGTAGCCTTGCATCTCGGGGGATTTCCTTTCCTGCCTTGCGAACGGATGCAGGTTAGGGACACCATAAAACAGCTTCCCTAGGGTATCCGAACGGCTGTCAGCGTACCATTTAGATCCCTTGAGTACAAGCAATAGCGCGCGTTACCTCTCCGGTTTGATGCTCGCTGACAGGCCGAATCCTTTGTGGAACCTTAAGCTGTTGTTCCGGCTTCCCTATCTCTTGCTGGAAAAGGTCTCTCTCCTGCTCTCGGTCAATTGCTCGCTCCTGAAAGTGACGAAACAGTGAGGATGCACCATTTCACGTAAAAACTGTCTAAATTAAGGATATTACAGCTTCTTGCTTCTTTTAACACGAGGCTGCTAACGGTACGTCAGTAGCATTATTACATGTCAGTACGAGCCGGCAACGCGCGCTGGCAGCCCAGAAAGCCAACCCCACCCTGGGCTGCATCAAGAGAAGCGTGGCCAGCGGGTCACGGGAGGCGATTCTACCCCCCTCTACTCTGCGCGCGCGAGACCCCACCTGGCGTACGGTGTCCAGCTTTGGAGTCCTCGACACGGGAAGGACGTGGACCTGTTGGAAGGGGCCCAGCGGAGGGCCACGAAAACCATCGGAGGGACGGAGCACCTCCCCTGTGAAGAGAGACTGAGAGAGCTGGGGTTGTTCAGCCTGGAGAAGAGAAGGCTCCGGGGAGACCTCAGAGCAGCCTTCCAATATCTGAAGGGAGCCTACGGGAGAGCCGGAGAGGGACTCTCTGTCGGGAAAGGTAGCGACAGGACAAGGGGTAACGGTTTTAAATCGGAAGAGGGGAGATTCAGACTAGATGTTAGGAGGAAATTCTTTACCGTGAGGGTGGTGAGGCACTGGAACAGGTTGCCCGGGGAAGCTGTGGATGCCCCATCCCTGGAAGTGTTTAAGGCCAGGCTGGACGGGGCTTTGAGCAACCCGCTCTAGTGGAGGCGTCCCTGCCCAAGGCAGGGGGGCTGCAACACGATGATCTTGAAGGTCCCTTCCAATTCTAACCATTCTACGATTCTATGGTTTTTAAGGTGGCAGAACCTCTTGCGACTTCCATTAACAAAAACTACTCTCACCATTCGGGGCAACAAATCTCACATTTTTGAATAAAAACACGAGGACGGCACTGATACAGCCAGTATTATTTCACAAAAAGGACAGTTTTGTCTCTTCTGTTCAAAGCACAGCATACAAATAGCAATAGGCCAGTATTTTATGGTCTCCTTTCCTCGCGTTCATCCTTCATATATGTAGCATAAATAGGAATTAAGAATAGAAATTAACTTTGTGTTCATACTGAGGAGGAGCCAATGGGAAAAAAGAAATTCTAAATTTTGCATTTCAGTGTTACTTTTGACCAGCTGCAGTTGTTATATCCCACTCTGATATTTGGGGAATACATCTTTATACTGGAAATAAGGCACAGCCGCTGGCATCCGGTGAAACGTCACCTTTAAATGCCACTTTGCTGAACAGACAAACCTGATCAGACGCATTGAAATAAACTAGCTCAAGTAGCTGATACACAGAGGAATGCTCTGTCTAGCAACAGAAGCTTTTGCAAAAATGGAGGAAGCCAGAACAAAGCTGCAACAGTTACAAGTTGCAGATTTGAAAACCTCACCTGCTGTTTGAGCACCCCGCAGCCCGCCCAGCCCCTGCTTTCCCCCGCAGCCCCCAACACCCTCCTGCCCACCCCCCCTGCAGAACCAGCCAAAACGGCTTCTGCTCTCCGCCCCCGAACCGCATCACTTACTGCCCCCTTCCGAGCCCCAAAACCCAGCCGCTGAGCCTCTGCTCGAGTCCCCAAAACGCCGGACTCCACCCCCGCCCCTCAGCCCAAAGCCACACGACTCCCTCTCCGGCTGAAGCCCCAACACCAGCCACGCGAGCCCGTTTGCCAGCCCCGGGAGCCGCGAGCACCTCCCCAGACGCCTCAGCCCGCCCCCCCGCAACGCCGTCTCCCCTCGGAGCCGCCTCGGGACCCCGGCCGCCTTCCCCGCGCCCCCCCGCTGGCCGCGACGCTGTCCAGCGGCACCGCGACGCTGTCCAGCGGCACCGCGACGCTGTCCAGCGGCACCGCGACGCTGTCCGGCTGCCCGGTGCTTTCCGCCCGCGCCGGTCCGGTGCGGTGCGGTGCGGTGCGGTCCGCGCCGCGCCGCAGCCGCTTCTGCGCGCGCCGCCATTTTCCCCCGGCCCCCTCCGCTTCCGGAGCGGCTCGGCCCGCCCATGCGGCGCGCCCATTGGTCACGGCGCCGGAAGCGGCTTCCGTCCTCGGGGAGCCCGTCCCATTGGTCGGTCGCGCCGTCAATCTTCAGCGCCTCCCACCCCGGCCAATCGGAGCGCGGCAGGCGATCCGACCAATCGGAGCGCGGCGGTCGCGCTGTGATTGGCTCGTCCTCCTGTCAATCCGCCAGGGGGCGGTTGCCATGGTGAGGACGCCCCGCCCGGTGGCGCATGCGCAGTAGTGAGGGCGGCGCCGTCCTTACTACTGCGCATGCGCGACCGGGCGGGGCTTCCTCACCATGGCAACCGCCCCCGGGCGGATTGACAGGAGGACGAGCCAATCACAACGCGACCGCCGCGCTCCGATTGGTCGGATCGCCTGCCGCGCTCCGATTGGCCGGAGGGGGACGTCAATGGCGGTTGCCATGGTGAGGACGCCCCGCCCGGTGGCGCATGCGCAGTAGTGAGGGCGGCGCCGTCCTTACTACTGCGCATGCGCGACCGGGCGGGGCTTCCTCACCATGGCAACCGCCCCCGGGCGGATTGACAGGAGGACGAGCCAATCACAACGCGACCGCCGCGCTCCGATTGGTCGGATCGCCTGCCGCGCTCCGATTGGCCGGACTGGGACGCTAATGGCGGTTGCCATGGTGAGGAAGCCCCCTCCTCGTCGCGCATGCGCAGTAGTGAGGGCGGCGCCTTGCTCGCTACTGCCCCCTCGTGGACAAAAAGCGGTACTGCAGGTACGCAGGTACAGGGCGGGGGGGGGGGGGGCGCGCATGCCCAGTAGAAAGGGGGGCGCTGCGCTCGCCGCCGCTGCCGCCCGTGCCAGCAGAAACCGGCGGTGCGGCTCGGGGAGCGGGGGGAGGCGGGACCGGGGAAGGTTCCCTTTTCCCCAAATTGGGGAAAATGTTATTCATGTTCGGGGTTCAATTTGGGGGTTCAATTTACGGTTCTGCAGCGTCAGCCCCCGCATGGGCGCCGTCCCCGGCGGCGGGGAAGGGCAAGAAAAACCCTAACAAAACCCTGAAGTCTTTTCCGTTGCGGAAAAGCACCGAAAAAAACCCCAAATTGAATAATTTTCCCCAATTTGGGGAAAATGGAACCTCCCAGGGCTCCGCCTTCCCCCCCCGCATCCGCCGAGCTGCAGCGCCGGTTTCTGCTGGCACGGGCGGCAGCGGCGAGCGCAGCGCCTCCCCCCCCCCGTCCACTGCGCATGCGGCCGGACCCCCCTACCCCCGTACCTGCAGTACCGCTTTTTGTCCACAAGCGGCGGCAGCAGCGAGGGCGGCGCCACTCTTTCCACTGCGCATGCGCGCCCCCCACCTGCAGTACCGATTTTTGTCCACAAGGCGGCAGTAGCGAGCACGGCGCCGCCCTTACTACTGCGCATGCGCGACCAGGCGGGGCTTCCTCACCATGGCAACCGCCCCCGGGCGGATTGACAGGAGGACGAGCCAATCACAACGCGACCGCCGCGCTCCGATTGGTCGGATCGCCTGCCGCGCTCCGATTGGCCGGAGTGGGACGTCAATGGCGGTTGCCATGGTGAGGACGCCCCGCCCGGTGGCGCATGCGCAGTAGTGAGGGCGGCGCCGTGCTCGCTACTGCCCCCTCGTGGACAAAAAGCGGTACTGCAGGTACGCAGGTACAGGGCGGGGGGGGGGGGGGACGCGCATGCCCAGTAGAAAGGGGGGCGCTGCGCTCGCCGCCGCTGCCGCCCGTGCCAGCAGAAACCGGCGGTGCGGCTCGGGGAGCGGGGGGAGGCGGGACCGGGGAAGGTTCCCTTTTCCCCAAATTGGGGAAAATGTTATTCATGTTCGGGGTTCAATTTGGGGGTTCAATTTACGGTTCTGCAGCGTCAGCCCCCGCATGGGCGCCGTCCCCGGCGGCGGGGAAGGGCAAGAAAAACCCTAACAAAACCCTGAAGTCTTTTCCGTTGCGGAAAAGCACCGAAAAAAACCCCAAATTGAATAATTTTCCCCAATTTGGGGAAAATGGAACCTCCCAGGGCTCCGCCTTCCCCCCCCGCATCCGCCGAGCTGCAGCGCCGGTTTCTGCTGGCACGGGCGGCAGCGGCGAGCGCAGCGCCCCCCCACCCCGTCCACTGCGCATGCGGCCGGACCCCCCTACCCCCGTACCTGCAGTACCGCTTTTTGTCCACAAGCGGCGGCAGCAGCGAGGGCGGCGCCACTCTTTCCACTGCGCATGCGCGCCCCCCACCTGCAGTACCGATTTTTGTCCACAAGGCGGCAGTAGCGAGCACGGCGCCGCCCTTACTACTGCGCATGCGCGACCAGGCGGGGCTTCCTCACCATGGCAACCGCCCCCAGGAGGATTGACAGGAGGACGAGCCAATCACAACGCGACCGCCGCGCTCCGATTGGTCGGATCGCCTGCCGCGCTCCGATTGGCCGGAGGGGGACGTCAATGGCGGTTGCCATGGTGAGGACGCCCCGCCCGGTGGCGCATGCGCAGTAGTGAGGGCGGCGTCGTCCTTACTACTGCGCATGCGCGATCGGGCGGGGCTTCCTCACCATGGCAACCGCCCCCCGGGCGGATTGACAGGAGGACGAGCCAATCACAACGCGACCGCCCCGCTCCGATTGGTCGGATCGCCTGCCGCGCTCCGATTGGCCGGACTGGGAGGCGCTGGAGATTGACGGCGCGATCCACCAATGGGACGGGGGCTCCTAGAGGACGGACGCCGCTTACGGCACCGCGACCAATGGGCGCGCGGTATGGGCGGGCCGAGCCGCTCCGGAGCCGGAGGGGGCCGGGGGAAAACGGCGGCCAGCCCAGAAATCGCTGCGGACCGGTCCGCAGCGGGCGGAAAGCACCGGGCAGCGCCCACGCCCCCTTCCTTGTCCCCCTCTGAGACCTCACCGGGGCCATGAGCGGTGACCGCTCTCAGCCCGCTTCCCTCCACCCAGGGACCGTGACCACTTACCGGCGGGCAGGCCTTCCCGCTCTCTGCCCTGTCCCCGCTCGCAGTCCGGGCAGCCGCAGCCGTCGCCTCGGCGCCAAAAACCTCCGGTGTTCGCCCCGCAACCAGCCCCAGGGACGCCGCGGCGCTCTGCGCGTGGCCCCGGGGGCCGTGGGGGCGACAGCAGCCAGTCCGCCGGCGTCCAGGAAGGCAGGCGGGGGTGCCGCCTTATCCACCACAGAGACATCGGGGAGCTTTGCGTCCCTGCAGGAAAACGGGGCTGGGTTTTTTTCCTCCTGTCCCGCTGCACCGATCCAGCTCCCCAGGGCGGGAGGGGAAACGGGGGAAGGGGCTGCTCTTCATAGAATCATAGAATCGTCTAGGTTGCAAGAGACCCTTGGCATCATCGAGTCCAACCATCTACCCTACTCTACAAAGTTCTCCCCTACACCATATCCCCCAACACCACATCTCAACGGTTCTTAAACACATCCAGGGATGGTGACTCGACCACCTCCCTGGGTAGCCTGTTCCAATGCCCGACCACTCCCTCTGTGAAACATTCTTTCCTAATGTCCAGTCTAAACCTACCCTGTTGGAGCTTGAAGCCGTTCCCTCTCGTTCTGTCATTACCTACCTGTGCCAAGAGACCAGCACCGACCTCTCTACAGTGTCCTTTCAAGTAGTTTTAGAGAGTGACGAGGTCTCCCCTCAGCCCCCTCTTCCTCATACTAAACAGTCCCAGCTCCTTCAACCGCTCTTCATAGGATTTGTTTTCCAGGCCCTTCACCAGCTTCGTTGCCCTCTGCACTCGCTCCAGCACCTCGACATCTCTCTTGGATTGAGGTGCCCAAAACCGGACGCAATACTCCAGGTGTGGCCTCACCAGTGCCGAGTACAGGGGCACAATCGCCTCCCTACTTCTGCTGCTCACGCTGTTTCTAATACAAGCCAGGATGCCGTTGGCTTTCGTGGCCACCTGGGCACACTGCCGGCTCACGTTCAGCCGCTTGTCCATTAGAACCCCCAGGTCTCTTTCTTCCAGGTGGTTTTCCAGCCACATTTCCCCAAGCCTGTAGCGCTGCTCGGGGTTATTGTGGCCCACGCGCAGAACCTGGCGCTCGCCCTTGTTGAAACTCATACCACTGATGTTGGCCCAACGATCCAATCTACCTAAGTCTCTCTGTAGAGCTTCCCTATCCTCCTGGGAATCAACACTCCTGCTTAAAGCGCTTTTGAAAGCGCTTGGACGCCGGCAAGAGAGAGCAGAGGGGAGGGCCAGTTTGGAAATCCCTTCTAGCGATAGGCTCTCTTTGCAGTCTGGAACCATCTACAGCACAGGCGTTTACGCCTCCGCACTGACCGACCCGTGGGTAAGACTTAGGGAAAACGGATGCTCTTGATACACTTCGACAGAACGTCTGCTAAGAGTCACATCTGTTTAGACTTACAGATTAACACGCACGATAGATAGACAACATCCAATTGGACTAGCGACCTGTCCAGACATCCGCTTTGACGCTTCAATCTCTCTTTATAAATAAATCTTTTAAAAAATCTTTCCGTCGTCTAAACTCCCATTAAATAATACAGAATCCTTAGAGATATGGGTTGGTATTTTGAACTCCTTTTATATACGTAAGGGAATATTATTTTTCAACACACAGAAAAATGAGAGATTGTTCTCTACTCCAATGCCTCACCCCCGCATATACAGCTTTTAACATTTTTTAAACACCACCGCCCAAAACCCCAACCACCTGCCCCGCACCAAGTTTTCAGGCGTTTGGGGGCCGTGACCCACCCTCTTGTGGGGGGAACCCCACTTAACCCCCACTCACCTGCTCCTCCGCCGCACCGTCGCTCCCCCGCTGACATCCGGCTGCCCCAAATGACATCATCACACCACCACCCCCACCCCCCCCCCACCGGTTTTTTTAATTCGCCCCAAAAAATGCACCGAACGACCAGACCCAGGGCTGGCCCCTTCCCCTCAGGCGGCTCCACCACCGGCTGCAAACCCGGGCCGGGGCATCTGTCGAGCAGCACGAGACGCGGACAACGAGGCACCTGCAAAACAAACAGCAAACCCCAACCGGAGATCAGCATCATCAAACGAAAGAGCACCGAAGAGAGTAGAGGAATTCCCTCCGGCCGAGGGACAGGACAGGAGCTGAGCTACAGGAGGATTGCGGGGAAACAGCTCCGCTCCAAAGACGGCACGGCCTGCCAAAGCCGGAGCCATCCCGACGCTTCAGGTCCCTATTCAGACTGACCCGTGCCACTTGCAACACCTTCTCAGCCTAACAGCGGAACAAACCCTCCGCCCGCTGGGGGGAAGCGCCTCCTCCCTTCCCTTTCCCTGCCGCTGGAAAGCTCTGCGCGCGTTTAGATACGGCCAAGAAAAATACTCACGCTAGAAAAGCCTCGGACTTTTTCTTCGGCGCTAATTCAACTGGCACAGCTCCGAACCCCCACCGTTGCGCTCTCCGTCTCCAGAACGCGCAGTTGTCATTTGACCGGGGGCTGCTTTCTCTCCTACCCGAGGAGGAGGGACATCTGGCCGGCGGCACTGCCCGAGAGAGATGCTACCGCACTGCCGGGGAAACGCGACGCTGAAAGCCAGGCAGAAATCAGGTTCTTCAGAGCGCTCCGCCTAAAGAAAAGGGGGGGGAAAAACAAAAAACAAAAAAACTAGAAAAAAAACCCAACCAAAAACCCAACCCGTTACCTTCAGTCGCCTCTCTTTTCAAAGATTTGGAACAAATACCTCGCCGCTTAGGGACGCCTAAGACGCTGTAGGCTACAGCCGGTGGACGGTTGCCGTTTAAAGCCTGCAAGTCAGTTTGCACGTTATACGACTTTAACCCTTTTTTTAAAGTCTCCTTTACGATAGAAAAAACCAGGAAGGTAAGAGATTCCCCAAACGGCTGTACTTTTGGCGGGGGGAAATCCAATCCCCGGTGCCGCGATCCACCAGGCTACCGAAAACGACCGGCGGACCGGCCAAGGCTTTTGGCTGTGCCGAACACGCAGAGGAACAGGGTTTGGCCGTGTCCCCGCTGTTACGGGGGACCCAGAGCCCAAAGGCCGGCCATGCCATCGGCCGTCGGAAGAGGTGCCGCGCTCGGGCCTTTGGAAGGACATCGTCTTTCTTTTTGTCCCTATTTAATAGAGCGCGCGACGTCTCCTCGCTGATGACTTCTGCTGCCCAGCGCATCGTCTCCGAGGATCCCCTCTCGTGGGAACTTCAGGAGAGGCAACCGCTTGGCACGAGAAACCGGTGCCCTTTCAGAAAGGGAAACCTCCTTCCGACTGACGTCCAAATGACACGCCGTAGGCTACGGACAACGGACGTTCCTGGAAGGCTCGACTCACCTAAGCCACCTCAGGACTCGCCGCCACCAGTGACGAGGCTGATGATGCTCCTTGGTTTGTGGCAAAGCCTGGAAAACAGGCAGAAGCGGCGCCGGTTCGTCCCGTTTTGTCCACGTCTCTTCGTTGACCGCCCCGGCTTTCAGCGCAGATGCCATGAAAGAGGAGTGACAAAGAAAAGGCGAGGTCAGGCAGCAAAAGAGCTCTGCAGGCTGCCACCTGCAGTCATCCGCGCACTCTGTTTTGGAAGCCACACGCCCGCCCGCCCGCCACCCCCCGCCCAAAACAAACAAACAAACAAACAAACAAACAAACAAAGAGACAAGAACCCCGGCACCTGGCCTCTTTCTTGTCTTCAGGAGCTCATCCTGAAGCTCATCGCTTCTGTCTTGTCAGAGCAGGAAGCGCAGACCATCTGTATCCCGAGGACACCTGACCGGGATTAACACGTGTCCAGAGGTAGTCCCCATCTCTACGAGCGTGTCGCTTTGGTGCTTTTAATAATCCTAACTCGACGGTAGTCACTGGGACGGTCCTTTACGGTGGCTTCTTCAGACTTCTGGATCGCCAGTCCCAGTATTTCCATTTCATCCTACCAAAAAAAACCCCAAAGCACGTTACAGCTGCACATAACATTTTCTGCACGTTCTTGTACGAGTATTTAAGGCGTAGGAGAAAGAGAAGATCTGAAAGGCAGAAGAGGCATTCAAAAACCGTGCAACTATGAAAAAGTAAAGCAGCTCTCTCGGAAAAGCACGAGAAACGGCCATAAAAGGTATACTTATGAAATACGCCAAGTAATATCGGGGCACCAAAATATACTATACAGGAAGGCTAGGTGGCTCATTTGACAGAAATTCGATGTAAATCTAATACAGTACCGAGAATTCTGTCTGTAAATGGATAATATCCGGCACCACTCAGCTCTAAAATTGCCGCTGCGCCTGCGGTGCTCCTAGATTCTATCTTCCTGCCTGTGAAAAATCCGACTTTAAAAGCATCTAGTACGAACCTTAAAGTTTTCATCACAGTTACAGCCATCTTTCACCTTAAAGCATGCTTTACATTTCTGCCAACTTGGAGTGTACACGTCTGTGTATACACGCTTATAATTCAGGACGATTTCCACAAATCGTTTCTGTGCAGAAAAACAGGCCTCGTTTCATTATGCAATCAAATTTGAAATTTTTTTTCTCGGGAGAAGTTTTGCCTTTTTAACTGTGAGAATTTTAACTAGGAATTCACACGCTACCCATGCCTCAAATTATGAGGAGACGCATCACAAAACGAACTCAAAACGAACATCCCGGATTCAGGAAAACTAATTGTGCCTCCCCCCTCTGTGGAACGTGTCCGTAGGACAGGAGCGGGCACCCGCTTTGCCACAGAAGCAGACGGATGCGGAATTGCTCCACGCGTGTCGGTTAACACACATTCGGCTAATGGCCCACCACTCCTTGTACGCAGAGGCTGACGACAGCCAGGTCGCCCGGTACGGGCTGAACACTTTGCAGGATTTGTTACAAACCTTTTTAGTGAAATAGATTTTGAAACCCCAGGAAACACACCCCTACCTCCGAGAATTGTAAGGCAATAAATATTTTGACAACTTACATTTCACGTCTATCCATGTATGTCCCATTACTGTCTGTGGTCATAAACTATCTAATATAGAATACTAAACGTTGCTACCATTTAAGAACCGAACGACAGCAACTGAACTGAACCGAAAGGAAGAGCTTTTCTTTGAAAATCGCAGTGCCACCTGAGAAGAAGCTGAAGACTGAAAATCGGGCGAGAGAATCACGCAAAAATATCAGCCTTGCTCTAAAAGCAAGACAGGAGAAAACCCACCAAAAAATAAAATGCAGTTTAATTGACCCAAAGGTCACCAAACAAAACAGGCAAAAAGCTTCACAATACACAGCGTTTGCACCGCTGTCGCTTTTCTGGCTTTTGCTGGGCCTAAGAGGTTGCTGTGACTTCCTCGAGCTGCCCTTCTGCGGTCACCAGATCGTTTCAGGGGAGACAGACGTCTCCCGGGGAGGCGCACGCAGAGAGTGCCGCTACGTCTCGGCTGTGACCCCTTGGTCACTGCGTTCCTGCGGTGCCCGTACCCGTGCTACCAACAGGACGTCACAAAAGGACACAAGAGCAGGGGGAATCGCTACAGGAGTCCTGAATGTTTCCACGGGCTTTTGAAAACCCCATTTTCTAAATTAAGTTACGCGAGGGAGTCTTTTTGAAAGTTACGAAGTTTCTGTGTGTCTGCTACTAAAAACATCCAACCGACCGACTCAAAAAACACCCAGAACACACTTTCCCCACGTTCCCCCGACACCGTAGCCTTTCATCTCGGGGGATTTCATTTCCTGCCTTGCGAATGGATGCAGGTTAGGGACACCATAAAACAGCTTCCCTAGGGTATCCGAACGGCTGTCAGCTGAAACAGAAAACAGAGGGATTAACCATGACAGGGACGTATATCTCAACCTTGGAGGGGAGGAAAGAAAACAAAGAATTTCCCAATTAGCGGAGGCGGGCCTCAGCCTCGAAGGAACACTTCGCAAGCAAATGGGAACATCCTGACTGATAACAGGAGAAGATAACCACAGACTTTACGACCCCTGCCAGACCACGCAGAGGACGAGCGGAACATCCTGATCGATTACAGGAAGATAGCAAGAGACTTTTACGGCCTCTATCAGCAAAACAATCGAATCGGTTCAGTGATCGTGGAGCTTACTCCCTAAGACGCCCCCCCAAAGAAAAACACCAGGAGAAGATACGCACATGCCTGAAGGATGAGACTTATTATAATGAGGCTCCGGAAATAATTAACATAGTCACACCTATTGTTAGAACTAATTGTATTAGCCCATCCCATAGTTTGCATATGTATGATTTACCTTATAAATAACTACGGGTTTAGCCTAAGGGTGTGCAAGTTTGGAGGAGCGATCCCCCTTGCACCCGGCACCGCAATAAACATACCTGCTTTATAACTCTCTGTGAGTTGTAAGGTTTGTTTCCGCACGTCAATTTGGCGACCCAGATGGGACCCTCTCTGTCCGGCTGCGGGACCTGCTGAGGACGGGACTCCTCTGGGCGCCCCCGAGATTTCTCGGAGGGACTCCCTTACTCATCCAGATCACCGCGGGGACAGACAAGGACCATCTATTGCGGACCAGGTATGTTTAGAGTTTTCTTAGGGGGGGACCTGTAAGCCGTGAGGAGACGTCCTACGCGTGGTAAAGAGTCGGCGTACTCGCCCCGGGGTATGCTCAAGCTTGGGCTAACGGTTGGGTTGTGCTTGTGTGGGATCCCTTGGTTTTATGTTAGTGCGTGGAAGTGTAACCCTGCGATACTGTTGGTTATATGTTGTATCTGTCCTAGGGTATCACTACCGTGTTATTACTTGTTGTATTTGTCATAAGATACCACTTCCGTGTTATTGTCTAATATAAGGTGGAAATTATTGTATGAGTGAACTGAGTGATTGAGACGCGGCACTGCTGCGGAGCGAGTGCGGAGTTCTGATCCGCGGTTCCGTGTTCTCCGCGAGGAGAGCGGCCGGAGACGAACGAAGCGTATGACAGACTGTAAAGAAACATTGTGTGAACCTGATATTGAGAAGATTGAGTGGCAGTGTCTTGGACACTCGGATAACGTTTGTGATCCTATTTTTATCCTAAAGTGTTTTGCTTGTAATACGGAGGTTTGGGTAGATCAGGAAGACGATTTTTGGTGTTCACAGTGTGGAAGCTGGACTGAGTGGGAAAAGATCGAGCGGGCGGGAGAATTGAAACAAGTAATCTGTGGAGACATAGCCTACCCCTGGAGATAAAGGTAGCGACAGGGATATAGTTGTACTATTTCCCGGGAGAGAAAACAGGAATAACACCCAGGTGACACACGGAGATCAGGGTCACCTCTTAATCAAGGGGTAGAAAGAGCATAAAATGGGCAATAAACAAGGAGGCGGGATAATGAAAAAGAGTCCTCTAGGATGTATCTTAGCACACTGGAAGGAGATCGGAGGCCCACCAGGTGGCAGCGTGGACAAGAAAACCTTAATTAAATATTGCAATCAATGGTGGCCTCTTTACAAGTTAGATGATCAGGAGAAATGGCCCGTTAACGGGACCCTTAATTACAATACTATATTACAATTAATGCTATTCCTTAGAAGGGAAAGAAAGTGGGATGAAGTTACATATGCGGACATGTTTTTCACCCTTCGAAATCACCCAGAATACCAACGGGACTGCGGGCTATTACCTCCACAAGACCCTATGGTATTAGCCTTAGAGAAAGAAAAAAATGAAAGAAATGAAAGCAGACATAAAAAGATGTTGCTCAGCCTGCAGCATAGGGCAAGGGTGCACAAGGCCTGAAAAGATTCAGGGTTTTGAAGATCAACTAATTGAAGTATTAAGTTTGGCCCTGATAGGAACTCCCATTACTCCAGGAGTGCCTGAGGAGATTAAAGACCAAATTTATCTGGGGGTATGGGCCTCGGGAGAGCCGGGGAGAGCAAAAAAGTGCTTCCCCTATAGCGATAAAACCCAAACAAGGAGCACGACCAGTGAGAGTCAAACAGTATCCCCTCAGGGTAGAGGATAGGAAGGGGATCCGACAAACTATAGACCAGTTTATCGAGTATGGGCGGCTGAAAGAATGTGAATCAGAGTATAACACTCCAATATTACCTGTCAAAAAGCCGGATGGTAGCTATCGCATAGTACAGGATCTCAGGGCTATCAACAAAATTGTTGAGGATTTACATCGGGTAGTAGCAAATCCATACACTCTCCTAACTAAATTGGTACCTGAATTGGCATGGTTTACCGTCTTGGACCTAAAGGATGCCTTTTTCTGCCTGCCTCTGAGCCCAGAGAGCCAACTTTTGTTCGCATTCGAGTGGGAAAACCCAGAATCTGGAAGGAAAACACAGCTTACATGGACTGTGCTACCACAGGGCTTTAAAAATAGCCCAACACTTTTTGGAAATCAGCTAGCCAAAGACTTAGAACAGTGGAAACGCCCGCCTGGGACAGGAATGGTATTACAGTATGTGGACGATATGTTACTTGCCACTGACACCAGAGAAACATGCCTAGAATGGACTGTGAGCCTGCTAAATTTCCTTGGACTTAATGGCTATAAAGTTTCTCCACAGAAGGCGCAGATAGCCCAGCAGCAAGTGACCTATCTGGGATATGAAATAACCGCAGGCCAACGGACACTCGGGAAGGAGAGGAAAGAAGCCATCTGCCAGACACCTCGACCACAGACGCCTAAGGAACTTCGGACCTTTCTAGGGATGACAGGATGGTGTCGTCTCTGGATATATAACTACGGACTCTTGGTAAAGCCGCTATACGAGTTACTAAAATCTAACTCAAAGAATATTGTGTGGAATAAGGAAGCAGACAGAGCCTTCCATCAGTTAAAAAAGAGGTTAATGGAAGCGCCTGCCCTGGGGTTACCCGATACTACTAAACCTTTCTGGTTGTTTTCCTATGAAAAGCAAGAAATGGCCTTAGGAGTCCTGGCTCAGAATCTGGGACCCTATCGGAGGGCGGTGGCATACTTCTCTAAACAGCTCGACGGAGTAAGTAAAGGGTGGCCTAGCTGTCTCCGAGCAGTGGCAGCAGTGGTAATAAACATCCAAGAGGCCCGTAAGTTCACCCTAGGCCAGAAAATCACAGTTATGGTTTCACACACCGTCTCAGCAGTACTGGAAGTAAAAGGAGGGCATTGGCTTTCGCCTCAGAGGTTTCTCAAGTACCAGGCTATCCTGATAGAGCAAGATGATGTAGAAATAACAGTAACTAATATTGTCAATCCAGCCTCTTTCCTCAGCGGAACAGCAGGAGAATCAGTGACCCATGACTGCTTGGAAACAATTGAGGCGGTGTACTCCAGTCGACCAGATCTGAAAGAGGAACCATTGGAAGATGCAGAGGATTCCTGGTTCACCGACGGGAGCAGCTTCATTCAGCAAGGGATACGTAAAGCTGGCTATGCGGTAACCACCACAGAGAAGGTAATAGAGTCCAAAGCTCTGGCCCCAAATACATCAGCCCAAAAGGCTGAGATAATAGCACTAACCCGAGCGCTGGAACTAGCCAAAGGAAAACGGATAAATATCTGGACAGACTCTAAATATGCTTTCGGGGTGGTGCATGCTCACGGGGCAGTCTGGAGAGAAAGAGGACTCTTATCTACACAAGGGAAACACATCAAACATGCTGAAGAAATTCTTAAACTCTTAGATGCAGTATTACTGCCTACCAAAGTGACTATCATGCACTGCAAAGCTCACCAAAAAGGGAACACCGCTGTGGAACTGGGTAACGCACTGGCGGACCGAGAAGCCAAAAGGGCAGCAGAAATGGGTAATGCAGAAATACAATCCTTGGTCCCAGATGGTAAAATACAAATTGACGACGAACCTAAATATTCTAGGGATGATCACAAATTGATCAAAGACTTAAATGGGAAAATCGAAGGGAAATGGGCCAAAACCCCACAGGGAAAAATAATAGTGCCTTTTTCGTTATTATGGGCAGTGGTCATGGCAGAACATAGAAAATCCCATTGGGGAACAGAGGCACTTTACAGATACCTGAGTAGGATAATATGTGCTCGGAATCTATATGCCACGGTCAAACAAGTCACTCAGCAGCGTGAGGTATGTCTACAGAACAACCCTAGGACAGGTCCCAGAGTCCAGTTCGGCCAAATAGGAAAGGGAAACTATCCGGGACAACAATGGCAAATTGATTTCTCAGAACTTACAAGAAAAGGGGGGTTTCGATACCTATTGGTACTAACCGATACCTTTTCAGGATGGCCAGAGGCATTTCCCTGCCGAACCAATAAAACAAGAGAAGTGGTTAAAGCATTGTTGCAAGAAATTATACCAAGATTTGGGGTTCCCGCAGTGATTTCCTCGGACCGAGGATCTCATTTCACTGCAAAGGTTGTTTCAAAAGTAAGCAGATTATTGGGTATAGATTGGCAACTTCATACCCCATACAACCCACGATCGAGCGGTCAGGTAGAAAAGATGAATCACTTGATCAAAACTCAGATTGTGAAACTAGGCCAGGAAGCTAACTTGACCTGGCCCCAGTCATTACCATTAGCCCTTCTCAGGATAAGAACAAAACCCAGAACCAAAGAAGGTTTGAGCCCCTTTGAAATACTCTATGGGAGACCATATAGTGTACAAGACGGGACATCCACAGAGTTGGGGAATGAAATATTGACAGATTACATGATAAATTTACAAAAGCAGCTCCGAGAGGTAGAAAAACTGGTTCTAGTGACAAGGGGAACAAGATTCCATAGCTTTGTAAGGTGGCTTATACCATCCTTAGGCATTAGTGAATTGGAGAAAGCAATTGTAAACATATCAGCTACTATAGCAGCGCTTGAGAAATCTACAATAGGTGCTATACAGGCACTTCAACAAGAAGTCCAGTCATTAGCAAATGTAGTTGGACAAAATAGAACGGCATTAGATTTACTAACTTGGAAAGAGGGAGGCTTATGCGCAGTGATTAATCAGAGCTGTTGCTCATATGTAAACAAAGCGGAAGGATAGAAAAAGACTTACAAAATCTCATAGCTAAAACTCAGATCTTGCATCAGACTGCGCAGGATGATACCACATTTGGGTTCTCAGACCTTTGGGAAAAGTTAACCTCATGGTTACCTAGTCTGGCATGGCTTAGACAACTGTTTATCCTTCTAGTAGCAGTGCTTATGTTAGGAATTTTAGTGTGTGTAATAGCTAGATGTTTTATGTGTTGCACCATGGGGGCAAGAGACGAATACATTCAATGGAAAAAGCATCAGCTCCGGGAACGAGTGGAATCAGGGATGTATTTTAGAAATCAGATGGAGAAGGAAAGTGTGTTATAGGCAATTGTAAAAGAATTTACAAATGAACAAAGAAAAGGGGGGATTGAAACAGAAAACAGAGGGATTAACCATGACAGGGACGTATATCTCAACCTTGGAGGGGAGGAAAGAAAACAAAGAATTTCCCAATTAGCGGAGGCGGGCCTCAGCCTCGAAGGAACACTTCGCAAGCAAATGGGAACATCCTGACTGATAACAGGAGAAGATAACCAGAGACTTTACGACCCCTGCCAGACCACGCAGAAGACAAGCGGAACATCCTGATCGATTACAGGAAGATAGCAAGAGACTTTTACGGCCTCTATCAGCAAAACAATCGAATCGGTTCAGTGATCGTGGAACTTACTCCCTAAGACGCCCCCCCAAAGAAAAACACCAGGAGAAGATACGCACATGCCTGAAGGATGAGACTTATTATAATGAGGCTCCGGAAATAATTAACATAGTCACACCTATTGTTAGAACTAATTGTATTAGCCCATCCCATAGTTTGCATATGTATGATTTACCTTATAAATAACTACGGGTTTAGCCTAAGGGTGTGCAAGTTTGGAGGAGCGATCCCCCTTGCACCCGGCGCCGCAATAAACATACCTGCTTTATAACTCTCTGCGAGTTGTAAGGTTTCTTTCCGCACGTCACAGCGTACCATTTAGATCCCTTGAGTACAAGCAATAGTGCGCGTTACCTCTCCGGTTTGATGCTCGCTGACAGGCCGAATCCTTTGTGGAACCTTAAGCTGTTGTTCCGGCTTCCCTATCTCTTGCTGGAAAAGGTCTCTCTCGTGCTCTCGGTCAATTGCTCGCTCCTGAAAGTGACAAAACAGTGAGGATGCACCATTTCACGTAAAAACTGTCTAAATTAAGGATATTACAGCTTCTTGCTTCTTTTAACACGAGGCTGCTAACGGTACGTCAGTAGCATTATTACATGTCAGTACGAGCCGGCAACGCGCGCTGGCAGCCCAGAAAGCCAACCCCACCCTGGGCTGCATCAAGAGAAGCGTGGCCAGCGGGTCACGGGAGGCGATTCTACCCCCCTCTACTCTGCGCGCGCGAGACCCCACCTGGAGTACGGTGTCCAGCTTTGGAGTCCTCGACACGGGAAGGACGTGGACCTGTTGGAAGGGGCCCAGCGGACGGCCACGAAAACCATCGGAGGGACGGAGCACCTCCCCTGTGAAGAGAGACTGAGAGAGCTGGGGTTGTTCAGCCTGGAGAAGAGAAGGCTCCGGGGAGACCTCAGAGCAGCCTTCCAATATCTGAAGGGAGCCTACGGGAGAGCCGGAGAGGGACTCTCTGTCGGGAAAGGTAGCGACAGGACAAGGGGTAACGGTTTTAAATCGGAAGAGGGGAGATTCAGACTAGATGTTAGGAGGAAATTCTTTACCGTGAGGGTGGTGAGGCACTGGAACAGGTTGCCCGGGGAAGCTGTGGATGCCCCATCCCTGGAAGTGTTTAAGGCCAGGCTGGACGGGGCTTTGAGCAACCCGCTCTAGTGGAGGCGTCCCTGCCCAAGGCAGGGGGGCTGCAACACGATGATCTTGAAGGTCCCTTCCAATTCTAACCATTCTACGATTCTATGGTTTTTAAGGTGGCAGAACCTCTTGCGACTTCCATTAACAAAAACTACTCTCACCATTCGGGGCAACAAATCTCACATTTTTGAAGAAAAACACGAGGACGGCACTGATACAGCCAGTATTATTTCACAAAAAGGACAGTTTTGTCTCTTCTGTTCAAAGCACAGCATACAAATAGCAATAGGCCAGTATTTTATGGTCTCCTTTCCTCGCGTTCATCCTTCATATATGTAGCATAAATAGGAATTAAGAATAGAAATTAACTTTGTGTTCATACTGAGGAGGAGCCAATGGGAAAAAAGAAATTCTAAATTTTGCATTTCAGTGTTACTTTTGACCAGCTGCAGTTGTTATATCCCACTCTGATATTTGGGGAATACATCTTTATACTGGAAATAAGGCACAGCCGCTGGCATCCGGTGAAACGTCACCTTTAAATGCCACTTTGCTGAACAGACAAACCTGATCAGACGCATTGAAATAAACTAGCTCAAGTAGCTGATACACAGAGGAATGCTCTGTCTAGCAACAGAAGCTTTTGCAAAAATGGAGGAAGCCAGAATAAAGCTGCAACAGTTACAAGTTGCAGATTTGAAAACCTCACCTGCTGTTTGAGCACCCCGCAGCCCGCCCAGCCCCTGCTTTCCCCCGCAGCCCCCAACACCCTCCTGCCCACCCCCCCTGCAGAACCAGCCAAAACGGCTTCTGCTCTCCGCCCCCGAACCGCATCACTTACTGCCCCCTTCCGAGCCCCAAAACCCAGCCGCTGAGCCTCTGCTCGAGTCCCCAAAACGCCGGACTCCACCCCCGCCCCTCAGCCCAAAGCCACACGACTCCCTCTCCGGCTGAAGCCCCAACACCAGCCACGCGAGCCCGTTTGCCAGCCCCGGGAGCCGCGAGCACCTCCCCAGACGCCTCAGCCCGCCCCCCCGCAACGCCGTCTCCCCTCGGAGCCGCCTCGGGACCCCGGCCGCCTTCCCCGCGCCCCCCCGCTGGCCTCGACGCTGTCCAGCTGCCTCGCGACGCTGTCCAGCGGCGCCGCGACGCTGTCCGGCTGCCCGGTGCTTTCCGCCCGCGCCGGTCCGGTGCGGTGCGGTGCGGTGCAGTCCGCGCCGCGCCGCAGCCGCTTCTGCGCGCGCCGCCATTTTCCCCCGGCCCCCTCCGCTTCCGGAGCGGCTCGGCCCGCCCATGCGGCGCGCCCATTGGTCACGGCGCCGGAAGCGGCTTCCGTCCTCGGGGAGCCCGTCCCATTGGTCGGTCGCGCCGTCAATCTTCAGCGCCTCCCACCCCGGCCAATCGGAGCGCGGCAGGCGATCCGACCAATCGGAGCGCGGCGGTCGCGCTGTGATTGGCTCGTCCTCCTGTCAATCCGCCAGGGGGCGGTTGCCATGGTGAGGACGCCCCGCCCGGTGGCGCATGCGCAGTAGTGAGGGCGGCGCCGTCCTTACTACTGCGCATGCGCGACCGGGCGGGGCTTCCTCACCATGGCAACCGCCCCCGGGCGGATTGACAGGAGGACGAGCCAATCACAACGCGACCGCCCCGCTCCGATTGGTCGGATCGCCTGCCGCGCTCCGATTGGCCGGACTGGGAGGCGCTGGAGATTGACGGCGCGACCGACCAATGGGACGGGGGCTCCTAGAGGACGGACGCCGCTTACGGCACCGCGACCAATGGGCGCGCGGTATGGGCGGGCCGAGCCGCTCCGGAACCGGAGGGGGCCGGGGGAAAACGGCGGCCAGCCCAGAAATCGCTGCGGACCGGTCCGCAGCGGGCGGAAAGCACCGGGCAGCGCCCACGCCCCCTTCCTTGTCCCCCTCTGAGACCTCACCGGGGCCATGAGCGGTGACCGCTCTCAGCCCGCTTCCCTCCACCCAGGGACCGTGACCACTTACCGGCGGGCAGGCCTTCCCGCTCTCTGCCCTGTCCCCGCTCGCAGTCCGGGCAGCCGCAGCCGTCGCCTCGGCGCCAAAAACCTCCGGTGTTCGCCCCGCAACCAGCCCCAGGGACGCCGCGGCGCTCTGCGCGTGGCCCCGGGGGCCGTGGGGGCGACAGCAGCCAGTCCGCCGGCGTCCAGGAAGGCAGGCGGGGGTGCCGCCTTATCCACCACAGAGACATCGGGGAGCTTTGCGTCCCTGCAGGAAAACGGGGCTGGGTTTTTTTCCTCCTGTCCCGCTGCACCGATCCAGCTCCCCAGGGCGGGAGGGGAAACGGGGGAAGGGGCTGCTTTTCATAGAATCATAGAATCGTCTAGGTTGCAAGAGACCCTTGGCATCATCGAGTCCAACCATCTACCCTACTCTACAAAGTTCTCCCCTACACCATATCCCCCAACACCACATCTCAACGGTTCTTAAACACATCCAGGGATGGTGACTCGACCACCTCCCTGGGTAGCCTGTTCCAATGCCCGACCACTCCCTCTGTGAAACATTCTTTCCTAATGTCCAGTCTAAACCTACCCTGTTGGAGCTTGAAGCCGTTCCCTCTCGTTCTGTCGTTACCTACCTGTGCCAGGAGACCAGCACCGACCTCTCTACAGTGTCCTTTCAAGTAGTGTTAAGAGAGTGACGAGGTCTCCCCTCAGCCCCCTCTTCCTCATACTAAACAGTCCCAGCTCCTTCAACCGCTCTTCATAGGATTCGTTTTCCAGGCCCTTCACCAGCTTCGTTGCCCTCCTCTGCACTCGCTCCAGCACCTCGACATCTCTCTTGGATTGAGGTGCCCAAAACCGGACGCAATACTCCAGGTGCGGCCTCACCAGTGCCGAGTACAGGGGCACAATCGCCTCCCTACTTCTGCTGCTCACGCTGTTTCTAATACAAGCCAGGATGCCGTTGGCTTTCGTGGCCACCTGGGCACACTGCCGGCTCACGTTCAGCCGCTTGTCCATTAGAACCCCCAGGTCTCTTTCTTCCAGGTGGTTTTCCAGCCACATTTCCCCAAGCCTGTAGCGCTGCTCGGGGTTATTGTGGCCCACGCGCAGAACCTGGCACTTGCCCTTGTTGAAACTCATACCACTGATGTTGGCCCAACGATCCAATCTACCTAAGTCTCTCTGTAGAGCTTCCCTATCCTCCTGGGAACCAACACTCCTGCTTAAAGCGCTTTTGAAAGCGCTTGGACGCCGGCAAGAGAGAGCAGAGGGGAGGGCCAGTTTGGAAATCCCTTCTAGCGATAGGCTCTCTTTGCAGTCTGGAACCATCTACAGCACAGGCGTTTACGCCTCCGCACTGACCGACCCGTGGGTAAGACTTAGGGAAAACGGATGCTCTTGATACACTTCGACAGAACGTCTGCTAAGAGTCACATCTGTTTAGACTTACAGATTAACACGCACGATAGATAGACAACATCCAATTGGACTAGCGACCTGTCCAGACATCCGCTTTGACGCTTCAATCTCTCTTTATAAATAAATCTTTTAAAAAATCTTTCCGTCGTCTAAACTCCCATTAAATAATACAGAATCCTTAGAGATACGGGTTGGTATTTTGAACTCCTTTTATATACGTAAGGGAATATTAGTTTTCAACACACAGAAAAATGAGAGATTGTTCTCTACTCCAATGCCTCACCCCCGCATATACAGCTTTTAACATTTTTTAAACACCACCGCCCAAAACCCCAACCACCTGCCCCGCACCAAGTTTTCAGGCGTTTGGGGGCCGTGACCCACCCTCTTGTGGGGGGAACCCCACTTAACCCCCACTCACCTGCTCCTCCGCCGCACCGTCGCTCCCCCGCTGACATCCGGCTGCCCCAAATGACATCATCACACCACCACCCCCACCCCCCCCCCACCGGTTTTTTTAATTCGCCCCAAAAAATGCACCGAACGACCAGACCCAGGGCTGGCCCCTTCCCCTCAGGCGGCTCCACCACCGGCTGCAAACCCGGGCCGGGGCATCTGTCGAGCAGCACGAGACGCGGACAACGAGGCACCTGCAAAACAAACAGCAAACCCCAACCGGAGATCAGCATCATCAAACGAAAGAGCACCGAAGAGAGTAGAGGAATTCCCTCCGGCCGAGGGACAGGACAGGAGCTGAGCTACAGGAGGATTGCGGGGAAACAGCTCCGCTCCAAAGACGGCACGGCCTGCCAAAGCCGGAGCCATCCCGACACTTCAGGTCCCTATTCAGACTGACCCGTGCCACTTGCAACACCTTCTCAGCCTAACAGCGGAACAAACCCTCCGCCCGCTGGGGGGAAGCGCCTCCTCCCTTCCCTTTCCCTGCCGCTGGAAAGCTCTGCGCGCGTTTAGATACGGCCAAGAAAAATACTCACGCTAGAAAAGCCTCGGACTTTTTCTTCGGCGCTAATTCAACTGGCACAGCTCCGAACCCCCACCGTTGCGCTCTCCGTCTCCAGAACGCGCAGTTGTCATTTGACCGGGGGCTGCTTTCTCTCCTACCCAAGGAGGAGGGACATCTGGCCGGCGGCACTGCCCGAGAGAGATGCTACCGCACTGCCGGGGAAACGCGACGCTGAAAGCCAGGCAGAAATCAGGTTCTTCAGAGCGCTCCGCCTAAAGAAAAGGGGGGGGAAAAACAAAAAACAAAAAAACTAGAAAAAAAACCCAACCAAAAACCCAACCCGTTACCTTCAGTCGCCTCTCTTTTCAAAGATTTGGAACAAATACCTCGCCGCTTAGGGACGCCTAAGACGCTGTAGGCTACAGCCGGTGGACGGTTGCCGTTTAAAGCCTGCAAGTCAGTTTGCACGTTATACGACTTTAACCCTTTTTTTAAAGTCTCCTTTACGATAGAAAAAACCAGGAAGGTAAGAGATTCCCCAAACGGCTGTACTTTTGGCGGGGGGAAATCCAATCCCCGGTGCCGCAGTCCACCAGGCTACCGAAAACGACCGGCGGACCGGCCAAGGCTTTTGGCTGTGCCGAACACGCAGAGGAACAGGGTTTGGCCGTGTCCCCGCTGTTACGGGGGACCCAGAGCCCAAAGGCCGGCCATGCCATCGGCCGTCGGAAGAGGTGCCGCGCTCGGGCCTTTGGAAGGACATCGTCTTTCTTTTTGTCCCTATTTAATAGAGCGCGCGACGTCTCCTCGCTGATGACTTCTGCTGCCCAGCGCATCGTCTCCGAGGATCCCCTCTCGTGGGAACTTCAGGAGAGGCAACCGCTTGGCACGAGAAACCGGTGCCCTTTCAGAAAGGGAAACCTCCTTCCGACTGACGTCCAAATGACACGCCGTAGGCTACGGACAACGGACGTTCCTGGAAGGCTCGACTCACCTAAGCCACCTCAGGACTCGCCGCCACCAGTGACGAGGCTGATGATGCTCCTTGGTTCGTGGCAAAGCCTGGAAAACAGGCAGAAGCGGCGCCGGTTCGTCCCGTTTTGTCCACGTCTCTTCGTTGACCGCCCCGGCTTTCAGCGCAGATGCCATGAAAGAGGAGTGACAAAGAAAAGGCGAGGTCAGGCAGCAAAAGAGCTCTGCAGGCTGCCACCTGCAGTCAACCGCGCACCCTGTTTTGGAAGCCACACGCCCGCCCGCCCGCCACCCCCCGCCCAAAACAAACAAACAAACAAAGAGACAAGAACCCCGGCACCTGGCCTCTTTCTTGTCTTCAGGAGCTCATCCTGAAGCTCATCGCTTCTGTCTTGTCAGAGCAGGAAGCGCAGACCATCTGTATCCCGAGGACACCTGACCGGGATTAACACGTGTCCAGAGGTAGTCCCCATCTCTACGAGCGTGTCGCTTTGGTGCTTTTAATAATCCTAACTCGACGGTAGTCACTGGGACGGTCCTTTACGGTGGCTTCTTCAGACTTCTGGATCGCCAGTCCCAGTATTTCCATTTCATCCTACCAAAAAAAAACCCCAAAGCACGTTACAGCTGCACATAACATTTTCTGCCTGTTCTTGTACGAGTATTTAAGGCGTAGGAGAAAGATCTGAAAGGCAGAAGAGGCATTCAAAAACCGTGCAACTATGAAAAAGTAAAGCAGCTCTCTCGGAAAAGCACGAGAAACGGCCATAAAAGGTATACTTATGAAATACGCCAAGTAATATCGGGGCACCAAAATATACTATATAGGAAGGCTAGGTGGCTCATTTGATAGAAATTCGATGTAAATCTAAGACAGTACCGAGAATTCTGTCTGTAAATGGGTAATATTCGGCACCACTCGGCTCTAAAATTGCCGCTGCGCCTGCCTGTGAAAAATCCTACTTTAAAAGCATCTAGTACGAACCTTAAAGTTTTCATCACAGTTACAGCCATCTTTCACCTTAAAGCATGCTTTACATTGCTGCTGCAGCCTATCTGCCAACTTGGAGTGTACACATCTGGGTATACACGCTTGTAATTCAGGACGATTCCCACAAATCGTTTCTGTGCAGAAAAACAGGCCTCGTTTCATTATGCAATCAAATTTGAAATTTTTTTTCTCGGGAGAAGTTTTGCCTTTTTAACTGTGAGAATTTTAACTAGGAATTCACACGCTACCCATGCCTCAAATTATGAGGAGACGCATCACAAAACGAACTCAAAACGAACATCCCGGATTCAGGAAAACTAATTGTGCCTCCCCCCTCTGTGGAACGTGTCCGTAGGACGGGAGCGGGCACCCGCTTTGCCACAGAAGCAGACGGATGCGGAATTGCTCCACGCGTGTCGGTTAACACACATTCGGCTAATGGCCCACCACTCCTTGTACGCACAGGCTGACGACAGCCAGGTCGCCCGGTACGGGCTGAACACTTTGCAGGATTTGTTACAAACCTTTTTAGTGAAATAGATTTTGAAACCCCAGGAAACACACCCCTACCTCCGAGAATTGTAAGGCAATAAATATTTTGACAACTTACATTTCACGTCTATCCATGTATGTCCCATTACTGTCTGTGGTCATAAACTATCTAATATAGAATACTAAACGTTGCTACCATTTAAGAACCGAACGACAGCAACTGAACTGAACCGAAAGGAAGAGCTTTTCTTTGAAAATCGCAGTGCCACCTGAGAAGAAGCTGAAGACTGAAAATCGGGCGAGAGAATCACGCAAAAATATCAGCCTTGCTCTAAAAGCAAGACAGGAGAAAACCCACCAAAAAATAAAATGCAGTTCAATTGACCCAAAGGTCACCAAACAAGACAGGCAAAAAGCTTCACAACACACAGCGTTTGCACCGCTGTCGCTTTTCTGGCTTTTGCTGGGCCTAAGAGGTTGCTGTGACTTCCTCGAGCTGCCCTTCTGCGGTCACCAGATCGTTTCAGGGGAGACAGACGTCTCCCGGGGAGGCGCACGCAGAGAGCGCCGCTACGTCTCGGCTGTGACCCCTTGGTCACCGCGTTCCTGCGGTGCCCGTACCCGTGCTACCAACAGGATGTCACAAAAGGACGCAAGAGCAGGGGGAATCGCTACAGGAGTCCTGAATGTTTCCACGGGCTTTTGAAAACCCCATTTTCTAAATTAAGTTACGCGAGGGAGTCTTTTTGAAAGTTACGAGGCTTCTGTGTGTCTGCTACTAAAAACATCCAACCGACCGACTCAAAAAACACCCAGAACACACTTTCCCCACGTTCCCCCGACACCGTAGCCTTGCATCTCGGGGGATTTCCTTTCCTGCCTTGCGAACGGATGCAGGTTAGGGACACCATAAAACAGCTTCCCTAGGGTATCCGAACGGCTGTCAGCGTACCATTTAGATCCCTTGAGTACAAGCAATAGCGCGCGTTACCTCTCCGGTTTGATGCTCGCTGACAGGCCGAATCCTTTGTGGAACCTTAAGCTGTTGTTCCGGCTTCCCTATCTCTTGCTGGAAAAGGTCTCTCTCCTGCTCTCGGTCAATTGCTCGCTCCTGAAAGTGACGAAACAGTGAGGATGCACCATTTCACGTAAAAACTGTCTAAATTAAGGATATTACAGCTTCTTGCTTCTTTTAACACGAGGCTGCTAACGGTACGTCAGTAGCATTATTACATGTCAGTACGAGCCGGCAACGCGCGCTGGCAGCCCAGAAAGCCAACCCCACCCTGGGCTGCATCAAGAGAAGCGTGGCCAGCGGGTCACGGGAGGCGATTCTACCCCCCTCTACTCTGCGCGCGCGAGACCCCACCTGGAGTACGGTGTCCAGCTTTGGAGTCCTCGACACGGGAAGGACGTGGACCTGTTGGAAGGGGCCCAGCGGACGGCCACGAAAACCATCGGAGGGACGGAGCACCTCCCCTGTGAAGAGAGACTGAGAGAGCTGGGGTTGTTCAGCCTGGAGAAGAGAAGGCTCCGGGGAGACCTCAGAGCAGCCTTCCAATATCTGAAGGGAGCCTACGGGAGAGCCGGAGAGGGACTCTCTGTCGGGAAAGGTAGCGACAGGACAAGGGGTAACGGTTTTAAATCGGAAGAGGGGAGATTCAGACTAGATGTTAGGAGGAAATTCTTTACCGTGAGGGTGGTGAGGCACTGGAACAGGTTGCCCGGGGAAGCTGTGGATGCCCCATCCCTGGAAGTGTTTAAGGCCAGGCTGGACGGGGCTTTGAGCAACCCGCTCTAGTGGAGGCGTCCCTGCCCAAGGCAGGGGGGCTGCAACACGATGATCTTGAAGGTCCCTTCCAATTCTAACCATTCTACGATTCTATGGTTTTTAAGGTGGCAGAACCTCTTGCGACTTCCATTAACAAAAACTACTCTCACCATTCGGGGCAACAAATCTCACATTTTTGAAGAAAAACACGAGGACGGCACTGATACAGCCAGTATTATTTCACAAAAAGGACAGTTTTGTCTCTTCTGTTCAAAGCACAGCATACAAATAGCAATAGGCCAGTATTTTATGGTCTCCTTTCCTCGCGTTCATCCTTCATATATGTAGCATAAATAGGAATTAAGAATAGAAATTAACTTTGTGTTCATACTGAGGAGGAGCCAATGGGAAAAAAGAAATTCTAAATTTTGCATTTCAGTGTTACTTTTGACCAGCTGCAGTTGTTATATCCCACTCTGATATTTGGGGAATACATCTTTATACTGGAAATAAGGCACAGCCGCTGGCATCCGGTGAAACGTCACCTTTAAATGCCACTTTGCTGAACAGACAAACCTGATCAGACGCATTGAAATAAACTAGCTCAAGTAGCTGATACACAGAGGAATGCTCTGTCTAGCAACAGAAGCTTTTGCAAAAATGGAGGAAGCCAGAATAAAGCTGCAACAGTTACAAGTTGCAGATTTGAAAACCTCACCTGCTGTTTGAGCACCCCGCAGCCCGCCCAGCCCCTGCTTTCCCCCGCAGCCCCCAACACCCTCCTGCCCACCCCCCCTGCAGAACCAGCCAAAACGGCTTCTGCTCTCCGCCCCCGAACCGCATCACTTACTGCCCCCTTCCGAGCCCCAAAACCCAGCCGCTGAGCCTCTGCTCGAGTCCCCAAAACGCCGGACTCCACCCCCGCCCCTCAGCCCAAAGCCACACGACTCCCTCTCCGGCTGAAGCCCCAACACCAGCCACGCGAGCCCGTTTGCCAGCCCCGGGAGCCGCGAGCACCTCCCCAGACGCCTCAGCCCGCCCCCCCGCAACGCCGTCTCCCCTCGGAGCCGCCTCGGGACCCCGGCCGCCTTCCCCGCGCCCCCCCGCTGGCCTCGACGCTGTCCAGCTGCCTCGCGACGCTGTCCAGCGGCGCCGCGACGCTGTCCGGCTGCCCGGTGCTTTCCGCCCGCGCCGGTCCGGTGCGGTGCGGTGCGGTGCAGTCCGCGCCGCGCCGCAGCCGCTTCTGCGCGCGCCGCCATTTTCCCCCGGCCCCCTCCGCTTCCGGAGCGGCTCGGCCCGCCCATGCGGCGCGCCCATTGGTCACGGCGCCGGAAGCGGCTTCCGTCCTCGGGGAGCCCGTCCCATTGGTCGGTCGCGCCGTCAATCTTCAGCGCCTCCCACCCCGGCCAATCGGAGCGCGGCAGGCGATCCGACCAATCGGAGCGCGGCGGTCGCGCTGTGATTGGCTCGTCCTCCTGTCAATCCGCCAGGGGGCGGTTGCCATGGTGAGGACGCCCCGCCCGGTGGCGCATGCGCAGTAGTGAGGGCGGCGCCGTCCTTACTACTGCGCATGCGCGACCGGGCGGGGCTTCCTCACCATGGCAACCGCCCCCGGGCGGATTGACAGGAGGACGAGCCAATCACAACGCGACCGCCGCGCTCCGATTGGTCGGATCGCCTGCCGCGCTCCGATTGGCCGGAGGGGGACGTCAATGGCGGTTGCCATGGTGAGGACGCCCCGCCCGGTGGCGCATGCGCAGTAGTGAGGGCGGCGCCGTCCTTACTACTGCGCATGCGCGACCGGGCGGGGCTTCCTCACCATGGCAACCGCCCCCGGGCGGATTGACAGGAGGACGAGCCAATCACAACGCGACCGCCGCGCTCCGATTGGTCGGATCGCCTGCCGCGCTCCGATTGGCCGGACTGGGACGCTAATGGCGGTTGCCATGGTGAGGAAGCCCCCTCCTCGTCGCGCATGCGCAGTAGTGAGGGCGGCGCCTTGCTCGCTACTGCCCCCTCGTGGACAAAAAGCGGTACTGCAGGTACGCAGGTACAGGGCGGGGGGGGGGGGGGGCGCGCATGCCCAGTAGAAAGGGGGGCGCTGCGCTCGCCGCCGCTGCCGCCCGTGCCAGCAGAAACCGGCGGTGCGGCTCGGGGAGCGGGGGGAGGCGGGACCGGGGAAGGTTCCCTTTTCCCCAAATTGGGGAAAATGTTATTCATGTTCGGGGTTCAATTTGGGGGTTCAATTTACGGTTCTGCAGCGTCAGCCCCCGCATGGGCGCCGTCCCCGGCGGCGGGGAAGGGCAAGAAAAACCCTAACAAAACCCTGAAGTCTTTTCCGTTGCGGAAAAGCACCGAAAAAAACCCCAAATTGAATAATTTTCCCCAATTTGGGGAAAATGGAACCTCCCAGGGCTCCGCCTTCCCCCCCCGCATCCGCCGAGCTGCAGCGCCGGTTTCTGCTGGCACGGGCGGCAGCGGCGAGCGCAGCGCCTCCCCCCCCCCCGTCCACTGCGCATGCGGCCGGACCCCCCTACCCCCGTACCTGCAGTACCGCTTTTTGTCCACAAGCGGCGGCAGCAGCGAGGGCGGCGCCACTCTTTCCACTGCGCATGCGCGCCCCCCACCTGCAGTACCGATTTTTGTCCACAAGGCGGCAGTAGCGAGCACGGCGCCGCCCTTACTACTGCGCATGCGCGACCAGGCGGGGCTTCCTCACCATGGCAACCGCCCCCGGGCGGATTGACAGGAGGACGAGCCAATCACAACGCGACCGCCGCGCTCCGATTGGTCGGATCGCCTGCCGCGCTCCGATTGGCCGGAGGGGGACGTCAATGGCGGTTGCCATGGTGAGGACGCCCCGCCCGGTGGCGCATGCGCAGTAGTGAGGGCGGCGCCGTCCTTACTACTGCGCATGCGCGACCGGGCGGGGCTTCCTCACCATGGCAACCGCCCCCGGGCGGATTGACAGGAGGACGAGCCAATCACAACGCGACCGCCCCGCTCCGATTGGTCGGATCGCCTGCCGCGCTCCGATTGGCCGGACTGGGAGGCGCTGGAGATTGACGGCGCGACCGACCAATGGGACGGGGGCTCCTAGAGGACGGACGCCGCTTACGGCACCGCGACCAATGGGCGCGCGGTATGGGCGGGCCGAGCCGCTCCGGAACCGGAGGGGGCCGGGGGAAAACGGCGGCCAGCCCAGAAATCGCTGCGGACCGGTCCGCAGCGGGCGGAAAGCACCGGGCAGCGCCCACGCCCCCTTCCTTGTCCCCCTCTGAGACCTCACCGGGGCCATGAGCGGTGACCGCTCTCAGCCCGCTTCCCTCCACCCAGGGACCGTGACCACTTACCGGCGGGCAGGCCTTCCCGCTCTCTGCCCTGTCCCCGCTCGCAGTCCGGGCAGCCGCAGCCGTCGCCTCGGCGCCAAAAACCTCCGGTGTTCGCCCCGCAACCAGCCCCAGGGACGCCGCGGCGCTCTGCGCGTGGCCCCGGGGGCCGTGGGGGCGACAGCAGCCAGTCCGCCGGCGTCCAGGAAGGCAGGCGGGGGTGCCGCCTTATCCACCACAGAGACATCGGGGAGCTTTGCGTCCCTGCAGGAAAACGGGGCTGGGTTTTTTTCCTCCTGTCCCGCTGCACCGATCCAGCTCCCCAGGGCGGGAGGGGAAACGGGGGAAGGGGCTGCTTTTCATAGAATCATAGAATCGTCTAGGTTGCAAGAGACCCTTGGCATCATCGAGTCCAACCATCTACCCTACTCTACAAAGTTCTCCCCTACACCATATCCCCCAACACCACATCTCAACGGTTCTTAAACACATCCAGGGATGGTGACTCGACCACCTCCCTGGGTAGCCTGTTCCAATGCCCGACCACTCCCTCTGTGAAACATTCTTTCCTAATGTCCAGTCTAAACCTACCCTGTTGGAGCTTGAAGCCGTTCCCTCTCGTTCTGTCGTTACCTACCTGTGCCAGGAGACCAGCACCGACCTCTCTACAGTGTCCTTTCAAGTAGTGTTAAGAGAGTGACGAGGTCTCCCCTCAGCCCCCTCTTCCTCATACTAAACAGTCCCAGCTCCTTCAACCGCTCTTCATAGGATTCGTTTTCCAGGCCCTTCACCAGCTTCGTTGCCCTCCTCTGCACTCGCTCCAGCACCTCGACATCTCTCTTGGATTGAGGTGCCCAAAACCGGACGCAATACTCCAGGTGCGGCCTCACCAGTGCCGAGTACAGGGGCACAATCGCCTCCCTACTTCTGCTGCTCACGCTGTTTCTAATACAAGCCAGGATGCCGTTGGCTTTCGTGGCCACCTGGGCACACTGCCGGCTCACGTTCAGCCGCTTGTCCATTAGAACCCCCAGGTCTCTTTCTTCCAGGTGGTTTTCCAGCCACATTTCCCCAAGCCTGTAGCGCTGCTCGGGGTTATTGTGGCCCACGCGCAGAACCTGGCACTTGCCCTTGTTGAAACTCATACCACTGATGTTGGCCCAACGATCCAATCTACCTAAGTCTCTCTGTAGAGCTTCCCTATCCTCCTGGGAACCAACACTCCTGCTTAAAGCGCTTTTGAAAGCGCTTGGACGCCGGCAAGAGAGAGCAGAGGGGAGGGCCAGTTTGGAAATCCCTTCTAGCGATAGGCTCTCTTTGCAGTCTGGAACCATCTACAGCACAGGCGTTTACGCCTCCGCACTGACCGACCCGTGGGTAAGACTTAGGGAAAACGGATGCTCTTGATACACTTCGACAGAACGTCTGCTAAGAGTCACATCTGTTTAGACTTACAGATTAACACGCACGATAGATAGACAACATCCAATTGGACTAGCGACCTGTCCAGACATCCGCTTTGACGCTTCAATCTCTCTTTATAAATAAATCTTTTAAAAAATCTTTCCGTCGTCTAAACTCCCATTAAATAATACAGAATCCTTAGAGATACGGGTTGGTATTTTGAACTCCTTTTATATACGTAAGGGAATATTAGTTTTCAACACACAGAAAAATGAGAGATTGTTCTCTACTCCAATGCCTCACCCCCGCATATACAGCTTTTAACATTTTTTAAACACCACCGCCCAAAACCCCAACCACCTGCCCCGCACCAAGTTTTCAGGCGTTTGGGGGCCGTGACCCACCCTCTTGTGGGGGGAACCCCACTTAACCCCCACTCACCTGCTCCTCCGCCGCACCGTCGCTCCCCCGCTGACATCCGGCTGCCCCAAATGACATCATCACACCACCACCCCCACCCCCCCCCCACCGGTTTTTTTAATTCGCCCCAAAAAATGCACCGAACGACCAGACCCAGGGCTGGCCCCTTCCCCTCAGGCGGCTCCACCACCGGCTGCAAACCCGGGCCGGGGCATCTGTCGAGCAGCACGAGACGCGGACAACGAGGCACCTGCAAAACAAACAGCAAACCCCAACCGGAGATCAGCATCATCAAACGAAAGAGCACCGAAGAGAGTAGAGGAATTCCCTCCGGCCGAGGGACAGGACAGGAGCTGAGCTACAGGAGGATTGCGGGGAAACAGCTCCGCTCCAAAGACGGCACGGCCTGCCAAAGCCGGAGCCATCCCGACACTTCAGGTCCCTATTCAGACTGACCCGTGCCACTTGCAACACCTTCTCAGCCTAACAGCGGAACAAACCCTCCGCCCGCTGGGGGGAAGCGCCTCCTCCCTTCCCTTTCCCTGCCGCTGGAAAGCTCTGCGCGCGTTTAGATACGGCCAAGAAAAATACTCACGCTAGAAAAGCCTCGGACTTTTTCTTCGGCGCTAATTCAACTGGCACAGCTCCGAACCCCCACCGTTGCGCTCTCCGTCTCCAGAACGCGCAGTTGTCATTTGACCGGGGGCTGCTTTCTCTCCTACCCAAGGAGGAGGGACATCTGGCCGGCGGCACTGCCCGAGAGAGATGCTACCGCACTGCCGGGGAAACGCGACGCTGAAAGCCAGGCAGAAATCAGGTTCTTCAGAGCGCTCCGCCTAAAGAAAAGGGGGGGGAAAAACAAAAAACAAAAAAACTAGAAAAAAAACCCAACCAAAAACCCAACCCGTTACCTTCAGTCGCCTCTCTTTTCAAAGATTTGGAACAAATACCTCGCCGCTTAGGGACGCCTAAGACGCTGTAGGCTACAGCCGGTGGACGGTTGCCGTTTAAAGCCTGCAAGTCAGTTTGCACGTTATACGACTTTAACCCTTTTTTTAAAGTCTCCTTTACGATAGAAAAAACCAGGAAGGTAAGAGATTCCCCAAACGGCTGTACTTTTGGCGGGGGGAAATCCAATCCCCGGTGCCGCAGTCCACCAGGCTACCGAAAACGACCGGCGGACCGGCCAAGGCTTTTGGCTGTGCCGAACACGCAGAGGAACAGGGTTTGGCCGTGTCCCCGCTGTTACGGGGGACCCAGAGCCCAAAGGCCGGCCATGCCATCGGCCGTCGGAAGAGGTGCCGCGCTCGGGCCTTTGGAAGGACATCGTCTTTCTTTTTGTCCCTATTTAATAGAGCGCGCGACGTCTCCTCGCTGATGACTTCTGCTGCCCAGCGCATCGTCTCCGAGGATCCCCTCTCGTGGGAACTTCAGGAGAGGCAACCGCTTGGCACGAGAAACCGGTGCCCTTTCAGAAAGGGAAACCTCCTTCCGACTGACGTCCAAATGACACGCCGTAGGCTACGGACAACGGACGTTCCTGGAAGGCTCGACTCACCTAAGCCACCTCAGGACTCGCCGCCACCAGTGACGAGGCTGATGATGCTCCTTGGTTCGTGGCAAAGCCTGGAAAACAGGCAGAAGCGGCGCCGGTTCGTCCCGTTTTGTCCACGTCTCTTCGTTGACCGCCCCGGCTTTCAGCGCAGATGCCATGAAAGAGGAGTGACAAAGAAAAGGCGAGGTCAGGCAGCAAAAGAGCTCTGCAGGCTGCCACCTGCAGTCAACCGCGCACCCTGTTTTGGAAGCCACACGCCCGCCCGCCCGCCACCCCCCGCCCAAAACAAACAAACAAACAAAGAGACAAGAACCCCGGCACCTGGCCTCTTTCTTGTCTTCAGGAGCTCATCCTGAAGCTCATCGCTTCTGTCTTGTCAGAGCAGGAAGCGCAGACCATCTGTATCCCGAGGACACCTGACCGGGATTAACACGTGTCCAGAGGTAGTCCCCATCTCTACGAGCGTGTCGCTTTGGTGCTTTTAATAATCCTAACTCGACGGTAGTCACTGGGACGGTCCTTTACGGTGGCTTCTTCAGACTTCTGGATCGCCAGTCCCAGTATTTCCATTTCATCCTACCAAAAAAAAACCCCAAAGCACGTTACAGCTGCACATAACATTTTCTGCCTGTTCTTGTACGAGTATTTAAGGCGTAGGAGAAAGATCTGAAAGGCAGAAGAGGCATTCAAAAACCGTGCAACTATGAAAAAGTAAAGCAGCTCTCTCGGAAAAGCACGAGAAACGGCCATAAAAGGTATACTTATGAAATACGCCAAGTAATATCGGGGCACCAAAATATACTATATAGGAAGGCTAGGTGGCTCATTTGATAGAAATTCGATGTAAATCTAAGACAGTACCGAGAATTCTGTCTGTAAATGGGTAATATTCGGCACCACTCGGCTCTAAAATTGCCGCTGCGCCTGCCTGTGAAAAATCCTACTTTAAAAGCATCTAGTACGAACCTTAAAGTTTTCATCACAGTTACAGCCATCTTTCACCTTAAAGCATGCTTTACATTGCTGCTGCAGCCTATCTGCCAACTTGGAGTGTACACATCTGGGTATACACGCTTGTAATTCAGGACGATTCCCACAAATCGTTTCTGTGCAGAAAAACAGGCCTCGTTTCATTATGCAATCAAATTTGAAATTTTTTTTCTCGGGAGAAGTTTTGCCTTTTTAACTGTGAGAATTTTAACTAGGAATTCACACGCTACCCATGCCTCAAATTATGAGGAGACGCATCACAAAACGAACTCAAAACGAACATCCCGGATTCAGGAAAACTAATTGTGCCTCCCCCCTCTGTGGAACGTGTCCGTAGGACGGGAGCGGGCACCCGCTTTGCCACAGAAGCAGACGGATGCGGAATTGCTCCACGCGTGTCGGTTAACACACATTCGGCTAATGGCCCACCACTCCTTGTACGCACAGGCTGACGACAGCCAGGTCGCCCGGTACGGGCTGAACACTTTGCAGGATTTGTTACAAACCTTTTTAGTGAAATAGATTTTGAAACCCCAGGAAACACACCCCTACCTCCGAGAATTGTAAGGCAATAAATATTTTGACAACTTACATTTCACGTCTATCCATGTATGTCCCATTACTGTCTGTGGTCATAAACTATCTAATATAGAATACTAAACGTTGCTACCATTTAAGAACCGAACGACAGCAACTGAACTGAACCGAAAGGAAGAGCTTTTCTTTGAAAATCGCAGTGCCACCTGAGAAGAAGCTGAAGACTGAAAATCGGGCGAGAGAATCACGCAAAAATATCAGCCTTGCTCTAAAAGCAAGACAGGAGAAAACCCACCAAAAAATAAAATGCAGTTCAATTGACCCAAAGGTCACCAAACAAGACAGGCAAAAAGCTTCACAACACACAGCGTTTGCACCGCTGTCGCTTTTCTGGCTTTTGCTGGGCCTAAGAGGTTGCTGTGACTTCCTCGAGCTGCCCTTCTGCGGTCACCAGATCGTTTCAGGGGAGACAGACGTCTCCCGGGGAGGCGCACGCAGAGAGCGCCGCTACGTCTCGGCTGTGACCCCTTGGTCACCGCGTTCCTGCGGTGCCCGTACCCGTGCTACCAACAGGATGTCACAAAAGGACGCAAGAGCAGGGGGAATCGCTACAGGAGTCCTGAATGTTTCCACGGGCTTTTGAAAACCCCATTTTCTAAATTAAGTTACGCGAGGGAGTCTTTTTGAAAGTTACGAGGCTTCTGTGTGTCTGCTACTAAAAACATCCAACCGACCGACTCAAAAAACACCCAGAACACACTTTCCCCACGTTCCCCCGACACCGTAGCCTTGCATCTCGGGGGATTTCCTTTCCTGCCTTGCGAACGGATGCAGGTTAGGGACACCATAAAACAGCTTCCCTAGGGTATCCGAACGGCTGTCAGCGTACCATTTAGATCCCTTGAGTACAAGCAATAGCGCGCGTTACCTCTCCGGTTTGATGCTCGCTGACAGGCCGAATCCTTTGTGGAACCTTAAGCTGTTGTTCCGGCTTCCCTATCTCTTGCTGGAAAAGGTCTCTCTCCTGCTCTCGGTCAATTGCTCGCTCCTGAAAGTGACGAAACAGTGAGGATGCACCATTTCACGTAAAAACTGTCTAAATTAAGGATATTACAGCTTCTTGCTTCTTTTAACACGAGGCTGCTAACGGTACGTCAGTAGCATTATTACATGTCAGTACGAGCCGGCAACGCGCGCTGGCAGCCCAGAAAGCCAACCCCACCCTGGGCTGCATCAAGAGAAGCGTGGCCAGCGGGTCACGGGAGGCGATTCTACCCCCCTCTACTCTGCGCGCGCGAGACCCCACCTGGAGTACGGTGTCCAGCTTTGGAGTCCTCGACACGGGAAGGACGTGGACCTGTTGGAAGGGGCCCAGCGGACGGCCACGAAAACCATCGGAGGGACGGAGCACCTCCCCTGTGAAGAGAGACTGAGAGAGCTGGGGTTGTTCAGCCTGGAGAAGAGAAGGCTCCGGGGAGACCTCAGAGCAGCCTTCCAATATCTGAAGGGAGCCTACGGGAGAGCCGGAGAGGGACTCTCTGTCGGGAAAGGTAGCGACAGGACAAGGGGTAACGGTTTTAAATCGGAAGAGGGGAGATTCAGACTAGATGTTAGGAGGAAATTCTTTACCGTGAGGGTGGTGAGGCACTGGAACAGGTTGCCCGGGGAAGCTGTGGATGCCCCATCCCTGGAAGTGTTTAAGGCCAGGCTGGACGGGGCTTTGAGCAACCCGCTCTAGTGGAGGCGTCCCTGCCCAAGGCAGGGGGGCTGCAACACGATGATCTTGAAGGTCCCTTCCAATTCTAACCATTCTACGATTCTATGGTTTTTAAGGTGGCAGAACCTCTTGCGACTTCCATTAACAAAAACTACTCTCACCATTCGGGGCAACAAATCTCACATTTTTGAAGAAAAACACGAGGACGGCACTGATACAGCCAGTATTATTTCACAAAAAGGACAGTTTTGTCTCTTCTGTTCAAAGCACAGCATACAAATAGCAATAGGCCAGTATTTTATGGTCTCCTTTCCTCGCGTTCATCCTTCATATATGTAGCATAAATAGGAATTAAGAATAGAAATTAACTTTGTGTTCATACTGAGGAGGAGCCAATGGGAAAAAAGAAATTCTAAATTTTGCATTTCAGTGTTACTTTTGACCAGCTGCAGTTGTTATATCCCACTCTGATATTTGGGGAATACATCTTTATACTGGAAATAAGGCACAGCCGCTGGCATCCGGTGAAACGTCACCTTTAAATGCCACTTTGCTGAACAGACAAACCTGATCAGACGCATTGAAATAAACTAGCTCAAGTAGCTGATACACAGAGGAATGCTCTGTCTAGCAACAGAAGCTTTTGCAAAAATGGAGGAAGCCAGAATAAAGCTGCAACAGTTACAAGTTGCAGATTTGAAAACCTCACCTGCTGTTTGAGCACCCCGCAGCCCGCCCAGCCCCTGCTTTCCCCCGCAGCCCCCAACACCCTCCTGCCCACCCCCCCTGCAGAACCAGCCAAAACGGCTTCTGCTCTCCGCCCCCGAACCGCATCACTTACTGCCCCCTTCCGAGCCCCAAAACCCAGCCGCTGAGCCTCTGCTCGAGTCCCCAAAACGCCGGACTCCACCCCCGCCCCTCAGCCCAAAGCCACACGACTCCCTCTCCGGCTGAAGCCCCAACACCAGCCACGCGAGCCCGTTTGCCAGCCCCGGGAGCCGCGAGCACCTCCCCAGACGCCTCAGCCCGCCCCCCCGCAACGCCGTCTCCCCTCGGAGCCGCCTCGGGACCCCGGCCGCCTTCCCCGCGCCCCCCCGCTGGCCTCGACGCTGTCCAGCTGCCTCGCGACGCTGTCCAGCGGCGCCGCGACGCTGTCCGGCTGCCCGGTGCTTTCCGCCCGCGCCGGTCCGGTGCGGTGCGGTGCGGTCCGCGCCGCGCTGCAGCCGCTTCTGCGCGCGCCGCCATTTTCCCCCGGCCCCCTCCGCTTCCGGAGCGGCTCGGCCCGCCCATGCGGCGCGCCCATTGGTCACGGCGCCGGAAGCGGCTTCCGTGCTCGGGGAGCCCGTCCCATTGGTCGGTCGCGCCGTCAATCTTCAGCGCCTCCCACCCCGGCCAATCGGAGCGCGGCAGGCGATCCGACCAATCGGAGCGCGGCGGTCGCGCTGTGATTGGCTCGTCCTCCTGTCAATCCGCCAGGGGGCGGTTGCCATGGTGAGGACGCCCCGCCCGGTGGCGCATGCGCAGTAGTGAGGGCGGCGCCGTCCTTACTACTGCGCATGCGCGACCGGGCGGGGCTTCCTCACCATGGCAACCGCCCCCGGGCGGATTGACAGGAGGACGAGCCAATCACAACGCGACCGCCGCGCTCCGATTGGTCGGATCGCCTGCCGCGCTCCGATTGGCCGGAGGGGGACGTCAATGGCGGTTGCCATGGTGAGGACGCCCCGCCCGGTGGCGCATGCGCAGTAGTGAGGGCGGCGCCGTCCTTACTACTGCGCATGCGCGACCGGGCGGGGCTTCCTCACCATGGCAACCGCCCCCGGGCGGATTGACAGGAGGACGAGCCAATCACAACGCGACCGCCGCGCTCCGATTGGTCGGATCGCCTGCCGCGCTCCGATTGGCCGGACTGGGACGCTAATGGCGGTTGCCATGGTGAGGAAGCCCCCTCCTCGTCGCGCATGCGCAGTAGTGAGGGCGGCGCCTTGCTCGCTACTGCCCCCTCGTGGACAAAAAGCGGTACTGCAGGTACGCAGGTACAGGGCGGGGGGGGGGGGGGGGGCGCGCATGCCCAGTAGAAAGGGGGGCGCTGCGCTCGCCGCCGCTGCCGCCCGTGCCAGCAGAAACCGGCGGTGCGGCTCGGGGAGCGGGGGGAGGCGGGACCGGGGAAGGTTCCCTTTTCCCCAAATTGGGGAAAATGTTATTCATGTTCGGGGTTCAATTTGGGGGTTCAATTTACGGTTCTGCAGCGTCAGCCCCCGCATGGGCGCCGTCCCCGGCGGCGGGGAAGGGCAAGAAAAACCCTAACAAAACCCTGAAGTCTTTTCCGTTGCGGAAAAGCACCGAAAAAAACCCCAAATTGAATAATTTTCCCCAATTTGGGGAAAATGGAACCTCCCAGGGCTCCGCCTTCCCCCCCCGCATCCGCCGAGCTGCAGCGCCGGTTTCTGCTGGCACGGGCGGCAGCGGCGAGCGCAGCGCCTCCCCCCCCCCGTCCACTGCGCATGCGGCCGGACCCCCCTACCCCCGTACCTGCAGTACCGCTTTTTGTCCACAAGCGGCGGCAGCAGCGAGGGCGGCGCCACTCTTTCCACTGCGCATGCGCGCCCCCCACCTGCAGTACCGATTTTTGTCCACAAGGCGGCAGTAGCGAGCACGGCGCCGCCCTTACTACTGCGCATGCGCGACCAGGCGGGGCTTCCTCACCATGGCAACCGCCCCCGGGCGGATTGACAGGAGGACGAGCCAATCACAACGCGACCGCCGCGCTCCGATTGGTCGGATCGCCTGCCGCGCTCCGATTGGCCGGAGGGGGACGTCAATGGCGGTTGCCATGGTGAGGACGCCCCGCCCGGTGGCGCATGCGCAGTAGTGAGGGCGGCGCCGTCCTTACTACTGCGCATGCGCGACCGGGCGGGGCTTCCTCACCATGGCAACCGCCCCCGGGCGGATTGACAGGAGGACGAGCCAATCACAACGCGACCGCCCCGCTCCGATTGGTCGGATCGCCTGCCGCGCTCCGATTGGCCGGACTGGGAGGCGCTGGAGATTGACGGCGCGACCGACCAATGGGACGGGGGCTCCTAGAGGACGGACGCCGCTTACGGCACCGCGACCAATGGGCGCGCGGTATGGGCGGGCCGAGCCGCTCCGGAACCGGAGGGGGCCGGGGGAAAACGGCGGCCAGCCCAGAAATCGCTGCGGACCGGTCCGCAGCGGGCGGAAAGCACCGGGCAGCGCCCACGCCCACGCCCACGCCCCCTTCCTTGTCCCCCTCTGAGACCTCACCGGGGCCATGAGCGGTGACCGCTCTCAGCCCGCTTCCCTCCACCCAGGGACCGTGACCACTTACCGGCGGGCAGGCCTTCCCGCTCTCTGCCCTGTCCCCGCTCGCAGTCCGGGCAGCCGCAGCCGTCGCCTCGGCGCCAAAAACCTCCGGTGTTCGCCCCGCAACCAGCCCCAGGGACGCCGCGGCGCTCTGCGCGTGGCCCCGGGGGCGACAGCAGCCAGTCCGCCGGCGTCCAGGAAGGCAGGCGGGGGTGCCGCCTTATCCACCACAGAGACATCGGGGAGCTTTGCGTCCCTGCAGGAAAACGGGGCTGGGTTTTTTTCCTCCTGTCCCGCTGCACCGATCCAGCTCCCCAGGGCGGGAGGGGAAACGGGGGAAGGGGCTGCTCTTCATAGAATCATAGAATCGTCTAGGTTGCAAGAGACCCTTGGCATCATCGAGTCCAACCATCTACCCTACTCTACAAAGTTCTCCCCTACACCATATCCCCCAACACCACATCTCAACGGTTCTTAAACACATCCAGGGATGGTGACTCGACCACCTCCCTGGGTAGCCTGTTCCAACGCCCGACCACTCCCTCTGTGAAACATTCTTTCCTAATGTCCAGTCTAAACCTACCCTGTTGGAGCTTGAAGCCGTTCCCTCTCGTTCTGTCATTACCTACCTGTGCCAAGAGACCAGCACCGACCTCTCTACAGTGTCCTTTCAAGTAGTTTTAGAGAGTGACGAGGTCTCCCCTCAGCCCCCTCTTCCTCATACTAAACAGTCCCAGCTCCTTCAACCGCTCTTCATAGGATTTGTTTTCCAGGCCCTTCACCAGCTTCGTTGCCCTCCTCTGCACTCGCTCCAGCACCTCGACATCTCTCTTGGATTGAGGTGCCCAAAACCGGACGCAATACTCCAGGTGCGGCCTCACCAGTGCCGAGTACAGGGGCACAATCGCCTCCCTACTTCTGCTGCTCACGCTGTTTCTAATACAAGCCAGGATGCCGTTGGCTTTCGTGGCCACCTGGGCACACTGCCGGCTCACGTTCAGCCGCTTGTCCATTAGAACCCCCAGGTCTCTTTCTTCCAGGTGGTTTTCCAGCCACATTTCCCCAAGCCTGTAGCGCTGCTCGGGGTTATTGTGGCCCACGCGCAGAACCTGGCACTTGCCCTTGTTGAAACTCATACCACTGATGTTGGCCCAACGATCCAATCTACCTAAGTCTCTCTGTAGAGCTTCCCTATCCTCCTGGGAACCAACACTCCTGCTTAAAGCGCTTTTGAAAGCGCTTGGACGCCGGCAAGAGAGAGCAGAGGGGAGGGCCAGTTTGGAAATCCCTTCTAGCGATAGGCTCTCTTTGCAGTCTGGAACCATCTACAGCACAGGCGTTTACGCCTCCGCACTGACCGACCCGTGGGTAAGACTTAGGGAAAACGGATGCTCTTGATACACTTCGACAGAACGTCTGCTAAGAGTCACATCTGTTTAGACTTACAGATTAACACGCACGATAGATAGACAACATCCAATTGGACTAGCGACCTGTCCAGACATCCGCTTTGACGCTTCAATCTCTCTTTATAAATAAATCTTTTAAAAAATCTTTCCGTCGTCTAAACTCCCATTAAATAATACAGAATCCTTAGAGATACGGGTTGGTATTTTGAACTCCTTTTATATACGTAAGGGAATATTAGTTTTCAACACACAGAAAAATGAGAGATTGTTCTCTACTCCAATGCCTCACCCCCGCATATACAGCTTTTAACATTTTTTAAACACCACCGCCCAAAACCCCAACCACCTGCCCCGCACCAAGTTTTCAGGCGTTTGGGGGCCGTGACCCACCCTCTTGTGGGGGGAACCCCACTTAACCCCCACTCACCTGCTCCTCCGCCGCACCGTCGCTCCCCCGCTGACATCCGGCTGCCCCAAATGACATCATCACACCACCACCCCCACCCCCCCCCCCACCGGTTTTTTTAATTCGCCCCAAAAAATGCACCGAACGACCAGACCCAGGGCTGGCCCCTTCCCCTCAGGCGGCTCCACCACCGGCTGCAAACCCGGGCCGGGGCATCTGTCGAGCAGCACGAGACGCGGACAACGAGGCACCTGCAAAACAAACAGCAAACCCCAACCGGAGATCAGCATCATCAAACGAAAGAGCACCGAAGACAGTAGAGGAATTCCCTCCGGCCGAGGGACAGGACAGGAGCTGAGCTACAGGAGGATTGCGGGGAAACAGCTCCGCTCCAAAGACGGCACGGCCTGCCAAAGCCGGAGCCATCCCGACGCTTCAGGTCCCTATTCAGACTGACCCGTGCCACTTGCAACACCTTCTCAGCCTAACAGCGGAACAAACCCTCCGCCCGCTGGGGGGAAGCGCCTCCTCCCTTCCCTTTCCCTGCCGCTGGAAAGCTCTGCGCGCGTTTAGATACGGCCAAGAAAAATACTCATGCTAGAAAAGCCTTGGACTTTTTCTTCGGCGCTAATTCAACTGGCACAGCTCCGAACCCCCACCGTTGCGCTCTCCGTCTCCAGAACGCGCAGTTGTCATTTGACCGGGGGCTGCTTTCTCTCCTACCCGAGGAGGAGGGACATCTGGCCGGCGGCACTGCCCGAGAGAGATGCTACCGCACTGCCGGGGAAACGCGACGCTGAAAGCCAGGCAGAAATCAGGTTCTTCAGAGCGCTCCGCCTAAAGAAAAGGGGGGGGAAAAACAAAAAACAAAAAAACTAGAAAAAAAACCCAACCAAAAACCCAACCCGTTACCTTCAGTCGCCTCTCTTTTCAAAGATTTGGAACAAATACCTCGCCGCTTAGGGACGCCTAAGACGCTGTAGGCTACAGCCGGTGGACGGTTGCCGTTTAAAGCCTGCAAGTCAGTTTGCACGTTATACGACTTTAACCCTTTTTTTAAAGTCTCCTTTACGATAGAAAAAACCAGGAAGGTAAGAGATTCCCCAAACGGCTGTACTTTTGGCGGGGGGAAATCCAATCCCCGGTGCCGCGATCCACCAGGCTACCGAAAACGACCGGCGGACCGGCCAAGGCTTTTGGCTGTGCCGAACACGCAGAGGAACAGGGTTTGGCCGTGTCCCCGCTGTTACGGGGGACCCAGAGCCCAAAGGCCGGCCATGCCATCGGCCGTCGGAAGAGGTGCCGCGCTCGGGCCTTTGGAAGGACATCGTCTTTCTTTTTGTCCCTATTTAATAGAGCGCGCGACGTCTCCTCGCTGATGACTTCTGCTGCCCAGCGCATCGTCTCCGAGGATCCCCTCTCGTGGGAACTTCAGGAGAGGCAACCGCTTGGCACGAGAAACCGGTGCCCTTTCAGAAAGGGAAACCTCCTTCCGACTGACGTCCAAATGACACGCCGTAGGCTACGGACAACGGACGTTCCTGGAAGGCTCGACTCACCTAAGCCACCTCAGGACTCGCCGCCACCAGTGACGAGGCTGATGATGCTCCTTGGTTCGTGGCAAAGCCTGGAAAACAGGCAGAAGCGGCGCCGGTTCGTCCCGTTTTGTCCACGTCTCTTCGTTGACCGCCCCGGCTTTCAGCGCAGATGCCATGAAAGAGGAGTGACAAAGAAAAGGCGAGGTCAGGCAGCAAAAGAGCTCTGCAGGCTGCCACCTGCAGTCAACCGCGCACCCTGTTTTGGAAGCCACACGCCCGCCCGCCCGCCACCCCCCGCCCAAAACAAACAAACAAACAAAGAGACAAGAACCCCGGCACCTGGCCTCTTTCTTGTCTTCAGGAGCTCATCCTGAAGCTCATCGCTTCTGTCTTGTCAGAGCAGGAAGCGCAGACCATCTGTATCCCGAGGACACCTGACCGGGATTAACACGTGTCCAGAGGTAGTCCCCATCTCTACGAGCGTGTCGCTTTGGTGCTTTTAATAATCCTAACTCGACGGTAGTCACTGGGACGGTCCTTTACGGTGGCTTCTTCAGACTTCTGGATCGCCAGTCCCAGTATTTCCATTTCATCCTACCAAAAAAAAACCCCAAAGCACGTTACAGCTGCACATAACATTTTCTGCCTGTTCTTGTACGAGTATTTAAGGCGTAGGAGAAAGATCTGAAAGGCAGAAGAGGCATTCAAAAACCGTGCAACTATGAAAAAGTAAAGCAGCTCTCTCGGAAAAGCACGAGAAACGGCCATAAAAGGTATACTTATGAAATACGCCAAGTAATATCGGGGCACCAAAATATACTATATAGGAAGGCTAGGTGGCTCATTTGATAGAAATTCGATGTAAATCTAAGACAGTACCGAGAATTCTGTCTGTAAATGGGTAATATTCGGCACCACTCGGCTCTAAAATTGCCGCTGCGCCTGCCTGTGAAAAATCCTACTTTAAAAGCATCTAGTACGAACCTTAAAGTTTTCATCACAGTTACAGCCATCTTTCACCTTAAAGCATGCTTTACATTGCTGCTGCAGCCTATCTGCCAACTTGGAGTGTACACATCTGGGTATACACGCTTGTAATTCAGGACGATTCCCACAAATCGTTTCTGTGCAGAAAAACAGGCCTCGTTTCATTATGCAATCAAATTTGAAATTTTTTTTCTCGGGAGAAGTTTTGCCTTTTTAACTGTGAGAATTTTAACTAGGAATTCACACGCTACCCATGCCTCAAATTATGAGGAGACGCATCACAAAACGAACTCAAAACGAACATCCCGGATTCAGGAAAACTAATTGTGCCTCCCCCCTCTGTGGAACGTGTCCGTAGGACGGGAGCGGGCACCCGCTTTGCCACAGAAGCAGACGGATGCGGAATTGCTCCACGCGTGTCGGTTAACACACATTCGGCTAATGGCCCACCACTCCTTGTACGCACAGGCTGACGACAGCCAGGTCGCCCGGTACGGGCTGAACACTTTGCAGGATTTGTTACAAACCTTTTTAGTGAAATAGATTTTGAAACCCCAGGAAACACACCCCTACCTCCGAGAATTGTAAGGCAATAAATATTTTGACAACTTACATTTCACGTCTATCCATGTATGTCCCATTACTGTCTGTGGTCATAAACTATCTAATATAGAATACTAAACGTTGCTACCATTTAAGAACCGAACGACAGCAACTGAACTGAACCGAAAGGAAGAGCTTTTCTTTGAAAATCGCAGTGCCACCTGAGAAGAAGCTGAAGACTGAAAATCGGGCGAGAGAATCACGCAAAAATATCAGCCTTGCTCTAAAAGCAAGACAGGAGAAAACCCACCAAAAAATAAAATGCAGTTCAATTGACCCAAAGGTCACCAAACAAGACAGGCAAAAAGCTTCACAACACACAGCGTTTGCACCGCTGTCGCTTTTCTGGCTTTTGCTGGGCCTAAGAGGTTGCTGTGACTTCCTCGAGCTGCCCTTCTGCGGTCACCAGATCGTTTCAGGGGAGACAGACGTCTCCCGGGGAGGCGCACGCAGAGAGCGCCGCTACGTCTCGGCTGTGACCCCTTGGTCACCGCGTTCCTGCGGTGCCCGTACCCGTGCTACCAACAGGATGTCACAAAAGGACGCAAGAGCAGGGGGAATCGCTACAGGAGTCCTGAATGTTTCCACGGGCTTTTGAAAACCCCATTTTCTAAATTAAGTTACGCGAGGGAGTCTTTTTGAAAGTTACGAGGCTTCTGTGTGTCTGCTACTAAAAACATCCAACCGACCGACTCAAAAAACACCCAGAACACACTTTCCCCACGTTCCCCCGACACCGTAGCCTTGCATCTCGGGGGATTTCCTTTCCTGCCTTGCGAACGGATGCAGGTTAGGGACACCATAAAACAGCTTCCCTAGGGTATCCGAACGGCTGTCAGCGTACCATTTAGATCCCTTGAGTACAAGCAATAGCGCGCGTTACCTCTCCGGTTTGATGCTCGCTGACAGGCCGAATCCTTTGTGGAACCTTAAGCTGTTGTTCCGGCTTCCCTATCTCTTGCTGGAAAAGGTCTCTCTCCTGCTCTCGGTCAATTGCTCGCTCCTGAAAGTGACGAAACAGTGAGGATGCACCATTTCACGTAAAAACTGTCTAAATTAAGGATATTACAGCTTCTTGCTTCTTTTAACACGAGGCTGCTAACGGTACGTCAGTAGCATTATTACATGTCAGTACGAGCCGGCAACGCGCGCTGGCAGCCCAGAAAGCCAACCCCACCCTGGGCTGCATCAAGAGAAGCGTGGCCAGCGGGTCACGGGAGGCGATTCTACCCCCCTCTACTCTGCGCGCGCGAGACCCCACCTGGCGTACGGTGTCCAGCTTTGGAGTCCTCGACACGGGAAGGACGTGGACCTGTTGGAAGGGGCCCAGCGGAGGGCCACGAAAACCATCGGAGGGACGGAGCACCTCCCCTGTGAAGAGAGACTGAGAGAGCTGGGGTTGTTCAGCCTGGAGAAGAGAAGGCTCCGGGGAGACCTCAGAGCAGCCTTCCAATATCTGAAGGGAGCCTACGGGAGAGCCGGAGAGGGACTCTCTGTCGGGAAAGGTAGCGACAGGACAAGGGGTAACGGTTTTAAATCGGAAGAGGGGAGATTCAGACTAGATGTTAGGAGGAAATTCTTTACCGTGAGGGTGGTGAGGCACTGGAACAGGTTGCCCGGGGAAGCTGTGGATGCCCCATCCCTGGAAGTGTTTAAGGCCAGGCTGGACGGGGCTTTGAGCAACCCGCTCTAGTGGAGGCGTCCCTGCCCAAGGCAGGGGGGCTGCAACACGATGATCTTGAAGGTCCCTTCCAATTCTAACCATTCTACGATTCTATGGTTTTTAAGGTGGCAGAACCTCTTGCGACTTCCATTAACAAAAACTACTCTCACCATTCGGGGCAACAAATCTCACATTTTTGAATAAAAACACGAGGACGGCACTGATACAGCCAGTATTATTTCACAAAAAGGACAGTTTTGTCTCTTCTGTTCAAAGCACAGCATACAAATAGCAATAGGCCAGTATTTTATGGTCTCCTTTCCTCGCGTTCATCCTTCATATATGTAGCATAAATAGGAATTAAGAATAGAAATTAACTTTGTGTTCATACTGAGGAGGAGCCAATGGGAAAAAAGAAATTCTAAATTTTGCATTTCAGTGTTACTTTTGACCAGCTGCAGTTGTTATATCCCACTCTGATATTTGGGGAATACATCTTTATACTGGAAATAAGGCACAGCCGCTGGCATCCGGTGAAACGTCACCTTTAAATGCCACTTTGCTGAACAGACAAACCTGATCAGACGCATTGAAATAAACTAGCTCAAGTAGCTGATACACAGAGGAATGCTCTGTCTAGCAACAGAAGCTTTTGCAAAAATGGAGGAAGCCAGAATAAAGCTGCAACAGTTACAAGTTGCAGATTTGAAAACCTCACCTGCTGTTTGAGCACCCCGCAGCCCGCCCAGCCCCTGCTTTCCCCCGCAGCCCCCAACACCCTCCTGCCCACCCCCCCTGCAGAACCAGCCAAAACGGCTTCTGCTCTCCGCCCCCGAACCGCATCACTTACTGCCCCCTTCCGAGCCCCAAAACCCAGCCGCTGAGCCTCTGCTCGAGTCCCCAAAACGCCGGACTCCACCCCCGCCCCTCAGCCCAAAGCCACACGACTCCCTCTCCGGCTGAAGCCCCAACACCAGCCACGCGAGCCCGTTTGCCAGCCCCGGGAGCCGCGAGCACCTCCCCAGACGCCTCAGCCCGCCCCCCCGCAACGCCGTCTCCCCTCGGAGCCGCCTCGGGACCCCGGCCGCCTTCCCCGCGCCCCCCCGCTGGCCTCGACGCTGTCCAGCTGCCTCGCGACGCTGTCCAGCGGCGCCGCGACGCTGTCCAGCGGCGCCGCGACGCTGTCCGGCTGCCCGGTGCTTTCCGCCCGCGCCGGTCCGGTGCGGTGCGGTGCGGTCCGCGCCGCGCCGCGCCGCAGCCGCTTCTGCGCGCGCCGCCATTTTCCCCCGGCCCCCTCCGCTTCCGGAGCGGCTCGGCCCGCCCATGCGGCGCGCCCATTGGTCACGGCGCCGGAAGCGGCTTCCGTGCTCGGGGAGCCCGTCCCATTGGTCGGTCGCGCCGTCAATCTTCAGCGCCTCCCACCCCGGCCAATCGGAGCGCGGCAGGCGATCCGACCAATCGGAGCGCGGCGGTCGCGCTGTGATTGGCTCGTCCTCCTGTCAATCCGCCAGGAGGCGGTTGCCATGGTGAGGACGCCCCGCCCGGTGGCGCATGCGCAGTAGTGAGGGCGGCGCCTTGCTCGCTACTGCCCCCTCGTGGACAAAAAGCGGTACTGCAGGTACGCAGGTACAGGGCGGGGGGGGGGGGGGGGCGCGCATGCCCAGTAGAAAGGGGGGCGCTGCGCTCGCCGCCGCTGCCGCCCGTGCCAGCAGAAACCGGCGGTGCGGCTCGGGGAGCGGGGGGAGGCGGGACCGGGGAAGGTTCCCTTTTCCCCAAATTGGGGAAAATGTTATTCATGTTCGGGGTTCAATTTGGGGGTTCAATTTACGGTTCTGCAGCGTCAGCCCCCGCATGGGCGCCGTCCCCGGCGGCGGGGAAGGGCAAGAAAAACCCTAACAAAACCCTGAAGTCTTTTCCGTTGCGGAAAAGCACCGAAAAAAACCCCAAATTGAATAATTTTCCCCAATTTGGGGAAAATGGAACCTCCCAGGGCTCCGCCTTCCCCCCCCGCATCCGCCGAGCTGCAGCGCCGGTTTCTGCTGGCACGGGCGGCAGCGGCGAGCGCAGCGCCTCCCCCCCCCCCGTCCACTGCGCATGCGGCCGGACCCCCCTACCCCCGTACCTGCAGTACCGCTTTTTGTCCACAAGCGGCGGCAGCAGCGAGGGCGGCGCCACTCTTTCCACTGCGCATGCGCGCCCCCCACCTGCAGTACCGATTTTTGTCCACAAGGCGGCAGTAGCGAGCACGGCGCCGCCCTTACTACTGCGCATGCGCGACCAGGCGGGGCTTCCTCACCATGGCAACCGCCCCCGGGCGGATTGACAGGAGGACGAGCCAATCACAACGCGACCGCCGCGCTCCGATTGGTCGGATCGCCTGCCGCGCTCCGATTGGCCGGAGGGGGACGTCAATGGCGGTTGCCATGGTGAGGACGCCCCGCCCGGTGGCGCATGCGCAGTAGTGAGGGCGGCGCCGTCCTTACTACTGCGCATGCGCGACCGGGCGGGGCTTCCTCACCATGGCAACCGCCCCCGGGCGGATTGACAGGAGGACGAGCCAATCACAACGCGACCGCCCCGCTCCGATTGGTCGGATCGCCTGCCGCGCTCCGATTGGCCGGACTGGGAGGCGCTGGAGATTGACGGCGCGACCGACCAATGGGACGGGGGCTCCTAGAGGACGGACGCCGCTTACGGCACCGCGACCAATGGGCGCGCGGTATGGGCGGGCCGAGCCGCTCCGGAACCGGAGGGGGCCGGGGGAAAACGGCGGCCAGCCCAGAAATCGCTGCGGACCGGTCCGCAGCGGGCGGAAAGCACCGGGCAGCGCCCACGCCCACGCCCACGCCCCCTTCCTTGTCCCCCTCTGAGACCTCACCGGGGCCATGAGCGGTGACCGCTCTCAGCCCGCTTCCCTCCACCCAGGGACCGTGACCACTTACCGGCGGGCAGGCCTTCCCGCTCTCTGCCCTGTCCCCGCTCGCAGTCCGGGCAGCCGCAGCCGTCGCCTCGGCGCCAAAAACCTCCGGTGTTCGCCCCGCAACCAGCCCCAGGGACGCCGCGGCGCTCTGCGCGTGGCCCCGGGGGCGACAGCAGCCAGTCCGCCGGCGTCCAGGAAGGCAGGCGGGGGTGCCGCCTTATCCACCACAGAGACATCGGGGAGCTTTGCGTCCCTGCAGGAAAACGGGGCTGGGTTTTTTTCCTCCTGTCCCGCTGCACCGATCCAGCTCCCCAGGGCGGGAGGGGAAACGGGGGAAGGGGCTGCTCTTCATAGAATCATAGAATCGTCTAGGTTGCAAGAGACCCTTGGCATCATCGAGTCCAACCATCTACCCTACTCTACAAAGTTCTCCCCTACACCATATCCCCCAACACCACATCTCAACGGTTCTTAAACACATCCAGGGATGGTGACTCGACCACCTCCCTGGGTAGCCTGTTCCAACGCCCGACCACTCCCTCTGTGAAACATTCTTTCCTAATGTCCAGTCTAAACCTACCCTGTTGGAGCTTGAAGCCGTTCCCTCTCGTTCTGTCATTACCTACCTGTGCCAAGAGACCAGCACCGACCTCTCTACAGTGTCCTTTCAAGTAGTTTTAGAGAGTGACGAGGTCTCCCCTCAGCCCCCTCTTCCTCATACTAAACAGTCCCAGCTCCTTCAACCGCTCTTCATAGGATTTGTTTTCCAGGCCCTTCACCAGCTTCGTTGCCCTCCTCTGCACTCGCTCCAGCACCTCGACATCTCTCTTGGATTGAGGTGCCCAAAACCGGACGCAATACTCCAGGTGCGGCCTCACCAGTGCCGAGTACAGGGGCACAATCGCCTCCCTACTTCTGCTGCTCACGCTGTTTCTAACACAAGCCAGGATGCCGTTGGCTTTCGTGGCCACCTGGGCACACTGCCGGCTCACGTTCAGCCGCTTGTCCATTAGAACCCCCAGGTCTCTTTCTTCCAGGTGGTTTTCCAGCCACATTTCCCCAAGCCTGTAGCGCTGCTCGGGGTTATTGTGGCCCACGCGCAGAACCTGGCACTTGCCCTTCTTGAAACTCATACCACTGATGTTGGCCCAACGATCCAATCTACCTAAGTCTCTCTGTAGAGCTTCCCTATCCTCCTGGGAACCAACACTCCTGCTTAAAGCGCTTTTGAAAGCGCTTGGACGCCGGCAAGAGAGAGCAGAGGGGAGGGCCAGTTTGGAAATCCCTTCTAGCGATAGGCTCTCTTTGCAGTCTGGAACCATCTACAGCACAGGCGTTTACGCCTCCGCACTGACCGACCCGTGGGTAAGACTTAGGGAAAACGGATGCTCTTGATACACTTCGACAGAACGTCTGCTAAGAGTCACATCTGTTTAGACTTACAGATTAACACGCACGATAGATAGACAACATCCAATTGGACTAGCGACCTGTCCAGACATCCGCTTTGACGCTTCAATCTCTCTTTATAAATAAATCTTTTAAAAAATCTTTCCGTCGTCTAAACTCCCATTAAATAATACAGAATCCTTAGAGATACGGGTTGGTATTTTGAACTCCTTTTATATACGTAAGGGAATATTATTTTTCAACACACAGAAAAATGAGAGATTGTTCTCTACTCCAATGCCTCACCCCCGCATATACAGCTTTTAACATTTTTTAAACACCACCGCCCAAAACCCCAACCACCTGCCCCGCACCAAGTTTTCAGGCGTTTGGGGGCCGTGACCCACCCTCTTGTGGGGGGAACCCCACTTAACCCCCACTCACCTGCTCCTCCGCCGCACCGTCGCTCCCCCGCTGACATCCGGCTGCCCCAAATGACATCATCACACCACCACCCCCACCCCCCCCCCACCGGTTTTTTTAATTCGCCCCAAAAAATGCACCGAACGACCAGACCCAGGGCTGGCCCCTTCCCCTCAGGCGGCTCCACCACCGGCTGCAAACCCGGGCCGGGGCATCTGTCGAGCAGCACGAGACGCGGACAACGAGGCACCTGCAAAACAAACAGCAAACCCCAACCGGAGATCAGCATCATCAAACGAAAGAGCACCGAAGAGAGTAGAGGAATTCCCTCCGGCCGAGGGACAGGACAGGAGCTGAGCTACAGGAGGATTGCGGGGAAACAGCTCCGCTCCAAAGACGGCACGGCCTGCCAAAGCCGGAGCCATCCCGACGCTTCAGGTCCCTATTCAGACTGACCCGTGCCACTTGCAACACCTTCTCAGCCTAACAGCGGAACAAACCCTCCGCCCGCTGGGGGGAAGCGCCTCCTCCCTTCCCTTTCCCTGCCGCTGGAAAGCTCTGCGCGCGTTTAGATACGGCCAAGAAAAATACTCACGCTAGAAAAGCCTCGGACTTTTTCTTCGGCGCTAATTCAACTGGCACAGCTCCGAACCCCCACCGTTGCGCTCTCCGTCTCCAGAACGCGCAGTTGTCATTTGACCGGGGGCTGCTTTCTCTCCTACCCGAGGAGGAGGGACATCTGGCCGGCGGCACTGCCCGAGAGAGATGCTACCGCACTGCCGGGGAAACGCGACGCTGAAAGCCAGGCAGAAATCAGGTTCTTCAGAGCGCTCCGCCTAAAGAAAAGGGGGGGGAAAAACAAAAAACAAAAAAACTAGAAAAAAAACCCAACCAAAAACCCAACCCGTTACCTTCAGTCGCCTCTCTTTTCAAAGATTTGGAACAAATACCTCGCCGCTTAGGGACGCCTAAGACGCTGTAGGCTACAGCCGGTGGACGGTTGCCGTTTAAAGCCTGCAAGTCAGTTTGCACGTTATACGACTTTAACCCTTTTTTTAAAGTCTCCTTTACGATAGAAAAAACCAGGAAGGTAAGAGATTCCCCAAACGGCTGTACTTTTGGCGGGGGGAAATCCAATCCCCGGTGCCGCGATCCACCAGGCTACCGAAAACGACCGGCGGACCGGCCAAGGCTTTTGGCTGTGCCGAACACGCAGAGGAACAGGGTTTGGCCGTGTCCCCGCTGTTACGGGGGACCCAGAGCCCAAAGGCCGGCCATGCCATCGGCCGTCGGAAGAGGTGCCGCGCTCGGGCCTTTGGAAGGACATCGTCTTTCTTTTTGTCCCTATTTAATAGAGCGCGCGACGTCTCCTCGCTGATGACTTCTGCTGCCCAGCGCATCGTCTCCGAGGATCCCCTCTCGTGGGAACTTCAGGAGAGGCAACCGCTTGGCACGAGAAACCGGTTCCCTTTCAGAAAGGGAAACCTCCTTCCGACTGACGTCCAAATGACACGCCGTAGGCTACGGACAACGGACGTTCCTGGAAGGCTCGACTCACCTAAGCCACCTCAGGACTCGCCGCCACCAGTGACGAGGCTGATGATGCTCCTTGGTTTGTGGCAAAGCCTGGAAAACAGGCAGAAGCGGCGCCGGTTCGTCCCGTTTTGTCCACGTCTCTTCGTTGACCGCCCCGGCTTTCAGCGCAGATGCCATGAAAGAGGAGTGACAAAGAAAAGGCGAGGTCAGGCAGCAAAAGAGCTCTGCAGGCTGCCACCTGCAGTCATCCGCGCACTCTGTTTTGGAAGCCACACGCCCGCCCGCCCGCCACCCCCCGCCCAAAACAAACAAACAAACAAACAAACAAACAAACAAAGAGACAAGAACCCCGGCACCTGGCCTCTTTCTTGTCTTCAGGAGCTCATCCTGAAGCTCATCGCTTCTGTCTTGTCAGAGCAGGAAGCGCAGACCATCTGTATCCCGAGGACACCTGACCGGGATTAACACGTGTCCAGAGGTAGTCCCCATCTCTACGAGCGTGTCGCTTTGGTGCTTTTAATAATCCTAACTCGACGGTAGTCACTGGGACGGTCCTTTACGGTGGCTTCTTCAGACTTCTGGATCGCCAGTCCCAGTATTTCCATTTCATCCTACCAAAAAAAACCCCAAAGCACGTTACAGCTGCACATAACATTTTCTGCTTGTTCTTGTACGAGTATTTAAGGCGTAGGAGAAAGAGAAGATCTGAAAGGCAGAAGAGGCATTCAAAAACCGTGCAACTATGAAAAAGTAAAGCAGCTCTCTCGGAAAAGCACGAGAAACGGCCATAAAAGGTATACTTATGAAATACGCCAAGTAATATCGGGGCACCAAAATATACTATACAGGAAGGCTAGGTGGCTCATTTGACAGAAATTCGATGTAAATCTAATACAGTACCGAGAATTCTGTCTGTAAATGGATAATATCCGGCACCACTCAGCTCTAAAATTGCCGCTGCGCCTGCGGTGCTCCTAGATTCTATCTTCCTGCCTGTGAAAAATCCGACTTTAAAAGCATCTAGTACGAACCTTAAAGTTTTCATCACAGTTACAGCCATCTTTCACCTTAAAGCATGCTTTACATTTCTGCCAACTTGGAGTGTACACGTCTGTGTATACACGCTTATAATTCAGGACGATTTCCACAAATCGTTTCTGTGCAGAAAAACAGGCCTCGTTTCATTATGCAATCAAATTTGAAATTTTTTTTCTCGGGAGAAGTTTTGCCTTTTTAACTGTGAGAATTTTAACTAGGAATTCACACGCTACCCATGCCTCAAATTATGAGGAGACGCATCACAAAACGAACTCAAAACGAACATCCCGGATTCAGGAAAACTAATTGTGCCTCCCCCCTCTGTGGAACGTGTCCGTAGGACAGGAGCGGGCACCCGCTTTGCCACAGAAGCAGACGGATGCGGAATTGCTCCTCCACGCGTGTCGGTTAACACACATTCGGCTAATGGCCCACCACTCCTTGTACGCAGAGGCTGACGACAGCCAGGTCGCCCGGTACGGGCTGAACACTTTGCAGGATTTGTTACAAACCTTTTTAGTGAAATAGATTTTGAAACCCCAGGAAACACACCCCTACCTCCGAGAATTGTAAGGCAATAAATATTTTGACAACTTACATTTCACGTCTATCCATGTATGTCCCATTACTGTCTGTGGTCATAAACTATCTAATATAGAATACTAAACGTTGCTACCATTTAAGAACCGAACGACAGCAACTGAACTGAACCGAAAGGAAGAGCTTTTCTTTGAAAATCGCAGTGCCACCTGAGAAGAAGCTGAAGACTGAAAATCGGGCGAGAGAATCACGCAAAAATATCAGCCTTGCTCTAAAAGCAAGACAGGAGAAAACCCACCAAAAAATAAAATGCAGTTTAATTGACCCAAAGGTCACCAAACAAAACAGGCAAAAAGCTTCACAATACACAGCGTTTGCACCGCTGTCGCTTTTCTGGCTTTTGCTGGGACTAAGAGGTTGCTGTGACTTCCTCGAGCTGCCCTTCTGCGGTCACCAGATCGTTTCAGGGGAGACAGACGTCTCCCGGGGAGGCGCACGCAGAGAGCGCCGCTACGTCTCGGCTGTGACCCCTTGGTCACTGCGTTCCTGCGGTGCCCGTACCCGTGCTACCAACAGGACGTCACAAAAGGACACAAGAGCAGGGGGAATCGCTGCAGGAGTCCTGAATGTTTCCACGGGCTTTTGAAAACCCCATTTTCTAAATTAAGTTACGCGAGGGAGTCTTTTTGAAAGTTACGAAGTTTCTGTGTGTCTGCTACTAAAAACATCCAACCGACCGACTCAAAAAACACCCAGAACACACTTTCCCCACGTTCCCCCGACACCGTAGCCTTTCATCTCGGGGGATTTCATTTCCTGCCTTGCGAATGGATGCAGGTTAGGGACACCATAAAACAGCTTCCCTAGGGTATCCGAACGGCTGTCAGCTGAAACAGAAAACAGAGGGATTAACCATGACAGGGACGTATATCTCAACCTTGGAGGGGAGGAAAGAAAACAAAGAATTTCCCAATTAGCGGAGGCGGGCCTCAGCCTCGAAGGAACACTTCGCAAGCAAATGGGAACATCCTGACTGATAACAGGAGAAGATAACCAGAGACTTTACGACCCCTGCCAGACCACGCAGAGGACGAGCGGAACATCCTGATCGATTACAGGAAGACAGCAAGAGACTTTTACGGCCTCTATCAGCAAAACAATCGAATCGGTTCAGTGATCGTGGAGCTTACTCCCTAAGACGCCCCCCCAAAGAAAAACACCAGGAGAAGATACGCACATGCCTGAAGGATGAGACTTATTATAATGAGGCTCTGGAAATAATTAACATAGTCACACCTATTGTTAGAACTAATTGTATTAGCCCATCCCATAGTTTGCATATGTATGATTTACCTTATAAATAACTACGGGTTTAGCCTAAGGGTGTGCAAGTTTGGAGGAGCGATCCCCCTTGCACCCGGCACCGCAATAAACATACCTGCCTTATAACTCTCTGCGAGTTGTAAGGTTTGTTTCCGCACGTCAATTTGGCGACCCAGATGGGACCCTCTCTGTCCGGCTGCGGGACCTGCTGAGGACGGGACTCCTCTGGGCGCCCCCGAGATTTCTCGGAGGGACTCCCTTACTCATCCAGATCACCGCGGGGACAGACAAGGACCATCTATTGTGGACCAGGTATGTTTAGAGTTTTCTTAGGGGGGGACCTGTAAGCCGTGAGGAGACGTCCTACACGTGGTAAAGAGTCGGCGTACTCGCCCCGGGGTATGCTCAAGCTTGGGCTAACGGTTGGGTTGTGCTTGTGTGGGATCCCTTGGTTTTATGTTAGTGCGTGGAAGTGTAACCCTGCGATACTGTTGGTTATATGTTGTATCTGTCCTAGGGTATCACTACCGTGTTATTACTTGTTGTATTTGTCATAAGATACCACTTCCGTGTTATTGTCTAATATAAGGTGGAAATTATTGTATGAGTGAACTGAGTGATTGAGACGCGGCACTGCTGCGGAGCGAGTGCGGAGTTCTGATCCGCGGTTCCGTGTTCTCCGCGAGGAGAGCGGCCGGAGACGAACGAAGCGTATGACAGACTGTAAAGAAACATTGTGTGAACCTGATATTGAGAAGATTGAGTGGCAGTGTCTTGGACACTCGGATAACGTTTGTGATCCTATTTTTATCCTAAAGTGTTTTGCTTGTAATACGGAGGTTTGGGTAGATCAGGAAGACGATTTTTGGTGTTCACAGTGTGGAAGCTGGACTGAGTGGGAAAAGATCGAGCGGGCGGGAGAATTGAAACAAGTAATCTGTGGAGACATAGCCTACCCCTGGAGATAAAGGTAGCGACAGGGATATAGTTGTACTATTTCCCGGGAGAGAAAACAGGAATAACACCCAGGTGACACACGGAGATCAGGGTCACCTCTTAATCAAGGGGTAGAAAGAGCATAAAATGGGCAATAAACAAGGAGGCGGGATAATGAAAAAGAGTCCTCTAGGATGTATCTTAGCACACTGGAAGGAGATCGGAGGCCCACCAGGTGGCAGCGTGGACAAGAAAACCTTAATTAAATATTGCAATCAATGGTGGCCTCTTTACAAGTTAGATGATCAGGAGAAATGGCCCGTTAACGGGACCCTTAATTACAATACTATATTACAATTAATGCTATTCCTTAGAAGGGAAAGAAAGTGGGATGAAGTTACATATGCGGACATGTTTTTCACCCTTCGAAATCACCCAGAATACCAACGGGACTGCGGGCTATTACCTCCACAAGACCCTATGGTATTAGCCTTAGAGAAAGAAAAAAATGAAAGAAATGAAAGCAGACATAAAAAGATGTTGCTCAGCCTGCAGCATAGGGCAAGGGTGCACAAGGCCTGAAAAGATTCAGGGTTTTGAAGATCAACTAATTGAAGTATTAAGTTTGGCCCTGATAGGAACTCCCATTACTCCAGGAGTGCCTGAGGAGATTAAAGACCAAATTTATCTGGGGGTATGGGCCTCGGGAGAGCCGGGGAGAGCAAAAAAGTGCTTCCCCTATAGCGATAAAACCCAAACAAGGAGCACGACCAGTGAGAGTCAAACAGTATCCCCTCAGGGTAGAGGATAGGAAGGGGATCCGACAAACTATAGACCAGTTTATCGAGTATGGGCGGCTGAAAGAATGTGAATCAGAGTATAACACTCCAATATTACCTGTCAAAAAGCCGGATGGTAGCTATCGCATAGTACAGGATCTCAGGGCTATCAACAAAATTGTTGAGGATTTACATCGGGTAGTAGCAAATCCATACACTCTCCTAACTAAATTGGTACCTGAATTGGCATGGTTTACCGTCTTGGACCTAAAGGATGCCTTTTTCTGCCTGCCTCTGAGCCCAGAGAGCCAACTTTTGTTCGCATTCGAGTGGGAAAACCCAGAATCTGGAAGGAAAACACAGCTTACATGGACTGTGCTACCACAGGGCTTTAAAAATAGCCCAACACTTTTTGGAAATCAGCTAGCCAAAGACTTAGAACAGTGGAAACGCCCGCCTGGGACAGGAATGGTATTACAGTATGTGGACGATATGTTACTTGCCACTGACACCAGAGAAACATGCCTAGAATGGACTGTGAGCCTGCTAAATTTCCTTGGACTTAATGGCTATAAAGTTTCTCCACAGAAGGCGCAGATAGCCCAGCAGCAAGTGACCTATCTGGGATATGAAATAACCGCAGGCCAACGGACACTCGGGAAGGAGAGGAAAGAAGCCATCTGCCAGACACCTCGACCACAGACGCCTAAGGAACTTCGGACCTTTCTAGGGATGACAGGATGGTGTCGTCTCTGGATATATAACTACGGACTCTTGGTAAAGCCGCTATACGAGTTACTAAAATCTAACTCAAAGAATATTGTGTGGAATAAGGAAGCAGACAGAGCCTTCCATCAGTTAAAAAAGAGGTTAATGGAAGCGCCTGCCCTGGGGTTACCCGATACTACTAAACCTTTCTGGTTGTTTTCCTATGAAAAGCAAGAAATGGCCTTAGGAGTCCTGGCTCAGAATCTGGGACCCTATCGGAGGGCGGTGGCATACTTCTCTAAACAGCTCGACGGAGTAAGTAAAGGGTGGCCTAGCTGTCTCCGAGCAGTGGCAGCAGTGGTAATAAACATCCAAGAGGCCCGTAAGTTCACCCTAGGCCAGAAAATCACAGTTATGGTTTCACACACCGTCTCAGCAGTACTGGAAGTAAAAGGAGGGCATTGGCTTTCGCCTCAGAGGTTTCTCAAGTACCAGGCTATCCTGATAGAGCAAGATGATGTAGAAATAACAGTAACTAATATTGTCAATCCAGCCTCTTTCCTCAGCGGAACAGCAGGAGAATCAGTGACCCATGACTGCTTGGAAACAATTGAGGCGGTGTACTCCAGTCGACCAGATCTGAAAGAGGAACCATTGGAAGATGCAGAGGATTCCTGGTTCACCGACGGGAGCAGCTTCATTCAGCAAGGGATACGTAAAGCTGGCTATGCGGTAACCACCACAGAGAAGGTAATAGAGTCCAAAGCTCTGGCCCCAAATACATCAGCCCAAAAGGCTGAGATAATAGCACTAACCCGAGCGCTGGAACTAGCCAAAGGAAAACGGATAAATATCTGGACAGACTCTAAATATGCTTTCGGGGTGGTGCATGCTCACGGGGCAGTCTGGAGAGAAAGAGGACTCTTATCTACACAAGGGAAACACATCAAACATGCTGAAGAAATTCTTAAACTCTTAGATGCAGTATTACTGCCTACCAAAGTGACTATCATGCACTGCAAAGCTCACCAAAAAGGGAACACCGCTGTGGAACTGGGTAACGCACTGGCGGACCGAGAAGCCAAAAGGGCAGCAGAAATGGGTAATGCAGAAATACAATCCTTGGTCCCAGATGGTAAAATACAAATTGACGACGAACCTAAATATTCTAGGGATGATCACAAATTGATCAAAGACTTAAATGGGAAAATCGAAGGGAAATGGGCCAAAACCCCACAGGGAAAAATAATAGTGCCTTTTTCGTTATTATGGGCAGTGGTCATGGCAGAACATAGAAAATCCCATTGGGGAACAGAGGCACTTTACAGATACCTGAGTAGGATAATATGTGCTCGGAATCTATATGCCACGGTCAAACAAGTCACTCAGCAGCGTGAGGTATGTCTACAGAACAACCCTAGGACAGGTCCCAGAGTCCAGTTCGGCCAAATAGGAAAGGGAAACTATCCGGGACAACAATGGCAAATTGATTTCTCAGAACTTACAAGAAAAGGGGGGTTTCGATACCTATTGGTACTAACCGATACCTTTTCAGGATGGCCAGAGGCATTTCCCTGCCGAACCAATAAAACAAGAGAAGTGGTTAAAGCATTGTTGCAAGAAATTATACCAAGATTTGGGGTTCCCGCAGTGATTTCCTCGGACCGAGGATCTCATTTCACTGCAAAGGTTGTTTCAAAAGTAAGCAGATTATTGGGTATAGATTGGCAACTTCATACCCCATACAACCCACGATCGAGCGGTCAGGTAGAAAAGATGAATCACTTGATCAAAACTCAGATTGTGAAACTAGGCCAGGAAGCTAACTTGACCTGGCCCCAGTCATTACCATTAGCCCTTCTCAGGATAAGAACAAAACCCAGAACCAAAGAAGGTTTGAGCCCCTTTGAAATACTCTATGGGAGACCATATAGTGTACAAGACGGGACATCCACAGAGTTGGGGAATGAAATATTGACAGATTACATGATAAATTTACAAAAGCAGCTCCGAGAGGTAGAAAAACTGGTTCTAGTGACAAGGGGAACAAGATTCCATAGCTTTGTAAGGTGGCTTATACCATCCTTAGGCATTAGTGAATTGGAGAAAGCAATTGTAAACATATCAGCTACTATAGCAGCGCTTGAGAAATCTACAATAGGTGCTATACAGGCACTTCAACAAGAAGTCCAGTCATTAGCAAATGTAGTTGGACAAAATAGAACGGCATTAGATTTACTAACTTGGAAAGAGGGAGGCTTATGCGCAGTGATTAATCAGAGCTGTTGCTCATATGTAAACAAAGCGGAAGGATAGAAAAAGACTTACAAAATCTCATAGCTAAAACTCAGATCTTGCATCAGACTGCGCAGGATGATACCACATTTGGGTTCTCAGACCTTTGGGAAAAGTTAACCTCATGGTTACCTAGTCTGGCATGGCTTAGACAACTGTTTATCCTTCTAGTAGCAGTGCTTATGTTAGGAATTTTAGTGTGTGTAATAGCTAGATGTTTTATGTGTTGCACCATGGGGGCAAGAGACGAATACATTCAATGGAAAAAGCATCAGCTCCGGGAACGAGTGGAATCAGGGATGTATTTTAGAAATCAGATGGAGAAGGAAAGTGTGTTATAGGCAATTGTAAAAGAATTTACAAATGAACAAAGAAAAGGGGGGATTGAAACAGAAAACAGAGGGATTAACCATGACAGGGACGTATATCTCAACCTTGGAGGGGAGGAAAGAAAACAAAGAATTTCCCAATTAGCGGAGGCGGGCCTCAGCCTCGAAGGAACACTTCGCAAGCAAATGGGAACATCCTGACTGATAACAGGAGAAGATAACCAGAGACTTTACGACCCCTGCCAGACCACGCAGAAGACAAGCGGAACATCCTGATCGATTACAGGAAGATAGCAAGAGACTTTTACGGCCTCTATCAGCAAAACAATCGAATCGGTTCAGTGATCGTGGAACTTACTCCCTAAGACGCCCCCCCAAAGAAAAACACCAGGAGAAGATACGCACATGCCTGAAGGATGAGACTTATTATAATGAGGCTCCGGAAATAATTAACATAGTCACACCTATTGTTAGAACTAATTGTATTAGCCCATCCCATAGTTTGCATATGTATGATTTACCTTATAAATAACTACGGGTTTAGCCTAAGGGTGTGCAAGTTTGGAGGAGCGATCCCCCTTGCACCCGGCGCCACAATAAACATACCTGCTTTATAACTCTCTGCGAGTTGTAAGGTTTGTTTCCGCACGTCACAGCGTACCATTTAGATCCCTTGAGTACAAGCAATAGCGCGCGTTACCTCTCCGGTTTGATGCTCGCTGACAGGCCGAATCCTCTGTGGAACCTTAAGCTGTTGTTCCGGCTTCCCTATCTCTTGCTGGAAAAGGTCTCTCTCGTGCTCTCGGGTCAATTGCTCGCTCCTGAAAGTGACAAAACAGTGAGGATGCACCATTTCACGTAAAAACTGTCTAAATTAAGGATATTACAGCTTCTTGCTTCTTTTAACACGAGGCTGCTAACGGTACGTCAGTAGCATTATTACATGTCAGTACGAGCCGGCAACGCGCGCTGGCAGCCCAGAAAGCCAACCCCACCCTGGGCTGCATCAAGAGAAGCGTGGCCAGCGGGTCACGGGAGGCGATTCTACCCCCCTCTACTCTGCGCGCGCGAGACCCCACCTGGAGTACGGTGTCCAGCTTTGGAGTCCTCGACACGGGAAGGACGTGGACCTGTTGGAAGGGGCCCAGCGGACGGCCACGAAAACCATCGGAGGGACGGAGCACCTCCCCTGTGAAGAGAGACTGAGAGAGCTGGGGTTGTTCAGCCTGGAGAAGAGAAGGCTCCGGGGAGACCTCAGAGCAGCCTTCCAATATCTGAAGGGAGCCTACGGGAGAGCCGGAGAGGGACTCTCTGTCGGGAAAGGTAGCGACAGGACAAGGGGTAACGATTTTAAATCGGAAGAGGGGAGATTCAGACTAGATATTAGGAGGAAATTCTTTACCGTGAGGGTGGTGAGGCACTGGAACAGGTTGCCCGGGGAAGCTGTGGATGCCCCATCCCTGGAAGTGTTTAAGGCCAGGCTGGACGGGGCTTTGAGCAACCCGCTCTAGTGGAGGCGTCCCTGCCCAAGGCAGGGGGGCTGCAACACGATGATCTTGAAGGTCCCTTCCAATTCTAACCATTCTACGATTCTATGGTTTTTAAGGTGGCAGAACCTCTTGCGACTTCCATTAACAAAAACTACTCTCACCATTCGGGGCAACAAATCTCACATTTTTGAATAAAAACACGAGGACGGCACTGATACAGCCAGTATTATTTCACAAAAAGGACAGTTTTGTCTCTTCTGTTCAAAGCACAGCATACAAATAGCAATAGGCCAGTATTTTATGGTCTCCTTTCCTCGCGTTCATCCTTCATATATGTAGCATAAATAGGAATTAAGAATAGAAATTAACTTTGTGTTCATACTGAGGAGGAGCCAATGGGAAAAAAGAAATTCTAAATTTTGCATTTCAGTGTTACTTTTGACCAGCTGCAGTTGTTATATCCCACTCTGATATTTGGGGAATACATCTTTATACTGGAAATAAGGCACAGCCGCTGGCATCCGGTGAAACGTCACCTTTAAATGCCACTTTGCTGAACAGACAAACCTGATCAGACGCATTGAAATAAACTAGCTCAAGTAGCTGATACACAGAGGAATGCTCTGTCTAGCAACAGAAGCTTTTGCAAAAATGGAGGAAGCCAGAATAAAGCTGCAACAGTTACAAGTTGCAGATTTGAAAACCTCACCTGCTGTTTGAGCACCCCGCAGCCCGCCCAGCCCCTGCTTTCCCCCGCAGCCCCCAACACCCTCCTGCCCACCCCCCCTGCAGAACCAGCCAAAACGGCTTCTGCTCTCCGCCCCCGAACCGCATCACTTACTGCCCCCTTCCGAGCCCCAAAACCCAGCCGCTGAGCCTCTGCTCGAGTCCCCAAAACGCCGGACTCCACCCCCGCCCCTCAGCCCAAAGCCACACGACTCCCTCTCCGGCTGAAGCCCCAACACCAGCCACGCGAGCCCGTTTGCCAGCCCCGGGAGCCGCGAGCACCTCCCCAGACGCCTCAGCCCGCCCCCCCGCAACGCCGTCTCCCCTCGGAGCCGCCTCGGGACCCCGGCCGCCTTCCCCGCGCCCCCCCGCTGGCCTCGACGCTGTCCAGCTGCCTCGCGACGCTGTCCAGCGGCGCCGCGACGCTGTCCGGCTGCCCGGTGCTTTCTGCCCGCGCCGGTCCGGTGCGGTGCGGTGCGGTGCGCGCCGCGCCGCGCCGCAGCCGCTTCTGCGCGCGCCGCCATTTTCCCCCGGCCCCCTCCGCTTCCGGAGCGGCTCGGCCCGCCCATGCGGCGCGCCCATTGGTCACGGCGCCGGAAGCGGCTTCCGTGCTCGGGGAGCCCGTCCCATTGGTCGGTCGCGCCGTCAATCTTCAGCGCCTCCCACCCCGGCCAATCGGAGCGCGGCAGGCGATCCGACCAATCGGAGCGCGGCGGTCGCGCTGTGATTGGCTCGTCCTCCTGTCAATCCGCCAGGGGGCGGTTGCCATGGTGAGGACGCCCCGCCCGGTGGCGCATGCGCAGTAGTGAGGGCGGCGCCGTCCTTACTACTGCGCATGCGCGACCGGGCGGGGCTTCCTCACCATGGCAACCGCCCCCGGGCGGATTGACAGGAGGACGAGCCAATCACAACGCGACCGCCGCGCTCCGATTGGTCGGATCGCCTGCCGCGCTCCGATTGGCCGGACTGGGACGCTAATGGCGGTTGCCATGGTGAGGAAGCCCCCTCCTCGTCGCGCATGCGCAGTAGTGAGGGCGGCGCCTTGCTCGCTACTGCCCCCTCGTGGACAAAAAGCGGTACTGCAGGTACGCAGGTACAGGGCGGGGGGGGGGGGGGGGGGCGCGCATGCCCAGTAGAAAGGGGGGCGCTGCGCTCGCCGCCGCTGCCGCCCGTGCCAGCAGAAACCGGCGGTGCGGCTCGGGGAGCGGGGGGAGGCGGGACCGGGGAAGGTTCCCTTTTCCCCAAATTGGGGAAAATGTTATTCATGTTCGGGGTTCAATTTGGGGGTTCAATTTACGGTTCTGCAGCGTCAGCCCCCGCATGGGCGCCGTCCCCGGCGGCGGGGAAGGGCAAGAAAAACCCTAACAAAACCCTGAAGTCTTTTCCGTTGCGGAAAAGCACCGAAAAAAACCCCAAATTGAATAATTTTCCCCAATTTGGGGAAAATGGAACCTCCCAGGGCTCCGCCTTCCCCCCCCGCATCCGCCGAGCTGCAGCGCCGGTTTCTGCTGGCACGGGCGGCAGCGGCGAGCGCAGCGCCTCCCCCCCCCCGTCCACTGCGCATGCGGCCGGACCCCCCTACCCCCGTACCTGCAGTACCGCTTTTTGTCCACAAGCGGCGGCAGCAGCGAGGGCGGCGCCACTCTTTCCACTGCGCATGCGCGCCCCCCACCTGCAGTACCGATTTTTGTCCACAAGGCGGCAGTAGCGAGCACGGCGCCGCCCTTACTACTGCGCATGCGCGACCAGGCGGGGCTTCCTCACCATGGCAACCGCCCCCGGGCGGATTGACAGGAGGACGAGCCAATCACAACGCGACCGCCGCGCTCCGATTGGTCGGATCGCCTGCCGCGCTCCGATTGGCCGGAGGGGGACGTCAATGGCGGTTGCCATGGTGAGGACGCCCCGCCCGGTGGCGCATGCGCAGTAGTGAGGGCGGCGCCGTCCTTACTACTGCGCATGCGCGACCGGGCGGGGCTTCCTCACCATGGCAACCGCCCCCGGGCGGATTGACAGGAGGACGAGCCAATCACAACGCGACCGCCCCGCTCCGATTGGTCGGATCGCCTGCCGCGCTCCGATTGGCCGGACTGGGAGGCGCTGGAGATTGACGGCGCGACCGACCAATGGGACGGGGGCTCCTAGAGGACGGACGCCGCTTACGGCACCGCGACCAATGGGCGCGCGGTATGGGCGGGCCGAGCCGCTCCGGAACCGGAGGGGGCCGGGGGAAAACGGCGGCCAGCCCAGAAATCGCTGCGGACCGGTCCGCAGCGGGCGGAAAGCACCGGGCAGCGCCCACGCCCACGCCCACGCCCCCTTCCTTGTCCCCCTCTGAGACCTCACCGGGGCCATGAGCGGTGACCGCTCTCAGCCCGCTTCCCTCCACCCAGGGACCGTGACCACTTACCGGCGGGCAGGCCTTCCCGCTCTCTGCCCTGTCCCCGCTCGCAGTCCGGGCAGCCGCAGCCGTCGCCTCGGCGCCAAAAACCTCCGGTGTTCGCCCCGCAACCAGCCCCAGGGACGCCGCGGCGCTCTGCGCGTGGCCCCGGGGGCGACAGCAGCCAGTCCGCCGGCGTCCAGGAAGGCAGGCGGGGGTGCCGCCTTATCCACCACAGAGACATCGGGGAGCTTTGCGTCCCTGCAGGAAAACGGGGCTGGGTTTTTTTCCTCCTGTCCCGCTGCACCGATCCAGCTCCCCAGGGCGGGAGGGGAAACGGGGGAAGGGGCTGCTTTTCATAGAATCATAGAATCGTCTAGGTTGCAAGAGACCCTTGGCATCATCGAGTCCAACCATCTACCCTACTCTACAAAGTTCTCCCCTACACCATATCCCCCAACACCACATCTCAACGGTTCTTAAACACATCCAGGGATGGTGACTCGACCACCTCCCTGGGTAGCCTGTTCCAACGCCCGACCACTCCCTCTGTGAAACATTCTTTCCTAATGTCCAGTCTAAACCTACCCTGTTGGAGCTTGAAGCCGTTCCCTCTCGTTCTGTCATTACCTACCTGTGCCAAGAGACCAGCACCGACCTCTCTACAGTGTCCTTTCAAGTAGTTTTAGAGAGTGACGAGGTCTCCCCTCAGCCCCCTCTTCCTCATACTAAACAGTCCCAGCTCCTTCAACCGCTCTTCATAGGATTTGTTTTCCAGGCCCTTCACCAGCTTCGTTGCCCTCCTCTGCACTCGCTCCAGCACCTCGACATCTCTCTTGGATTGAGGTGCCCAAAACCGGACGCAATACTCCAGGTGCGGCCTCACCAGTGCCGAGTACAGGGGCACAATCGCCTCCCTACTTCTGCTGCTCACGCTGTTTCTAATACAAGCCAGGATGCCGTTGGCTTTCGTGGCCACCTGGGCACACTGCCGGCTCACGTTCAGCCGCTTGTCCATTAGAACCCCCAGGTCTCTTTCTTCCAGGTGGTTTTCCAGCCACATTTCCCCAAGCCTGTAGCGCTGCTCGGGGTTATTGTGGCCCACGCGCAGAACCTGGCACTTGCCCTTGTTGAAACTCATACCACTGATGTTGGCCCAACGATCCAATCTACCTAAGTCTCTCTGTAGAGCTTCCCTATCCTCCTGGGAACCAACACTCCTGCTTAAAGCGCTTTTGAAAGCGCTTGGACGCCGGCAAGAGAGAGCAGAGGGGAGGGCCAGTTTGGAAATCCCTTCTAGCGATAGGCTCTCTTTGCAGTCTGGAACCATCTACAGCACAGGCGTTTACGCCTCCGCACTGACCGACCCGTGGGTAAGACTTAGGGAAAACGGATGCTCTTGATACACTTCGACAGAACGTCTGCTAAGAGTCACATCTGTTTAGACTTACAGATTAACACGCACGATAGATAGACAACATCCAATTGGACTAGCGACCTGTCCAGACATCCGCTTTGACGCTTCAATCTCTCTTTATAAATAAATCTTTTAAAAAATCTTTCCGTCGTCTAAACTCCCATTAAATAATACAGAATCCTTAGAGATACGGGTTGGTATTTTGAACTCCTTTTATATACGTAAGGGAATATTATTTTTCAACACACAGAAAAATGAGAGATTGTTCTCTACTCCAATGCCTCACCCCCGCATATACAGCTTTTAACATTTTTTAAACACCACCGCCCAAAACCCCAACCACCTGCCCCGCACCAAGTTTTCAGGCGTTTGGGGGCCGTGACCCACCCTCTTGTGGGGGGAACCCCACTTAACCCCCACTCACCTGCTCCTCCGCCGCACCGTCGCTCCCCCGCTGACATCCGGCTGCCCCAAATGACATCATCACACCACCACCCCCACCCCCCCCCCCACCGGTTTTTTTAATTCGCCCCAAAAAATGCACCGAACGACCAGACCCAGGGCTGGCCCCTTCCCCTCAGGCGGCTCCACCACCGGCTGCAAACCCGGGCCGGGGCATCTGTCGAGCAGCACGAGACGCGGACAACGAGGCACCTGCAAAACAAACAGCAAACCCCAACCGGAGATCAGCATCATCAAACGAAAGAGCACCGAAGAGAGTAGAGGAATTCCCTCCGGCCGAGGGACAGGACAGGAGCTGAGCTACAGGAGGATTGCGGGGAAACAGCTCCGCTCCAAAGACGGCACGGCCTGCCAAAGCCGGAGCCATCCCGACGCTTCAGGTCCCTATTCAGACTGACCCGTGCCACTTGCAACACCTTCTCAGCCTAACAGCGGAACAAACCCTCCGCCCGCTGGGGGGAAGCGCCTCCTCCCTTCCCTTTCCCTGCCGCTGGAAAGCTCTGCGCGCGTTTAGATACGGCCAAGAAAAATACTCACGCTAGAAAAGCCTCGGACTTTTTCTTCGGCGCTAATTCAACTGGCACAGCTCCGAACCCCCACCGTTGCGCTCTCCGTCTCCAGAACGCGCAGTTGTCATTTGACCGGGGGCTGCTTTCTCTCCTACCCGAGGAGGAGGGACATCTGGCCGGCGGCACTGCCCGAGAGAGATGCTACCGCACTGCCGGGGAAACGCGACGCTGAAAGCCAGGCAGAAATCAGGTTCTTCAGAGCGCTCCGCCTAAAGAAAAGGGGGGGGAAAAACAAAAAACAAAAAAACTAGAAAAAAAACCCAACCAAAAACCCAACCCGTTACCTTCAGTCGCCTCTCTTTTCAAAGATTTGGAACAAATACCTCGCCGCTTAGGGACGCCTAAGACGCTGTAGGCTACAGCCGGTGGACGGTTGCCGTTTAAAGCCTGCAAGTCAGTTTGCACGTTATACGACTTTAACCCTTTTTTTAAAGTCTCCTTTACGATAGAAAAAACCAGGAAGGTAAGAGATTCCCCAAACGGCTGTACTTTTGGCGGGGGGAAATCCAATCCCCGGTGCCGCGATCCACCAGGCTACCGAAAACGACCGGCGGACCGGCCAAGGCTTTTGGCTGTGCCGAACACGCAGAGGAACAGGGTTTGGCCGTGTCCCCGCTGTTACGGGGGACCCAGAGCCCAAAGGCCGGCCATGCCATCGGCCGTCGGAAGAGGTGCCGCGCTCGGGCCTTTGGAAGGACATCGTCTTTCTTTTTGTCCCTATTTAATAGAGCGCGCGACGTCTCCTCGCTGATGACTTCTGCTGCCCAGCGCATCGTCTCCGAGGATCCCCTCTCGTGGGAACTTCAGGAGAGGCAACCGCTTGGCACGAGAAACCGGTGCCCTTTCAGAAAGGGAAACCTCCTTCCGACTGACGTCCAAATGACACGCCGTAGGCTACGGACAACGGACGTTCCTGGAAGGCTCGACTCACCTAAGCCACCTCAGGACTCGCCGCCACCAGTGACGAGGCTGATGATGCTCCTTGGTTTGTGGCAAAGCCTGGAAAACAGGCAGAAGCGGCGCCGGTTCGTCCCGTTTTGTCCACGTCTCTTCGTTGACCGCCCCGGCTTTCAGCGCAGATGCCATGAAAGAGGAGTGACAAAGAAAAGGCGAGGTCAGGCAGCAAAAGAGCTCTGCAGGCTGCCACCTGCAGTCAACCGCGCACTCTGTTTTGGAAGCCACACGCCCGCCCGCCCGCCACCCCCCGCCCAAAACAAACAAACAAACAAACAAACAAACAAACAAAGAGACAAGAACCCCGGCACCTGGCCTCTTTCTTGTCTTCAGGAGCTCATCCTGAAGCTCATCGCTTCTGTCTTGTCAGAGCAGGAAGCGCAGACCATCTGTATCCCGAGGACACCTGACCGGGATTAACACGTGTCCAGAGGTAGTCCCCATCTCTACGAGCGTGTCGCTTTGGTGCTTTTAATAATCCTAACTCGACGGTAGTCACTGGGACGGTCCTTTACGGTGGCTTCTTCAGACTTCTGGATCGCCAGTCCCAGTATTTCCATTTCATCCTACCAAAAAAAACCCCAAAGCACGTTACAGCTGCACATAACATTTTCTGCACGTTCTTGTACGAGTATTTAAGGCGTAGGAGAAAGAGAAGATCTGAAAGGCAGAAGAGGCATTCAAAAACCGTGCAACTATGAAAAAGTAAAGCAGCTCTCTCGGAAAAGCACGAGAAACGGCCATAAAAGGTATACTTATGAAATACGCCAAGTAATATCGGGGCACCAAAATATACTATACAGGAAGGCTAGGTGGCTCATTTGACAGAAATTCGATGTAAATCTAATACAGTACCGAGAATTCTGTCTGTAAATGGATAATATCCGGCACCACTCAGCTCTAAAATTGCCGCTGCGCCTGCGGTGCTCCTAGATTCTATCTTCCTGCCTGTGAAAAATCCGACTTTAAAAGCATCTAGTACGAACCTTAAAGTTTTCATCACAGTTACAGCCATCTTTCACCTTAAAGCATGCTTTACATTTCTGCCAACTTGGAGTGTACACGTCTGGGTATACACGCTTATAATTCAGGACGATTTCCACAAATCGTTTCTGTGCAGAAAAACAGGCCTCGTTTCATTATGCAATCAAATTTGAAATTTTTTTTCTCGGGAGAAGTTTTGCCTTTTTAACTGTGAGAATTTTAACTAGGAATTCACACGCTACCCATGCCTCAAATTATGAGGAGACGCATCACAAAACGAACTCAAAACGAACATCCCGGATTCAGGAAAACTAATTGTGCCTCCCCCCTCTGTGGAACGTGTCCGTAGGACAGGAGCGGGCACCCGCTTTGCCACAGAAGCAGACGGATGCGGAATTGCTCCTCCACGCGTGTCGGTTAACACACATTCGGCTAATGGCCCACCACTCCTTGTACGCACAGGCTGACGACAGCCAGGTCGCCCGGTACGGGCTGAACACTTTGCAGGATTTGTTACAAACCTTTTTAGTGAAATAGATTTTGAAACCCCAGGAAACACACCCCTACCTCCGAGAATTGTAAGGCAATAAATATTTTGACAACTTACATTTCACGTCTATCCATGTATGTCCCATTACTGTCTGTGGTCATAAACTATCTAATATAGAATACTAAACGTTGCTACCATTTAAGAACCGAACGACAGCAACTGAACTGAACCGAAAGGAAGAGCTTTTCTTTGAAAATCGCAGTGCCACCTGAGAAGAAGCTGAAGACTGAAAATCGGGCGAGAGAATCACGCAAAAATATCAGCCTTGCTCTAAAAGCAAGACAGGAGAAAACCCACCAAAAAATAAAATGCAGTTTAATTGACCCAAAGGTCACCAAACAAAACAGGCAAAAAGCTTCACAATACACAGCGTTTGCACCGCTGTCGCTTTTCTGGCTTTTGCTGGGACTAAGAGGTTGCTGTGACTTCCTCGAGCTGCCCTTCTGCGGTCACCAGATCGTTTCAGGGGAGACAGACGTCTCCCGGGGAGGCGCACGCAGAGAGCGCCGCTACGTCTCGGCTGTGACCCCTTGGTCACTGCGTTCCTGCGGTGCCCGTACCCGTGCTACCAACAGGACGTCACAAAAGGACACAAGAGCAGGGGGAATCGCTGCAGGAGTCCTGAATGTTTCCACGGGCTTTTGAAAACCCCATTTTCTAAATTAAGTTACGCGAGGGAGTCTTTTTGAAAGTTACGAAGTTTCTGTGTGTCTGCTACTAAAAACATCCAACCGACCGACTCAAAAAACACCCAGAACACACTTTCCCCACGTTCCCCCGACACCGTAGCCTTTCATCTCGGGGGATTTCATTTCCTGCCTTGCGAATGGATGCAGGTTAGGGACACCATAAAACAGCTTCCCTAGGGTATCCGAACGGCTGTCAGCTGAAACAGAAAACAGAGGGATTAACCATGACAGGGACGTATATCTCAACCTTGGAGGGGAGGAAAGAAAACAAAGAATTTCCCAATTAGCGGAGGCGGGCCTCAGCCTCGAAGGAACACTTCGCAAGCAAATGGGAACATCCTGACTGATAACAGGAGAAGATAACCAGAGACTTTACGACCCCTGCCAGACCACGCAGAGGACGAGCGGAACATCCTGATCGATTACAGGAAGACAGCAAGAGACTTTTACGGCCTCTATCAGCAAAACAATCGAATCGGTTCAGTGATCGTGGAGCTTACTCCCTAAGACGCCCCCCCAAAGAAAAACACCAGGAGAAGATACGCACATGCCTGAAGGATGAGACTTATTATAATGAGGCTCCGGAAATAATTAACATAGTCACACCTATTGTTAGAACTAATTGTATTAGCCCATCCCATAGTTTGCATATGTATGATTTACCTTATAAATAACTACGGGTTTAGCCTAAGGGTGTGCAAGTTTGGAGGAGCGATCCCCCTTGCACCCGGCACCGCAATAAACATACCTGCTTTATAACTCTCTGCGAGTTGTAAGGTTTGTTTCCGCACGTCAATTTGGCGACCCAGATGGGACCCTCTCTGTCCGGCTGCGGGACCTGCTGAGGACGGGACTCCTCTGGGCGCCCCCGAGATTTCTCGGAGGGACTCCCTTACTCATCCAGATCACCGCGGGGACAGACAAGGACCATCTATTGCGGACCAGGTATGTTTAGAGTTTTCTTAGGGGGGGACCTGTAAGCCGTGAGGAGACGTCCTACGCGTGGTAAAGAGTCGGCGTACTCGCCCCGGGGTATGCTCAAGCTTGGGCTAACGGTTGGGTTGTGCTTGTGTGGGATCCCTTGGTTTTATGTTAGTGCGTGGAAGTGTAACCCTGCGATACTGTTGGTTATATGTTGTATCTGTCCTAGGGTATCACTACCGTGTTATTACTTGTTGTATTTGTCATAAGATACCACTTCCGTGTTATTGTCTAATATAAGGTGGAAATTATTGTATGAGTGAACTGAGTGATTGAGACGCGGCACTGCTGCGGAGCGAGTGCGGAGTTCTGATCCGCGGTTCCGTGTTCTCCGCGAGGAGAGCGGCCGGAGACGAACGAAGCGTATGACAGACTGTAAAGAAACATTGTGTGAACCTGATATTGAGAAGATTGAGTGGCAGTGTCTTGGACACTCGGATAACGTTTGTGATCCTATTTTTATCCTAAAGTGTTTTGCTTGTAATACGGAGGTTTGGGTAGATCAGGAAGACGATTTTTGGTGTTCACAGTGTGGAAGCTGGACTGAGTGGGAAAAGATCGAGCGGGCGGGAGAATTGAAACAAGTAATCTGTGGAGACATAGCCTACCCCTGGAGATAAAGGTAGCGACAGGGATATAGTTGTACTATTTCCCGGGAGAGAAAACAGGAATAACACCCAGGTGACACACGGAGATCAGGGTCACCTCTTAATCAAGGGGTAGAAAGAGCATAAAATGGGCAATAAACAAGGAGGCGGGATAATGAAAAAGAGTCCTCTAGGATGTATCTTAGCACACTGGAAGGAGATCGGAGGCCCACCAGGTGGCAGCGTGGACAAGAAAACCTTAATTAAATATTGCAATCAATGGTGGCCTCTTTACAAGTTAGATGATCAGGAGAAATGGCCCGTTAACGGGACCCTTAATTACAATACTATATTACAATTAATGCTATTCCTTAGAAGGGAAAGAAAGTGGGATGAAGTTACATATGCGGACATGTTTTTCACCCTTCGAAATCACCCAGAATACCAACGGGACTGCGGGCTATTACCTCCACAAGACCCTATGGTATTAGCCTTAGAGAAAGAAAAAAATGAAAGAAATGAAAGCAGACATAAAAAGATGTTGCTCAGCCTGCAGCATAGGGCAAGGGTGCACAAGGCCTGAAAAGATTCAGGGTTTTGAAGATCAACTAATTGAAGTATTAAGTTTGGCCCTGATAGGAACTCCCATTACTCCAGGAGTGCCTGAGGAGATTAAAGACCAAATTTATCTGGGGGTATGGGCCTCGGGAGAGCCGGGGAGAGCAAAAAAGTGCTTCCCCTATAGCGATAAAACCCAAACAAGGAGCACGACCAGTGAGAGTCAAACAGTATCCCCTCAGGGTAGAGGATAGGAAGGGGATCCGACAAACTATAGACCAGTTTATCGAGTATGGGCGGCTGAAAGAATGTGAATCAGAGTATAACACTCCAATATTACCTGTCAAAAAGCCGGATGGTAGCTATCGCATAGTACAGGATCTCAGGGCTATCAACAAAATTGTTGAGGATTTACATCGGGTAGTAGCAAATCCATACACTCTCCTAACTAAATTGGTACCTGAATTGGCATGGTTTACCGTCTTGGACCTAAAGGATGCCTTTTTCTGCCTGCCTCTGAGCCCAGAGAGCCAACTTTTGTTCGCATTCGAGTGGGAAAACCCAGAATCTGGAAGGAAAACACAGCTTACATGGACTGTGCTACCACAGGGCTTTAAAAATAGCCCAACACTTTTTGGAAATCAGCTAGCCAAAGACTTAGAACAGTGGAAACGCCCGCCTGGGACAGGAATGGTATTACAGTATGTGGACGATATGTTACTTGCCACTGACACCAGAGAAACATGCCTAGAATGGACTGTGAGCCTGCTAAATTTCCTTGGACTTAATGGCTATAAAGTTTCTCCACAGAAGGCGCAGATAGCCCAGCAGCAAGTGACCTATCTGGGATATGAAATAACCGCAGGCCAACGGACACTCGGGAAGGAGAGGAAAGAAGCCATCTGCCAGACACCTCGACCACAGACGCCTAAGGAACTTCGGACCTTTCTAGGGATGACAGGATGGTGTCGTCTCTGGATATATAACTACGGACTCTTGGTAAAGCCGCTATACGAGTTACTAAAATCTAACTCAAAGAATATTGTGTGGAATAAGGAAGCAGACAGAGCCTTCCATCAGTTAAAAAAGAGGTTAATGGAAGCGCCTGCCCTGGGGTTACCCGATACTACTAAACCTTTCTGGTTGTTTTCCTATGAAAAGCAAGAAATGGCCTTAGGAGTCCTGGCTCAGAATCTGGGACCCTATCGGAGGGCGGTGGCATACTTCTCTAAACAGCTCGACGGAGTAAGTAAAGGGTGGCCTAGCTGTCTCCGAGCAGTGGCAGCAGTGGTAATAAACATCCAAGAGGCCCGTAAGTTCACCCTAGGCCAGAAAATCACAGTTATGGTTTCACACACCGTCTCAGCAGTACTGGAAGTAAAAGGAGGGCATTGGCTTTCGCCTCAGAGGTTTCTCAAGTACCAGGCTATCCTGATAGAGCAAGATGATGTAGAAATAACAGTAACTAATATTGTCAATCCAGCCTCTTTCCTCAGCGGAACAGCAGGAGAATCAGTGACCCATGACTGCTTGGAAACAATTGAGGCGGTGTACTCCAGTCGACCAGATCTGAAAGAGGAACCATTGGAAGATGCAGAGGATTCCTGGTTCACCGACGGGAGCAGCTTCATTCAGCAAGGGATACGTAAAGCTGGCTATGCGGTAACCACCACAGAGAAGGTAATAGAGTCCAAAGCTCTGGCCCCAAATACATCAGCCCAAAAGGCTGAGATAATAGCACTAACCCGAGCGCTGGAACTAGCCAAAGGAAAACGGATAAATATCTGGACAGACTCTAAATATGCTTTCGGGGTGGTGCATGCTCACGGGGCAGTCTGGAGAGAAAGAGGACTCTTATCTACACAAGGGAAACACATCAAACATGCTGAAGAAATTCTTAAACTCTTAGATGCAGTATTACTGCCTACCAAAGTGACTATCATGCACTGCAAAGCTCACCAAAAAGGGAACACCGCTGTGGAACTGGGTAACGCACTGGCGGACCGAGAAGCCAAAAGGGCAGCAGAAATGGGTAATACAGAAATACAATCCTTGGTCCCAGATGGTAAAATACAAATTGACGACGAACCTAAATATTCTAGGGATGATCACAAATTGATCAAAGACTTAAATGGGAAAATCGAAGGGAAATGGGCCAAAACCCCACAGGGAAAAATAATAGTGCCTTTTTCGTTATTATGGGCAGTGGTCATGGCAGAACATAGAAAATCCCATTGGGGAACAGAGGCACTTTACAGATACCTGAGTAGGATAATATGTGCTCGGAATCTATATGCCACGGTCAAACAAGTCACTCAGCAGTGTGAGGTATGTCTACAGAACAACCCTAGGACAGGTCCCAGAGTCCAGTTCGGCCAAATAGGAAAGGGAAACTATCCGGGACAACAATGGCAAATTGATTTCTCAGAACTTACAAGAAAAGGGGGGTTTCGATACCTATTGGTACTAACCGATACCTTTTCAGGATGGCCAGAGGCATTTCCCTGCCGAACCAATAAAACAAGAGAAGTGGTTAAAGCATTGTTGCAAGAAATTATACCAAGATTTGGGGTTCCCGCAGTGATTTCCTCGGACCGAGGATCTCATTTCACTGCAAAGGTTGTTTCAAAAGTAAGCAGATTATTGGGTATAGATTGGCAACTTCATACCCCATACAACCCACGATCGAGCGGTCAGGTAGAAAAGATGAATCACTTGATCAAAACTCAGATTGTGAAACTAGGCCAGGAAGCTAACTTGACCTGGCCCCAGTCATTACCATTAGCCCTTCTCAGGATAAGAACAAAACCCAGAACCAAAGAAGGTTTGAGCCCCTTTGAAATACTCTATGGGAGACCATATAGTGTACAAGACGGGACATCCACAGAGTTGGGGAATGAAATATTGACAGATTACATGATAAATTTACAAAAGCAGCTCCGAGAGGTAGAAAAACTGGTTCTAGTGACAAGGGGAACAAGATTCCATAGCTTTGTAAGGTGGCTTATACCATCCTTAGGCATTAGTGAATTGGAGAAAGCAATTGTAAACATATCAGCTACTATAGCAGCGCTTGAGAAATCTACAATAGGTGCTATACAGGCACTTCAACAAGAAGTCCAGTCATTAGCAAATGTAGTTGGACAAAATAGAACGGCATTAGATTTACTAACTTGGAAAGAGGGAGGCTTATGCGCAGTGATTAATCAGAGCTGTTGCTCATATGTAAACAAAGCGGAAGGATAGAAAAAGACTTACAAAATCTCATAGCTAAAACTCAGATCTTGCATCAGACTGCGCAGGATGATACCACATTTGGGTTCTCAGACCTTTGGGAAAAGTTAACCTCATGGTTACCTAGTCTGGCATGGCTTAGACAACTGTTTATCCTTCTAGTAGCAGTGCTTATGTTAGGAATTTTAGTGTGTGTAATAGCTAGATGTTTTATGTGTTGCACCATGGGGGCAAGAGACGAATACATTCAATGGAAAAAGCATCAGCTCCGGGAACGAGTGGAATCAGGGATGTATTTTAGAAATCAGATGGAGAAGGAAAGTGTGTTATAGGCAATTGTAAAAGAATTTACAAATGAACAAAGAAAAGGGGGGATTGAAACAGAAAACAGAGGGATTAACCATGACAGGGACGTATATCTCAACCTTGGAGGGGAGGAAAGAAAACAAAGAATTTCCCAATTAGCGGAGGCGGGCCTCAGCCTCGAAGGAACACTTCGCAAGCAAATGGGAACATCCTGACTGATAACAGGAGAAGATAACCAGAGACTTTACGACCCCTGCCAGACCACGCAGAAGACAAGCGGAACATCCTGATCGATTACAGGAAGATAGCAAGAGACTTTTACGGCCTCTATCAGCAAAACAATCGAATCGGTTCAGTGATCGTGGAACTTACTCCCTAAGACGCCCCCCCAAAGAAAAACACCAGGAGAAGATACGCACATGCCTGAAGGATGAGACTTATTATAATGAGGCTCCGGAAATAATTAACATAGTCACACCTATTGTTAGAACTAATTGTATTAGCCCATCCCATAGTTTGCATATGTATGATTTACCTTATAAATAACTACGGGTTTAGCCTAAGGGTGTGCAAGTTTGGAGGAGCGATCCCCCTTGCACCCGGCGCCACAATAAACATACCTGCTTTATAACTCTCTGCGAGTTGTAAGGTTTGTTTCCGCACGTCACAGCGTACCATTTAGATCCCTTGAGTACAAGCAATAGCGCGCGTTACCTCTCCGGTTTGATGCTCGCTGACAGGCCGAATCCTCTGTGGAACCTTAAGCTGTTGTTCCGGCTTCCCTATCTCTTGCTGGAAAAGGTCTCTCTCGTGCTCTCGGGTCAATTGCTCGCTCCTGAAAGTGACAAAACAGTGAGGATGCACCATTTCACGTAAAAACTGTCTAAATTAAGGATATTACAGCTTCTTGCTTCTTTTAACACGAGGCTGCTAACGGTACGTCAGTAGCATTATTACATGTCAGTACGAGCCGGCAACGCGCGCTGGCAGCCCAGAAAGCCAACCCCACCCTGGGCTGCATCAAGAGAAGCGTGGCCAGCGGGTCACGGGAGGCGATTCTACCCCCCTCTACTCTGCGCGCGCGAGACCCCACCTGGAGTACGGTGTCCAGCTTTGGAGTCCTCGACACGGGAAGGACGTGGACCTGTTGGAAGGGGCCCAGCGGACGGCCACGAAAACCATCGGAGGGACGGAGCACCTCCCCTGTGAAGAGAGACTGAGAGAGCTGGGGTTGTTCAGCCTGGAGAAGAGAAGGCTCCGGGGAGACCTCAGAGCAGCCTTCCAATATCTGAAGGGAGCCTACGGGAGAGCCGGAGAGGGACTCTCTGTCGGGAAAGGTAGCGACAGGACAAGGGGTAACGATTTTAAATCGGAAGAGGGGAGATTCAGACTAGATATTAGGAGGAAATTCTTTACCGTGAGGGTGGTGAGGCACTGGAACAGGTTGCCCGGGGAAGCTGTGGATGCCCCATCCCTGGAAGTGTTTAAGGCCAGGCTGGACGGGGCTTTGAGCAACCCGCTCTAGTGGAGGCGTCCCTGCCCAAGGCAGGGGGGCTGCAACACGATGATCTTGAAGGTCCCTTCCAATTCTAACCATTCTACGATTCTATGGTTTTTAAGGTGGCAGAACCTCTTGCGACTTCCATTAACAAAAACTACTCTCACCATTCGGGGCAACAAATCTCACATTTTTGAATAAAAACACGAGGACGGCACTGATACAGCCAGTATTATTTCACAAAAAGGACAGTTTTGTCTCTTCTGTTCAAAGCACAGCATACAAATAGCAATAGGCCAGTATTTTATGGTCTCCTTTCCTCGCGTTCATCCTTCATATATGTAGCATAAATAGGAATTAAGAATAGAAATTAACTTTGTGTTCATACTGAGGAGGAGCCAATGGGAAAAAAGAAATTCTAAATTTTGCATTTCAGTGTTACTTTTGACCAGCTGCAGTTGTTATATCCCACTCTGATATTTGGGGAATACATCTTTATACTGGAAATAAGGCACAGCCGCTGGCATCCGGTGAAACGTCACCTTTAAATGCCACTTTGCTGAACAGACAAACCTGATCAGACGCATTGAAATAAACTAGCTCAAGTAGCTGATACACAGAGGAATGCTCTGTCTAGCAACAGAAGCTTTTGCAAAAATGGAGGAAGCCAGAATAAAGCTGCAACAGTTACAAGTTGCAGATTTGAAAACCTCACCTGCTGTTTGAGCACCCCGCAGCCCGCCCAGCCCCTGCTTTCCCCCGCAGCCCCCAACACCCTCCTGCCCACCCCCCCTGCAGAACCAGCCAAAACGGCTTCTGCTCTCCGCCCCCGAACCGCATCACTTACTGCCCCCTTCCGAGCCCCAAAACCCAGCCGCTGAGCCTCTGCTCGAGTCCCCAAAACGCCGGACTCCACCCCCGCCCCTCAGCCCAAAGCCACACGACTCCCTCTCCGGCTGAAGCCCCAACACCAGCCACGCGAGCCCGTTTGCCAGCCCCGGGAGCCGCGAGCACCTCCCCAGACGCCTCAGCCCGCCCCCCCGCAACGCCGTCTCCCCTCGGAGCCGCCTCGGGACCCCGGCCGCCTTCCCCGCGCCCCCCCGCTGGCCTCGACGCTGTCCAGCTGCCTCGCGACGCTGTCCAGCGGCGCCGCGACGCTGTCCGGCTGCCCGGTGCTTTCTGCCCGCGCCGGTCCGGTGCGGTGCGGTGCGGTGCGCGCCGCGCCGCGCCGCAGCCGCTTCTGCGCGCGCCGCCATTTTCCCCCGGCCCCCTCCGCTTCCGGAGCGGCTCGGCCCGCCCATGCGGCGCGCCCATTGGTCACGGCGCCGGAAGCGGCTTCCGTGCTCGGGGAGCCCGTCCCATTGGTCGGTCGCGCCGTCAATCTTCAGCGCCTCCCACCCCGGCCAATCGGAGCGCGGCAGGCGATCCGACCAATCGGAGCGCGGCGGTCGCGCTGTGATTGGCTCGTCCTCCTGTCAATCCGCCAGGGGGCGGTTGCCATGGTGAGGACGCCCCGCCCGGTGGCGCATGCGCAGTAGTGAGGGCGGCGCCGTGCTCGCTACTGCCCCCTCGTGGACAAAAAGCGGTACTGCAGGTACGCAGGTACAGGGCGGGGGGGGGGGGGGGGGGCGCGCATGCCCAGTAGAAAGGGGGGCGCTGCGCTCGCCGCCGCTGCCGCCCGTGCCAGCAGAAACCGGCGGTGCGGCTCGGGGAGCGGGGGGAGGCGGGACCGGGGAAGGTTCCCTTTTCCCCAAATTGGGGAAAATGTTATTCATGTTCGGGGTTCAATTTGGGGGTTCAATTTACGGTTCTGCAGCGTCAGCCCCCGCATGGGCGCCGTCCCCGGCGGCGGGGAAGGGCAAGAAAAACCCTAACAAAACCCTGAAGTCTTTTCCGTTGCGGAAAAGCACCGAAAAAAACCCCAAATTGAATAATTTTCCCCAATTTGGGGAAAATGGAACCTCCCAGGGCTCCGCCTTCCCCCCCCGCATCCGCCGAGCTGCAGCGCCGGTTTCTGCTGGCACGGGCGGCAGCGGCGAGCGCAGCGCCTCCCCCCCCCCGTCCACTGCGCATGCGGCCGGACCCCCCTACCCCCGTACCTGCAGTACCGCTTTTTGTCCACAAGCGGCGGCAGCAGCGAGGGCGGCGCCACTCTTTCCACTGCGCATGCGCGCCCCCCACCTGCAGTACCGATTTTTGTCCACAAGGCGGCAGTAGCGAGCACGGCGCCGCCCTTACTACTGCGCATGCGCGACCAGGCGGGGCTTCCTCACCATGGCAACCGCCCCCGGGCGGATTGACAGGAGGACGAGCCAATCACAACGCGACCGCCGCGCTCCGATTGGTCGGATCGCCTGCCGCGCTCCGATTGGCCGGAGGGGGACGTCAATGGCGGTTGCCATGGTGAGGACGCCCCGCCCGGTGGCGCATGCGCAGTAGTGAGGGCGGCGCCGTCCTTACTACTGCGCATGCGCGACCGGGCGGGGCTTCCTCACCATGGCAACCGCCCCCGGGCGGATTGACAGGAGGACGAGCCAATCACAACGCGACCGCCGCGCTCCGATTGGTCGGATCGCCTGCCGCGCTCCGATTGGCCGGACTGGGAGGCGCTGGAGATTGACGGCGCGACCGACCAATGGGACGGGGGCTCCTAGAGGACGGACGCCGCTTACGGCACCGCGACCAATGGGCGCGCGGTATGGGCGGGCCGAGCCGCTCCGGAACCGGAGGGGGCCGGGGGAAAACGGCGGCCAGCCCAGAAATCGCTGCGGACCGGTCCGCAGCGGGCGGAAAGCACCGGGCAGCGCCCACGCCCACGCCCACGCCCCCTTCCTTGTCCCCCTCTGAGACCTCACCGGGGCCATGAGCGGTGACCGCTCTCAGCCCGCTTCCCTCCACCCAGGGACCGTGACCACTTACCGGCGGGCAGGCCTTCCCGCTCTCTGCCCTGTCCCCGCTCGCAGTCCGGGCAGCCGCAGCCGTCGCCTCGGCGCCAAAAACCTCCGGTGTTCGCCCCGCAACCAGCCCCAGGGACGCCGCGGCGCTCTGCGCGTGGCCCCGGGGGCGACAGCAGCCAGTCCGCCGGCGTCCAGGAAGGCAGGCGGGGGTGCCGCCTTATCCACCACAGAGACATCGGGGAGCTTTGCGTCCCTGCAGGAAAACGGGGCTGGGTTTTTTTCCTCCTGTCCCGCTGCACCGATCCAGCTCCCCAGGGCGGGAGGGGAAACGGGGGAAGGGGCTGCTTTTCATAGAATCATAGAATCGTCTAGGTTGCAAGAGACCCTTGGCATCATCGAGTCCAACCATCTACCCTACTCTACAAAGTTCTCCCCTACACCATATCCCCCAACACCACATCTCAACGGTTCTTAAACACATCCAGGGATGGTGACTCGACCACCTCCCTGGGTAGCCTGTTCCAATGCCCGACCACTCCCTCTGTGAAACATTCTTTCCTAATGTCCAGTCTAAACCTACCCTGTTGGAGCTTGAAGCCGTTCCCTCTCGTTCTGTCATTACCTACCTGTGCCAAGAGACCAGCACCGACCTCTCTACAGTGTCCTTTCAAGTAGTTTTAGAGAGTGACGAGGTCTCCCCTCAGCCCCCTCTTCCTCATACTAAACAGTCCCAGCTCCTTCAACCGCTCTTCATAGGATTTGTTTTCCAGGCCCTTCACCAGCTTCGTTGCCCTCCTCTGCACTCGCTCCAGCACCTCGACATCTCTCTTGGATTGAGGTGCCCAAAACCGGACGCAATACTCCAGGTGCGGCCTCACCAGTGCCGAGTACAGGGGCACAATCGCCTCCCTACTTCTGCTGCTCACGCTGTTTCTAACACAAGCCAGGATGCCGTTGGCTTTCGTGGCCACCTGGGCACACTGCCGGCTCACGTTCAGCCGCTTGTCCATTAGCACCCCCAGGTCTCTTTCTTCCAGGTGGTTTTCCAGCCACATTTCCCCAAGCCTGTAGCGCTGCTCGGGGTTATTGTGGCCCACGCGCAGAACCTGGCACTTGCCCTTGTTGAAACTCATACCACTGATGTTGGCCCAACGATCCAATCTACCTAAGTCTCTCTGTAGAGCTTCCCTATCCTCCTGGGAACCAACACTCCTGCTTAAAGCGCTTTTGAAAGCGCTTGGACGCCGGCAAGAGAGAGCAGAGGGGAGGGCCAGTTTGGAAATCCCTTCTAGCGATAGGCTCTCTTTGCAGTCTGGAACCATCTACAGCACAGGCGTTTACGCCTCCGCACTGACCGACCCGTGGGTAAGACTTAGGGAAAACGGATGCTCTTGATACACTTCGACAGAACGTCTGCTAAGAGTCACATCTGTTTAGACTTACAGATTAACACGCACGATAGATAGACAACATCCAATTGGACTAGCGACCTGTCCAGACATCCGCTTTGACGCTTCAATCTCTCTTTATAAATAAATCTTTTAAAAAATCTTTCCGTCGTCTAAACTCCCATTAAATAATACAGAATCCTTAGAGATACGGGTTGGTATTTTGAACTCCTTTTATATACGTAAGGGAATATTATTTTTCAACACACAGAAAAATGAGAGATTGTTCTCTACTCCAATGCCTCACCCCCGCATATACAGCTTTTAACATTTTTTAAACACCACCGCCCAAAACCCCAACCACCTGCCCCGCACCAAGTTTTCAGGCGTTTGGGGGCCGTGACCCACCCTCTTGTGGGGGGAACCCCACTTAACCCCCACTCACCTGCTCCTCCGCCGCACCGTCGCTCCCCCGCTGACATCCGGCTGCCCCAAATGACATCATCACACCACCACCCCCACCCCCCCCCCCACCGGTTTTTTTAATTCGCCCCAAAAAATGCACCGAACGACCAGACCCAGGGCTGGCCCCTTCCCCTCAGGCGGCTCCACCACCGGCTGCAAACCCGGGCCGGGGCATCTGTCGAGCAGCACGAGACGCGGACAACGAGGCACCTGCAAAACAAACAGCAAACCCCAACCGGAGATCAGCATCATCAAACGAAAGAGCACCGAAGACAGTAGAGGAATTCCCTCCGGCCGAGGGACAGGACAGGAGCTGAGCTACAGGAGGATTGCGGGGAAACAGCTCCGCTCCAAAGACGGCACGGCCTGCCAAAGCCGGAGCCATCCCGACGCTTCAGGTCCCTATTCAGACTGACCCGTGCCACTTGCAACACCTTCTCAGCCTAACAGCGGAACAAACCCTCCGCCCGCTGGGGGGAAGCGCCTCCTCCCTTCCCTTTCCCTGCCGCTGGAAAGCTCTGCGCGCGTTTAGATACGGCCAAGAAAAATACTCACGCTAGAAAAGCCTCGGACTTTTTCTTCGGCGCTAATTCAACTGGCACAGCTCCGAACCCCCACCGTTGCGCTCTCCGTCTCCAGAACGCGCAGTTGTCATTTGACCGGGGGCTGCTTTCTCTCCTACCCGAGGAGGAGGGACATCTGGCCGGCGGCACTGCCCGAGAGAGATGCTACCGCACTGCCGGGGAAACGCGACGCTGAAAGCCAGGCAGAAATCAGGTTCTTCAGAGCGCTCCGCCTAAAGAAAAGGGGGGGGAAAAACAAAAAACAAAAAAACTAGAAAAAAAACCCAACCAAAAACCCAACCCGTTACCTTCAGTCGCCTCTCTTTTCAAAGATTTGGAACAAATACCTCGCCGCTTAGGGACGCCTAAGACGCTGTAGGCTACAGCCGGTGGACAGTTGCCGTTTAAAGCCTGCAAGTCAGTTTGCACGTTATACGACTTTAACCCTTTTTTTAAAGTCTCCTTTACGATAGAAAAAACCAGGAAGGTAAGAGATTCCCCAAACGGCTGTACTTTTGGCGGGGGGAAATCCAATCCCCGGTGCCGCGATCCACCAGGCTACCGAAAACGACCGGCGGACCGGCCAAGGCTTTTGGCTGTGCCGAACACGCAGAGGAACAGGGTTTGGCCGTGTCCCCGCTGTTACGGGGGACCCAGAGCCCAAAGGCCGGCCATGCCATCGGCCGTCGGAAGAGGTGCCGCGCTCGGGCCTTTGGAAGGACATCGTCTTTCTTTTTGTCCCTATTTAATAGAGCGCGCGACGTCTCCTCGCTGATGACTTCTGCTGCCCAGCGCATCGTCTCCGAGGATCCCCTCTCGTGGGAACTTCAGGAGAGGCAACCGCTTGGCACGAGAAACCGGTTCCCTTTCAGAAAGGGAAACCTCCTTCCGACTGACGTCCAAATGACACGCCGTAGGCTACGGACAACGGACGTTCCTGGAAGGCTCGACTCACCTAAGCCACCTCAGGACTCGCCGCCACCAGTGACGAGGCTGATGATGCTCCTTGGTTTGTGGCAAAGCCTGGAAAACAGGCAGAAGCGGCGCTGGTTCGTCCCGTTTTGTCCACGTCTCTTCGTTGACCGCCCCGGCTTTCAGCGCAGATGCCATGAAAGAGGAGTGACAAAGAAAAGGCGAGGTCAGGCAGCAAAAGAGCTCTGCAGGCTGCCACCTGCAGTCATCCGCGCACTCTGTTTTGGAAGCCACACGCCCGCCCGCCCGCCACCCCCCGCCCAAAACAAACAAACAAACAAACAAACAAAGAGACAAGAACCCCGGCACCTGGCCTCTTTCTTGTCTTCAGGAGCTCATCCTGAAGCTCATCGCTTCTGTCTTGTCAGAGCAGGAAGCGCAGACCATCTGTATCCCGAGGACACCTGACCGGGATTAACACGTGTCCAGAGGTAGTCCCCATCTCTACGAGCGTGTCGCTTTGGTGCTTTTAATAATCCTAACTCGACGGTAGTCACTGGGACGGTCCTTTACGGTGGCTTCTTCAGACTTCTGGATCGCCAGTCCCAGTATTTCCATTTCATCCTACCAAAAAAAACCCCAAAGCACGTTACAGCTGCACATAACATTTTCTGCTTGTTCTTGTACGAGTATTTAAGGCGTAGGAGAAAGAGAAGATCTGAAAGGCAGAAGAGGCATTCAAAAACCGTGCAACTATGAAAAAGTAAAGCAGCTCTCTCGGAAAAGCACGAGAAACGGCCATAAAAGGTATACTTATGAAATACGCCAAGTAATATCGGGGCACCAAAATATACTATACAGGAAGGCTAGGTGGCTCATTTGACAGAAATTCGATGTAAATCTAATACAGTACCGAGAATTCTGTCTGTAAATGGATAATATCCGGCACCACTCAGCTCTAAAATTGCCGCTGCGCCTGCGGTGCTCCTAGATTCTATCTTCCTGCCTGTGAAAAATCCGACTTTAAAAGCATCTAGTACGAACCTTAAAGTTTTCATCACAGTTACAGCCATCTTTCACCTTAAAGCATGCTTTACATTTCTGCCAACTTGGAGTGTACACGTCTGTGTATACACGCTTATAATTCAGGACGATTTCCACAAATCGTTTCTGTGCAGAAAAACAGGCCTCGTTTCATTATGCAATCAAATTTGAAATTTTTTTTCTCGGGAGAAGTTTTGCCTTTTTAACTGTGAGAATTTTAACTAGGAATTCACACGCTACCCATGCCTCAAATTATGAGGAGACGCATCACAAAACGAACTCAAAACGAACATCCCGGATTCAGGAAAACTAATTGTGCCTCCCCCCTCTGTGGAACGTGTCCGTAGGACAGGAGCGGGCACCCGCTTTGCCACAGAAGCAGACGGATGCGGAATTGCTCCTCCACGCGTGTCGGTTAACACACATTCGGCTAATGGCCCACCACTCCTTGTACGCACAGGCTGACGACAGCCAGGTCGCCCGGTACGGGCTGAACACTTTGCAGGATTTGTTACAAACCTTTTTAGTGAAATAGATTTTGAAACCCCAGGAAACACACCCCTACCTCCGAGAATTGTAAGGCAATAAATATTTTGACAACTTACATTTCACGTCTATCCATGTATGTCCCATTACTGTCTGTGGTCATAAACTATCTAATATAGAATACTAAACGTTGCTACCATTTAAGAACCGAACGACAGCAACTGAACTGAACCGAAAGGAAGAGCTTTTCTTTGAAAATCGCAGTGCCACCTGAGAAGAAGCTGAAGACTGAAAATCGGGCGAGAGAATCACGCAAAAATATCAGCCTTGCTCTAAAAGCAAGACAGGAGAAAACCCACCAAAAAATAAAATGCAGTTTAATTGACCCAAAGGTCACCAAACAAAACAGGCAAAAAGCTTCACAATACACAGCGTTTGCACCGCTGTCGCTTTTCTGGCTTTTGCTGGGCCTAAGAGGTTGCTGTGACTTCCTCGAGCTGCCCTTCTGCGGTCACCAGATTGTTTCAGGGGAGACAGACGTCTCCCGGGGAGGCGCACGCAGAGAGCGCCGCTACGTCTCGGCTGTGACCCCTTGGTCACTGCGTTCCTGCGGTGCCCGTACCCGTGCTACCAACAGGACGTCACAAAAGGACACAAGAGCAGGGGGAATCGCTACAGGAGTCCTGAATGTTTCCACGGGCTTTTGAAAACCCCATTTTCTAAATTAAGTTACGCGAGGGAGTCTTTTTGAAAGTTACGAAGTTTCTGTGTGTCTGCTACTAAAAACATCCAACCGACCGACTCAAAAAACACCCAGAACACACTTTCCCCACGTTCCCCCGACACCGTAGCCTTTCATCTCGGGGGATTTCATTTCCTGCCTTGCGAATGGATGCAGGTTAGGGACACCATAAAACAGCTTCCCTAGGGTATCCGAACGGCTGTCAGCTGAAACAGAAAACAGAGGGATTAACCATGACAGGGACGTATATCTCAACCTTGGAGGGGAGGAAAGAAAACAAAGAATTTCCCAATTAGCGGAGGCGGGCCTCAGCCTCGAAGGAACACTTCGCAAGCAAATGGGAACATCCTGACTGATAACAGGAGAAGATAACCAGAGACTTTACGACCCCTGCCAGACCACGCAGAGGACGAGCGGAACACCCTGATCGATTACAGGAAGATAGCAAGAGACTTTTACGGCCTCTATCAGCAAAACAATCAAATCGGTTCAGTGATCGTGGAGCTTACTCCCTAAGACGCCCCCCCAAAGAAAAACACCAGGAGAAGATACGCACATGCCTGAAGGATGAGACTTATTATAATGAGGCTCCGGAAATAATTAACATAGTCACACCTATTGTTAGAACTAATTGTATTAGCCCATCCCATAGTTTGCATATGTATGATTTACCTTATAAATAACTACGGGTTTAGCCTAAGGGTGTGCAAGTTTGGAGGAGCGATCCCCCTTGCACCCGGCACCGCAATAAACATACCTGCTTTATAACTCTCTGCGAGTTGTAAGGTTTGTTTCCGCACGTCAATTTGGCGACCCAGATGGGACCCTCTCTGTCCGGCTGCGGGACCTGCTGAGGACGGGACTCCTCTGGGCGCCCCCGAGATTTCTCGGAGGGACTCCCTTACTCATCCAGATCACCGCGGGGACAGACAAGGACCATCTATTGCGGACCAGGTATGTTTAGAGTTTTCTTAGGGGGGGACCTGTAAGCCGTGAGGAGACGTCCTACGCGTGGTAAAGAGTCGGCGTACTCGCCCCGGGGTATGCTCAAGCTTGGGCTAACGGTTGGGTTGTGCTTGTGTGGGATCCCTTGGTTTTATGTTAGTGCGTGGAAGTGTAACCCTGCGATACTGTTGGTTATATGTTGTATCTGTCCTAGGGTATCACTACCGTGTTATTACTTGTTGTATTTGTCATAAGATACCACTTCCGTGTTATTGTCTAATATAAGGTGGAAATTATTGTATGAGTGAACTGAGTGATTGAGACGCGGCACTGCTGCGGAGCGAGTGCGGAGTTCTGATCCGCGGTTCCGTGTTCTCCGCGAGGAGAGCGGCCGGAGACGAACGAAGCGTATGACAGACTGTAAAGAAACATTGTGTGAACCTGATATTGAGAAGATTGAGTGGCAGTGTCTTGGACACTCGGATAACGTTTGTGATCCTATTTTTATCCTAAAGTGTTTTGCTTGTAATACGGAGGTTTGGGTAGATCAGGAAGACGATTTTTGGTGTTCACAGTGTGGAAGCTGGACTGAGTGGGAAAAGATCGAGCGGGCGGGAGAATTGAAACAAGTAATCTGTGGAGACATAGCCTACCCCTGGAGATAAAGGTAGCGACAGGGATATAGTTGTACTATTTCCCGGGAGAGAAAACAGGAATAACACCCAGGTGACACACGGAGATCAGGGTCACCTCTTAATCAAGGGGTAGAAAGAGCATAAAATGGGCAATAAACAAGGAGGCGGGATAATGAAAAAGAGTCCTCTAGGATGTATCTTAGCACACTGGAAGGAGATCGGAGGCCCACCAGGTGGCAGCGTGGACAAGAAAACCTTAATTAAATATTGCAATCAATGGTGGCCTCTTTACAAGTTAGATGATCAGGAGAAATGGCCCGTTAACGGGACCCTTAATTACAATACTATATTACAATTAATGCTATTCCTTAGAAGGGAAAGAAAGTGGGATGAAGTTACATATGCGGACATGTTTTTCACCCTTCGAAATCACCCAGAATACCAACGGGACTGCGGGCTATTACCTCCACAAGACCCTATGGTATTAGCCTTAGAGAAAGAAAAAAATGAAAGAAATGAAAGCAGACATAAAAAGATGTTGCTCAGCCTGCAGCATAGGGCAAGGGTGCACAAGGCCTGAAAAGATTCAGGGTTTTGAAGATCAACTAATTGAAGTATTAAGTTTGGCCCTGATAGGAACTCCCATTACTCCAGGAGTGCCTGAGGAGATTAAAGACCAAATTTATCTGGGGGTATGGGCCTCGGGAGAGCCGGGGAGAGCAAAAAAGTGCTTCCCCTATAGCGATAAAACCCAAACAAGGAGCACGACCAGTGAGAGTCAAACAGTATCCCCTCAGGGTAGAGGATAGGAAGGGGATCCGACAAACTATAGACCAGTTTATCGAGTATGGGCGGCTGAAAGAATGTGAATCAGAGTATAACACTCCAATATTACCTGTCAAAAAGCCGGATGGTAGCTATCGCATAGTACAGGATCTCAGGGCTATCAACAAAATTGTTGAGGATTTACATCGGGTAGTAGCAAATCCATACACTCTCCTAACTAAATTGGTACCTGAATTGGCATGGTTTACCGTCTTGGACCTAAAGGATGCCTTTTTCTGCCTGCCTCTGAGCCCAGAGAGCCAACTTTTGTTCGCATTCGAGTGGGAAAACCCAGAATCTGGAAGGAAAACACAGCTTACATGGACTGTGCTACCACAGGGCTTTAAAAATAGCCCAACACTTTTTGGAAATCAGCTAGCCAAAGACTTAGAACAGTGGAAACGCCCGCCTGGGACAGGAGTGGTATTACACTATGTGGACGATATGTTACTTGCCACTGACACCAGAGAAACATGCCTAGAATGGACTGTGAGCCTGCTAAATTTCCTTGGACTTAATGGCTATAAAGTTTCTCCACAGAAGGCGCAGATAGCCCAGCAGCAAGTGACCTATCTGGGATATGAAATAACCGCAGGCCAACGGACACTCGGGAAGGAGAGGAAAGAAGCCATCTGCCAGACACCTCGACCACAGACGCCTAAGGAACTTCGGACCTTTCTAGGGATGACAGGATGGTGTCGTCTCTGGATATATAACTACGGACTCTTGGTAAAGCCGCTATACGAGTTACTAAAATCTAACTCAAAGAATATTGTGTGGAATAAGGAAGCAGACAGAGCCTTCCATCAGTTAAAAAAGAGGTTAATGGAAGCGCCTGCCCTGGGGTTACCCGATACTACTAAACCTTTCTGGTTGTTTTCCTATGAAAAGCAAGAAATGGCCTTAGGAGTCCTGGCTCAGAATCTGGGACCCTATCGGAGGGCGGTGGCATACTTCTCTAAACAGCTCGACGGAGTAAGTAAAGGGTGGCCTAGCTGTCTCCGAGCAGTGGCAGCAGTGGTAATAAACATCCAAGAGGCCCGTAAGTTCACCCTAGGCCAGAAAATCACAGTTATGGTTTCACACACCGTCTCAGCAGTACTGGAAGTAAAAGGAGGGCATTGGCTTTCGCCTCAGAGGTTTCTCAAGTACCAGGCTATCCTGATAGAGCAAGATGATGTAGAAATAACAGTAACTAATATTGTCAATCCAGCCTCTTTCCTCAGCGGAACAGCAGGAGAATCAGTGACCCATGACTGCTTGGAAACAATTGAGGCGGTGTACTCCAGTCGACCAGATCTGAAAGAGGAACCATTGGAAGATGCAGAGGATTCCTGGTTCACCGACGGGAGCAGCTTCATTCAGCAAGGGATACATAAAGCTGGCTATGCGGTAACCACCACAGAGAAGGTAATAGAGTCCAAAGCTCTGGCCCCAAATACATCAGCCCAAAAGGCTGAGATAATAGCACTAACCCGAGCGCTGGAACTAGCCAAAGGAAAACGGATAAATATCTGGACAGACTCTAAATATGCTTTCGGGGTGGTGCATGCTCACGGGGCAGTCTGGAGAGAAAGAGGACTCTTATCTACACAAGGGAAACACATCAAACATGCTGAAGAAATTCTTAAACTCTTAGATGCAGTATTACTGCCTACCAAAGTGACTATCATGCACTGCAAAGCTCACCAAAAAGGGAACACCGCTGTGGAACTGGGTAACGCACTGGCGGACCGAGAAGCCAAAAGGGCAGCAGAAATGGGTAATACAGAAATACAATCCTTGGTCCCAGATGGTAAAATACAAATTGACGACGAACCTAAATATTCTAGGGATGATCACAAATTGATCAAAGACTTAAATGGGAAAATCGAAGGGAAATGGGCCAAAACCCCACAGGGAAAAATAATAGTGCCTTTTTCGTTATTATGGGCAGTGGTCATGGCAGAACATAGAAAATCCCATTGGGGAACAGAGGCACTTTACAGATACCTGAGTAGGATAATATGTGCTCGGAATCTATATGCCACGGTCAAACAAGTCACTCAGCAGCGTGAGGTATGTCTACAGAACAACCCTAGGACAGGTCCCAGAGTCCAGTTCGGCCAAATAGGAAAGGGAAACTATCCGGGACAACAATGGCAAATTGATTTCTCAGAACTTACAAGAAAAGGGGGGTTTCGATACCTATTGGTACTAACCGATACCTTTTCAGGATGGCCAGAGGCATTTCCCTGCCGAACCAATAAAACAAGAGAAGTGGTTAAAGCATTGTTGCAAGAAATTATACCAAGATTTGGGGTTCCCGCAGTGATTTCCTCGGACCGAGGATCTCATTTCACTGCAAAGGTTGTTTCAAAAGTAAGCAGATTATTGGGTATAGATTGGCAACTTCATACCCCATACAACCCACGATCGAGCGGTCAGGTAGAAAAGATGAATCACTTGATCAAAACTCAGATTGTGAAACTAGGCCAGGAAGCTAACTTGACCTGGCCCCAGTCATTACCATTAGCCCTTCTCAGGATAAGAACAAAACCCAGAACCAAAGAAGGTTTGAGCCCCTTTGAAATACTCTATGGGAGACCATATAGTGTACAAGACGGGACATCCACAGAGTTGGGGAATGAAATATTGACAGATTACATGATAAATTTACAAAAGCAGCTCCGAGAGGTAGAAAAACTGGTTCTAGTGACAAGGGGAACAAGATTCCATAGCTTTGTAAGGTGGCTTATACCATCCTTAGGCATTAGTGAATTGGAGAAAGCAATTGTAAACATATCAGCTACTATAGCAGCGCTTGAGAAATCTACAATAGGTGCTATACAGGCACTTCAACAAGAAGTCCAGTCATTAGCAAATGTAGTTGGACAAAATAGAACGGCATTAGATTTACTAACTTGGAAAGAGGGAGGCTTATGCGCAGTGATTAATCAGAGCTGTTGCTCATATGTAAACAAAGCGGAAGGATAGAAAAAGACTTACAAAATCTCATAGCTAAAACTCAGATCTTGCATCAGACTGCGCAGGATGATACCACATTTGGGTTCTCAGACCTTTGGGAAAAGTTAACCTCATGGTTACCTAGTCTGGCATGGCTTAGACAACTGTTTATCCTTCTAGTAGCAGTGCTTATGTTAGGAATTTTAGTGTGTGTAATAGCTAGATGTTTTATGTGTTGCACCATGGGGGCAAGAGACGAATACATTCAATGGAAAAAGCATCAGCTCCGGGAACGAGTGGAATCAGGGATGTATTTTAGAAATCAGATGGAGAAGGAAAGTGTGTTATAGGCAATTGTAAAAGAATTTACAAATGAACAAAGAAAAGGGGGGATTGAAACAGAAAACAGAGGGATTAACCATGACAGGGACGTATATCTCAACCTTGGAGGGGAGGAAAGAAAACAAAGAATTTCCCAATTAGCGGAGGCGGGCCTCAGCCTCGAAGGAACACTTCGCAAGCAAATGGGAACATCCTGACTGATAACAGGAGAAGATAACCAGAGACTTTACGACCCCTGCCAGACCACGCAGAAGACAAGCGGAACATCCTGATCGATTACAGGAAGATAGCAAGAGACTTTTACGGCCTCTATCAGCAAAACAATCGAATCGGTTCAGTGATCGTGGAACTTACTCCCTAAGACGCCCCCCCAAAGAAAAACACCAGGAGAAGATACGCACATGCCTGAAGGATAAGACTTATTATAATGAGGCTCCGGAAATAATTAACATAGTCACACCTATTGTTAGAACTAATTGTATTAGCCCATCCCATAGTTTGCATATGTATGATTTACCTTATAAATAACTACGGGTTTAGCCTAAGGGTGTGCAAGTTTGGAGGAGCGATCCCCCTTGCACCCGGCGCCACAATAAACATACCTGCTTTATAACTCTCTGCGAGTTGTAAGGTTTGTTTCCGCACGTCACAGCGTACCATTTAGATCCCTTGAGTACAAGCAATAGCGCGCGTTACCTCTCCGGTTTGATGCTCGCTGACAGGCCGAATCCTCTGTGGAACCTTAAGCTGTTGTTCCGGCTTCCCTATCTCTTGCTGGAAAAGGTCTCTCTCGTGCTCTCGGGTCAATTGCTCGCTCCTGAAAGTGACAAAACAGTGAGGATGCACCATTTCACGTAAAAACTGTCTAAATTAAGGATATTACAGCTTCTTGCTTCTTTTAACACGAGGCTGCTAACGGTACGTCAGTAGCATTATTACATGTCAGTACGAGCCGGCAACGCGCGCTGGCAGCCCAGAAAGCCAACCCCACCCTGGGCTGCATCAAGAGAAGCGTGGCCAGCGGGTCACGGGAGGCGATTCTACCCCCCTCTACTCTGCGCGCGCGAGACCCCACCTGGAGTACGGTGTCCAGCTTTGGAGTCCTCGACACGGGAAGGACGTGGACCTGTTGGAAGGGGCCCAGCGGACGGCCACGAAAACCATCGGAGGGACGGAGCACCTCCCCTGTGAAGAGAGACTGAGAGAGCTGGGGTTGTTCAGCCTGGAGAAGAGAAGGCTCCGGGGAGACCTCAGAGCAGCCTTCCAATATCTGAAGGGAGCCCACGGGAGAGCCGGAGAGGGACTCTCTGTCGGGAAAGGTAGCGACAGGACAAGGGGTAACGATTTTAAATCGGAAGAGGGGAGATTCAGACTAGATATTAGGAGGAAATTCTTTACCGTGAGGGTGGTGAGGCACTGGAACAGGTTGCCCGGGGAAGCTGTGGATGCCCCATCCCTGGAAGTGTTTAAGGCCAGGCTGGACGGGGCTTTGAGCAACCCGCTCTAGTGGAGGCGTCCCTGCCCAAGGCAGGGGGGCTGCAACACGATGATCTTGAAGGTCCCTTCCAATTCTAACCATTCTACGATTCTATGGTTTTTAAGGTGGCAGAACCTCTTGCGACTTCCATTAACAAAAACTACTCTCACCATTCGGGGCAACAAATCTCACATTTTTGAATAAAAACACGAGGACGGCACTGATACAGCCAGTATTATTTCACAAAAAGGACAGTTTTGTCTCTTCTGTTCAAAGCACAGCATACAAATAGCAATAGGCCAGTATTTTATGGTCTCCTTTCCTCGCGTTCATCCTTCATATATGTAGCATAAATAGGAATTAAGAATAGAAATTAACTTTGTGTTCATACTGAGGAGGAGCCAATGGGAAAAAAGAAATTCTAAATTTTGCATTTCAGTGTTACTTTTGACCAGCTGCAGTTGTTATATCCCACTCTGATATTTGGGGAATACATCTTTATACTGGAAATAAGGCACAGCCGCTGGCATCCGGTGAAACGTCACCTTTAAATGCCACTTTGCTGAACAGACAAACCTGATCAGACGCATTGAAATAAACTAGCTCAAGTAGCTGATACACAGAGGAATGCTCTGTCTAGCAACAGAAGCTTTTGCAAAAATGGAGGAAGCCAGAATAAAGCTGCAACAGTTACAAGTTGCAGATTTGAAAACCTCACCTGCTGTTTGAGCACCCCGCAGCCCGCCCAGCCCCTGCTTTCCCCCGCAGCCCCCAACACCCTCCTGCCCACCCCCCCTGCAGAACCAGCCAAAACGGCTTCTGCTCTCCGCCCCCGAACCGCATCACTTACTGCCCCCTTCCGAGCCCCAAAACCCAGCCGCTGAGCCTCTGCTCGAGTCCCCAAAACGCCGGACTCCACCCCCGCCCCTCAGCCCAAAGCCACACGACTCCCTCTCCGGCTGAAGCCCCAACACCAGCCACGCGAGCCCGTTTGCCAGCCCCGGGAGCCGCGAGCACCTCCCCAGACGCCTCAGCCCGCCCCCCCGCAACGCCGTCTCCCCTCGGAGCCGCCTCGGGACCCCGGCCGCCTTCCCCGCGCCCCCCCGCTGGCCTCGACGCTGTCCAGCTGCCTCGCGACGCTGTCCAGCGGCGCCGCGACGCTGTCCGGCTGCCCGGTGCTTTCCGCCCGCGCCGGTCCGGTGCGGTGCGGTGCGGTCCGCGCCGCGCCGCAGCCGCTTCTGCGCGCGCCGCCATTTTCCCCCGGCCCCCTCCGCTTCCGGAGCGGCTCGGCCCGCCCATGCGGCGCGCCCATTGGTCACGGCGCCGGAAGCGGCTTCCGTGCTCGGGGAGCCCGTCCCATTGGTCGGTCGCGCCGTCAATCTTCAGCGCCTCCCACCCCGGCCAATCGGAGCGCGGCAGGCGATCCGACCAATCGGAGCGCGGCGGTCGCGCTGTGATTGGCTCGTCCTCCTGTCAATCCGCCAGGGGGCGGTTGCCATGGTGAGGACGCCCCGCCCGGTGGCGCATGCGCAGTAGTGAGGGCGGCGCCGTCCTTACTACTGCGCATGCGCGACCGGGCGGGGCTTCCTCACCATGGCAACCGCCCCCGGGCGGATTGACAGGAGGACGAGCCAATCACAACGCGACCGCCGCGCTCCGATTGGTCGGATCGCCTGCCGCGCTCCGATTGGCCGGACTGGGACGCTAATGGCGGTTGCCATGGTGAGGAAGCCCCCTCCTCGTCGCGCATGCGCAGTAGTGAGGGCGGCGCCTTGCTCGCTACTGCCCCCTCGTGGACAAAAAGCGGTACTGCAGGTACGCAGGTACAGGGCGGGGGGGGGGGGGGGGGGGCGCGCATGCCCAGTAGAAAGGGGGGCGCTGCGCTCGCCGCCGCTGCCGCCCGTGCCAGCAGAAACCGGCGGTGCGGCTCGGGGAGCGGGGGGAGGCGGGACCGGGGAAGGTTCCCTTTTCCCCAAATTGGGGAAAATGTTATTCATGTTCGGGGTTCAATTTGGGGGTTCAATTTACGGTTCTGCAGCGTCAGCCCCCGCATGGGCGCCGTCCCCGGCGGCGGGGAAGGGCAAGAAAAACCCTAACAAAACCCTGAAGTCTTTTCCGTTGCGGAAAAGCACCGAAAAAAACCCCAAATTGAATAATTTTCCCCAATTTGGGGAAAATGGAACCTCCCAGGGCTCCGCCTTCCCCCCCCGCATCCGCCGAGCTGCAGCGCCGGTTTCTGCTGGCACGGGCGGCAGCGGCGAGCGCAGCGCCTCCCCCCCCCCCGTCCACTGCGCATGCGGCCGGACCCCCCTACCCCCGTACCTGCAGTACCGCTTTTTGTCCACAAGCGGCGGCAGCAGCGAGGGCGGCGCCACTCTTTCCACTGCGCATGCGCGCCCCCCACCTGCAGTACCGATTTTTGTCCACAAGGCGGCAGTAGCGAGCACGGCGCCGCCCTTACTACTGCGCATGCGCGACCAGGCGGGGCTTCCTCACCATGGCAACCGCCCCCGGGCGGATTGACAGGAGGACGAGCCAATCACAACGCGACCGCCGCGCTCCGATTGGTCGGATCGCCTGCCGCGCTCCGATTGGCCGGAGGGGGACGTCAATGGCGGTTGCCATGGTGAGGACGCCCCGCCCGGTGGCGCATGCGCAGTAGTGAGGGCGGCGCCGTCCTTACTACTGCGCATGCGCGACCGGGCGGGGCTTCCTCACCATGGCAACCGCCCCCGGGCGGATTGACAGGAGGACGAGCCAATCACAACGCGACCGCCGCGCTCCGATTGGTCGGATCGCCTGCCGCGCTCCGATTGGCCGGACTGGGAGGCGCTGGAGATTGACGGCGCGACCGACCAATGGGACGGGGGCTCCTAGAGGACGGACGCCGCTTACGGCACCGCGACCAATGGGCGCGCGGTATGGGCGGGCCGAGCCGCTCCGGAACCGGAGGGGGCCGGGGGAAAACGGCGGCCAGCCCAGAAATCGCTGCGGACCGGTCCGCAGCGGGCGGAAAGCACCGGGCAGCGCCCACGCCCACGCCCACGCCCCCTTCCTTGTCCCCCTCTGAGACCTCACCGGGGCCATGAGCGGTGACCGCTCTCAGCCCGCTTCCCTCCACCCAGGGACCGTGACCACTTACCGGCGGGCAGGCCTTCCCGCTCTCTGCCCTGTCCCCGCTCGCAGTCCGGGCAGCCGCAGCCGTCGCCTCGGCGCCAAAAACCTCCGGTGTTCGCCCCGCAACCAGCCCCAGGGACGCCGCGGCGCTCTGCGCGTGGCCCCGGGGGCGACAGCAGCCAGTCCGCCGGCGTCCAGGAAGGCAGGCGGGGGTGCCGCCTTATCCACCACAGAGACATCGGGGAGCTTTGCGTCCCTGCAGGAAAACGGGGCTGGGTTTTTTTCCTCCTGTCCCGCTGCACCGATCCAGCTCCCCAGGGCGGGAGGGGAAACGGGGGAAGGGGCTGCTTTTCATAGAATCATAGAATCGTCTAGGTTGCAAGAGACCCTTGGCATCATCGAGTCCAACCATCTACCCTACTCTACAAAGTTCTCCCCTACACCATATCCCCCAACACCACATCTCAACGGTTCTTAAACACATCCAGGGATGGTGACTCGACCACCTCCCTGGGTAGCCTGTTCCAATGCCCGACCACTCCCTCTGTGAAACATTCTTTCCTAATGTCCAGTCTAAACCTACCCTGTTGGAGCTTGAAGCCGTTCCCTCTCGTTCTGTCATTACCTACCTGTGCCAAGAGACCAGCACCGACCTCTCTACAGTGTCCTTTCAAGTAGTTTTAGAGAGTGACGAGGTCTCCCCTCAGCCCCCTCTTCCTCATACTAAACAGTCCCAGCTCCTTCAACCGCTCTTCATAGGATTTGTTTTCCAGGCCCTTCACCAGCTTCGTTGCCCTCCTCTGCACTCGCTCCAGCACCTCGACATCTCTCTTGGATTGAGGTGCCCAAAACCGGACGCAATACTCCAGGTGCGGCCTCACCAGTGCCGAGTACAGGGGCACAATCGCCTCCCTACTTCTGCTGCTCACGCTGTTTCTAACACAAGCCAGGATGCCGTTGGCTTTCGTGGCCACCTGGGCACACTGCCGGCTCACGTTCAGCCGCTTGTCCATTAGCACCCCCAGGTCTCTTTCTTCCAGGTGGTTTTCCAGCCACATTTCCCCAAGCCTGTAGCGCTGCTCGGGGTTATTGTGGCCCACGCGCAGAACCTGGCACTTGCCCTTGTTGAAACTCATACCACTGATGTTGGCCCAACGATCCAATCTACCTAAGTCTCTCTGTAGAGCTTCCCTATCCTCCTGGGAACCAACACTCCTGCTTAAAGCGCTTTTGAAAGCGCTTGGACGCCGGCAAGAGAGAGCAGAGGGGAGGGCCAGTTTGGAAATCCCTTCTAGCGATAGGCTCTCTTTGCAGTCTGGAACCATCTACAGCACAGGCGTTTACGCCTCCGCACTGACCGACCCGTGGGTAAGACTTAGGGAAAACGGATGCTCTTGATACACTTCGACAGAACGTCTGCTAAGAGTCACATCTGTTTAGACTTACAGATTAACACGCACGATAGATAGACAACATCCAATTGGACTAGCGACCTGTCCAGACATCCGCTTTGACGCTTCAATCTCTCTTTATAAATAAATCTTTTAAAAAATCTTTCCGTCGTCTAAACTCCCATTAAATAATACAGAATCCTTAGAGATACGGGTTGGTATTTTGAACTCCTTTTATATACGTAAGGGAATATTATTTTTCAACACACAGAAAAATGAGAGATTGTTCTCTACTCCAATGCCTCACCCCCGCATATACAGCTTTTAACATTTTTTAAACACCACCGCCCAAAACCCCAACCACCTGCCCCGCACCAAGTTTTCAGGCGTTTGGGGGCCGTGACCCACCCTCTTGTGGGGGGAACCCCACTTAACCCCCACTCACCTGCTCCTCCGCCGCACCGTCGCTCCCCCGCTGACATCCGGCTGCCCCAAATGACATCATCACACCACCACCCCCACCCCCCCCCCACCGGTTTTTTTAATTCGCCCCAAAAAATGCACCGAACGACCAGACCCAGGGCTGGCCCCTTCCCCTCAGGCGGCTCCACCACCGGCTGCAAACCCGGGCCGGGGCATCTGTCGAGCAGCACGAGACGCGGACAACGAGGCACCTGCAAAACAAACAGCAAACCCCAACCGGAGATCAGCATCATCAAACGAAAGAGCACCGAAGACAGTAGAGGAATTCCCTCCGGCCGAGGGACAGGACAGGAGCTGAGCTACAGGAGGATTGCGGGGAAACAGCTCCGCTCCAAAGACGGCACGGCCTGCCAAAGCCGGAGCCATCCCGACGCTTCAGGTCCCTATTCAGACTGACCCGTGCCACTTGCAACACCTTCTCAGCCTAACAGCGGAACAAACCCTCCGCCCGCTGGGGGGAAGCGCCTCCTCCCTTCCCTTTCCCTGCCGCTGGAAAGCTCTGCGCGCGTTTAGATACGGCCAAGAAAAATACTCACGCTAGAAAAGCCTCGGACTTTTTCTTCGGCGCTAATTCAACTGGCACAGCTCCGAACCCCCACCGTTGCGCTCTCCGTCTCCAGAACGCGCAGTTGTCATTTGACCGGGGGCTGCTTTCTCTCCTACCCGAGGAGGAGGGACATCTGGCCGGCGGCACTGCCCGAGAGAGATGCTACCGCACTGCCGGGGAAACGCGACGCTGAAAGCCAGGCAGAAATCAGGTTCTTCAGAGCGCTCCGCCTAAAGAAAAGGGGGGGGAAAAACAAAAAACAAAAAAACTAGAAAAAAAACCCAACCAAAAACCCAACCCGTTACCTTCAGTCGCCTCTCTTTTCAAAGATTTGGAACAAATACCTCGCCGCTTAGGGACGCCTAAGACGCTGTAGGCTACAGCCGGTGGACGGTTGCCGTTTAAAGCCTGCAAGTCAGTTTGCACGTTATACGACTTTAACCCTTTTTTTAAAGTCTCCTTTACGATAGAAAAAACCAGGAAGGTAAGAGATTCCCCAAACGGCTGTACTTTTGGCGGGGGGAAATCCAATCCCCGGTGCCGCGATCCACCAGGCTACCGAAAACGACCGGCGGACCGGCCAAGGCTTTTGGCTGTGCCGAACACGCAGAGGAACAGGGTTTGGCCGTGTCCCCGCTGTTACGGGGGACCCAGAGCCCAAAGGCCGGCCATGCCATCGGCCGTCGGAAGAGGTGCCGCGCTCGGGCCTTTGGAAGGACATCGTCTTTCTTTTTGTCCCTATTTAATAGAGCGCGCGACGTCTCCTCGCTGATGACTTCTGCTGCCCAGCGCATCGTCTCCGAGGATCCCCTCTCGTGGGAACTTCAGGAGAGGCAACCGCTTGGCACGAGAAACCGGTTCCCTTTCAGAAAGGGAAACCTCCTTCCGACTGACGTCCAAATGACACGCCGTAGGCTACGGACAACGGACGTTCCTGGAAGGCTCGACTCACCTAAGCCACCTCAGGACTCGCCGCCACCAGTGACGAGGCTGATGATGCTCCTTGGTTTGTGGCAAAGCCTGGAAAACAGGCAGAAGCGGCGCTGGTTCGTCCCGTTTTGTCCACGTCTCTTCGTTGACCGCCCCGGCTTTCAGCGCAGATGCCATGAAAGAGGAGTGACAAAGAAAAGGCGAGGTCAGGCAGCAAAAGAGCTCTGCAGGCTGCCACCTGCAGTCATCCGCGCACTCTGTTTTGGAAGCCACACGCCCGCCCGCCCGCCACCCCCCGCCCAAAACAAACAAACAAACAAACAAACAAAGAGACAAGAACCCCGGCACCTGGCCTCTTTCTTGTCTTCAGGAGCTCATCCTGAAGCTCATCGCTTCTGTCTTGTCAGAGCAGGAAGCGCAGACCATCTGTATCCCGAGGACACCTGACCGGGATTAACACGTGTCCAGAGGTAGTCCCCATCTCTACGAGCGTGTCGCTTTGGTGCTTTTAATAATCCTAACTCGACGGTAGTCACTGGGACGGTCCTTTACGGTGGCTTCTTCAGACTTCTGGATCGCCAGTCCCAGTATTTCCATTTCATCCTACCAAAAAAAACCCCAAAGCACGTTACAGCTGCACATAACATTTTCTGCTTGTTCTTGTACGAGTATTTAAGGCGTAGGAGAAAGAGAAGATCTGAAAGGCAGAAGAGGCATTCAAAAACCGTGCAACTATGAAAAAGTAAAGCAGCTCTCTCGGAAAAGCACGAGAAACGGCCATAAAAGGTATACTTATGAAATACGCCAAGTAATATCGGGGCACCAAAATATACTATACAGGAAGGCTAGGTGGCTCATTTGACAGAAATTCGATGTAAATCTAATACAGTACCGAGAATTCTGTCTGTAAATGGATAATATCCGGCACCACTCAGCTCTAAAATTGCCGCTGCGCCTGCGGTGCTCCTAGATTCTATCTTCCTGCCTGTGAAAAATCCGACTTTAAAAGCATCTAGTACGAACCTTAAAGTTTTCATCACAGTTACAGCCATCTTTCACCTTAAAGCATGCTTTACATTTCTGCCAACTTGGAGTGTACACGTCTGTGTATACACGCTTATAATTCAGGACGATTTCCACAAATCGTTTCTGTGCAGAAAAACAGGCCTCGTTTCATTATGCAATCAAATTTGAAATTTTTTTTCTCGGGAGAAGTTTTGCCTTTTTAACTGTGAGAATTTTAACTAGGAATTCACACGCTACCCATGCCTCAAATTATGAGGAGACGCATCACAAAACGAACTCAAAACGAACATCCCGGATTCAGGAAAACTAATTGTGCCTCCCCCCTCTGTGGAACGTGTCCGTAGGACAGGAGCGGGCACCCGCTTTGCCACAGAAGCAGACGGATGCGGAATTGCTCCTCCACGCGTGTCGGTTAACACACATTCGGCTAATGGCCCACCACTCCTTGTACGCAGAGGCTGACGACAGCCAGGTCGCCCGGTACGGGCTGAACACTTTGCAGGATTTGTTACAAACCTTTTTAGTGAAATAGATTTTGAAACCCCAGGAAACACACCCCTACCTCCGAGAATTGTAAGGCAATAAATATTTTGACAACTTACATTTCACGTCTATCCATGTATGTCCCATTACTGTCTGTGGTCATAAACTATCTAATATAGAATACTAAACGTTGCTACCATTTAAGAACCGAACGACAGCAACTGAACTGAACCGAAAGGAAGAGCTTTTCTTTGAAAATCGCAGTGCCACCTGAGAAGAAGCTGAAGACTGAAAATCGGGCGAGAGAATCACGCAAAAATATCAGCCTTGCTCTAAAAGCAAGACAGGAGAAAACCCACCAAAAAATAAAATGCAGTTTAATTGACCCAAAGGTCACCAAACAAAACAGGCAAAAAGCTTCACAATACACAGCGTTTGCACCGCTGTCGCTTTTCTGGCTTTTGCTGGGCCTAAGAGGTTGCTGTGACTTCCTCGAGCTGCCCTTCTGCGGTCACCAGATTGTTTCAGGGGAGACAGACGTCTCCCGGGGAGGCGCACGCAGAGAGCGCCGCTACGTCTCGGCTGTGACCCCTTGGTCACTGCGTTCCTGCGGTGCCCGTACCCGTGCTACCAACAGGACGTCACAAAAGGACACAAGAGCAGGGGGAATCGCTACAGGAGTCCTGAATGTTTCCACGGGCTTTTGAAAACCCCATTTTCTAAATTAAGTTACGCGAGGGAGTCTTTTTGAAAGTTACGAAGTTTCTGTGTGTCTGCTACTAAAAACATCCAACCGACCGACTCAAAAAACACCCAGAACACACTTTCCCCACGTTCCCCCGACACCGTAGCCTTTCATCTCGGGGGATTTCATTTCCTGCCTTGCGAATGGATGCAGGTTAGGGACACCATAAAACAGCTTCCCTAGGGTATCCGAACGGCTGTCAGCTGAAACAGAAAACAGAGGGATTAACCATGACAGGGACGTATATCTCAACCTTGGAGGGGAGGAAAGAAAACAAAGAATTTCCCAATTAGCGGAGGCGGGCCTCAGCCTCGAAGGAACACTTCGCAAGCAAATGGGAACATCCTGACTGATAACAGGAGAAGATAACCAGAGACTTTACGACCCCTGCCAGACCACGCAGAGGACGAGCGGAACACCCTGATCGATTACAGGAAGATAGCAAGAGACTTTTACGGCCTCTATCAGCAAAACAATCAAATCGGTTCAGTGATCGTGGAGCTTACTCCCTAAGACGCCCCCCCAAAGAAAAACACCAGGAGAAGATACGCACATGCCTGAAGGATGAGACTTATTATAATGAGGCTCCGGAAATAATTAACATAGTCACACCTATTGTTAGAACTAATTGTATTAGCCCATCCCATAGTTTGCATATGTATGATTTACCTTATAAATAACTACGGGTTTAGCCTAAGGGTGTGCAAGTTTGGAGGAGCGATCCCCCTTGCACCCGGCACCGCAATAAACATACCTGCTTTATAACTCTCTGCGAGTTGTAAGGTTTGTTTCCGCACGTCAATTTGGCGACCCAGATGGGACCCTCTCTGTCCGGCTGCGGGACCTGCTGAGGACGGGACTCCTCTGGGCGCCCCCGAGATTTCTCGGAGGGACTCCCTTACTCATCCAGATCACCGCGGGGACAGACAAGGACCATCTATTGCGGACCAGGTATGTTTAGAGTTTTCTTAGGGGGGGACCTGTAAGCCGTGAGGAGACGTCCTACGCGTGGTAAAGAGTCGGCGTACTCGCCCCGGGGTATGCTCAAGCTTGGGCTAACGGTTGGGTTGTGCTTGTGTGGGATCCCTTGGTTTTATGTTAGTGCGTGGAAGTGTAACCCTGCGATACTGTTGGTTATATGTTGTATCTGTCCTAGGGTATCACTACCGTGTTATTACTTGTTGTATTTGTCATAAGATACCACTTCCGTGTTATTGTCTAATATAAGGTGGAAATTATTGTATGAGTGAACTGAGTGATTGAGACGCGGCACTGCTGCGGAGCGAGTGCGGAGTTCTGATCCGCGGTTCCGTGTTCTCCGCGAGGAGAGCGGCCGGAGACGAACGAAGCGTATGACAGACTGTAAAGAAACATTGTGTGAACCTGATATTGAGAAGATTGAGTGGCAGTGTCTTGGACACTCGGATAACGTTTGTGATCCTATTTTTATCCTAAAGTGTTTTGCTTGTAATACGGAGGTTTGGGTAGATCAGGAAGACGATTTTTGGTGTTCACAGTGTGGAAGCTGGACTGAGTGGGAAAAGATCGAGCGGGCGGGAGAATTGAAACAAGTAATCTGTGGAGACATAGCCTACCCCTGGAGATAAAGGTAGCGACAGGGATATAGTTGTACTATTTCCCGGGAGAGAAAACAGGAATAACACCCAGGTGACACACGGAGATCAGGGTCACCTCTTAATCAAGGGGTAGAAAGAGCATAAAATGGGCAATAAACAAGGAGGCGGGATAATGAAAAAGAGTCCTCTAGGATGTATCTTAGCACACTGGAAGGAGATCGGAGGCCCACCAGGTGGCAGCGTGGACAAGAAAACCTTAATTAAATATTGCAATCAATGGTGGCCTCTTTACAAGTTAGATGATCAGGAGAAATGGCCCGTTAACGGGACCCTTAATTACAATACTATATTACAATTAATGCTATTCCTTAGAAGGGAAAGAAAGTGGGATGAAGTTACATATGCGGACATGTTTTTCACCCTTCGAAATCACCCAGAATACCAACGGGACTGCGGGCTATTACCTCCACAAGACCCTATGGTATTAGCCTTAGAGAAAGAAAAAAATGAAAGAAATGAAAGCAGACATAAAAAGATGTTGCTCAGCCTGCAGCATAGGGCAAGGGTGCACAAGGCCTGAAAAGATTCAGGGTTTTGAAGATCAACTAATTGAAGTATTAAGTTTGGCCCTGATAGGAACTCCCATTACTCCAGGAGTGCCTGAGGAGATTAAAGACCAAATTTATCTGGGGGTATGGGCCTCGGGAGAGCCGGGGAGAGCAAAAAAGTGCTTCCCCTATAGCGATAAAACCCAAACAAGGAGCACGACCAGTGAGAGTCAAACAGTATCCCCTCAGGGTAGAGGATAGGAAGGGGATCCGACAAACTATAGACCAGTTTATCGAGTATGGGCGGCTGAAAGAATGTGAATCAGAGTATAACACTCCAATATTACCTGTCAAAAAGCCGGATGGTAGCTATCGCATAGTACAGGATCTCAGGGCTATCAACAAAATTGTTGAGGATTTACATCGGGTAGTAGCAAATCCATACACTCTCCTAACTAAATTGGTACCTGAATTGGCATGGTTTACCGTCTTGGACCTAAAGGATGCCTTTTTCTGCCTGCCTCTGAGCCCAGAGAGCCAACTTTTGTTCGCATTCGAGTGGGAAAACCCAGAATCTGGAAGGAAAACACAGCTTACATGGACTGTGCTACCACAGGGCTTTAAAAATAGCCCAACACTTTTTGGAAATCAGCTAGCCAAAGACTTAGAACAGTGGAAACGCCCGCCTGGGACAGGAGTGGTATTACACTATGTGGACGATATGTTACTTGCCACTGACACCAGAGAAACATGCCTAGAATGGACTGTGAGCCTGCTAAATTTCCTTGGACTTAATGGCTATAAAGTTTCTCCACAGAAGGCGCAGATAGCCCAGCAGCAAGTGACCTATCTGGGATATGAAATAACCGCAGGCCAACGGACACTCGGGAAGGAGAGGAAAGAAGCCATCTGCCAGACACCTCGACCACAGACGCCTAAGGAACTTCGGACCTTTCTAGGGATGACAGGATGGTGTCGTCTCTGGATATATAACTACGGACTCTTGGTAAAGCCGCTATACGAGTTACTAAAATCTAACTCAAAGAATATTGTGTGGAATAAGGAAGCAGACAGAGCCTTCCATCAGTTAAAAAAGAGGTTAATGGAAGCGCCTGCCCTGGGGTTACCCGATACTACTAAACCTTTCTGGTTGTTTTCCTATGAAAAGCAAGAAATGGCCTTAGGAGTCCTGGCTCAGAATCTGGGACCCTATCGGAGGGCGGTGGCATACTTCTCTAAACAGCTCGACGGAGTAAGTAAAGGGTGGCCTAGCTGTCTCCGAGCAGTGGCAGCAGTGGTAATAAACATCCAAGAGGCCCGTAAGTTCACCCTAGGCCAGAAAATCACAGTTATGGTTTCACACACCGTCTCAGCAGTACTGGAAGTAAAAGGAGGGCATTGGCTTTCGCCTCAGAGGTTTCTCAAGTACCAGGCTATCCTGATAGAGCAAGATGATGTAGAAATAACAGTAACTAATATTGTCAATCCAGCCTCTTTCCTCAGCGGAACAGCAGGAGAATCAGTGACCCATGACTGCTTGGAAACAATTGAGGCGGTGTACTCCAGTCGACCAGATCTGAAAGAGGAACCATTGGAAGATGCAGAGGATTCCTGGTTCACCGACGGGAGCAGCTTCATTCAGCAAGGGATACATAAAGCTGGCTATGCGGTAACCACCACAGAGAAGGTAATAGAGTCCAAAGCTCTGGCCCCAAATACATCAGCCCAAAAGGCTGAGATAATAGCACTAACCCGAGCGCTGGAACTAGCCAAAGGAAAACGGATAAATATCTGGACAGACTCTAAATATGCTTTCGGGGTGGTGCATGCTCACGGGGCAGTCTGGAGAGAAAGAGGACTCTTATCTACACAAGGGAAACACATCAAACATGCTGAAGAAATTCTTAAACTCTTAGATGCAGTATTACTGCCTACCAAAGTGACTATCATGCACTGCAAAGCTCACCAAAAAGGGAACACCGCTGTGGAACTGGGTAACGCACTGGCGGACCGAGAAGCCAAAAGGGCAGCAGAAATGGGTAATACAGAAATACAATCCTTGGTCCCAGATGGTAAAATACAAATTGACGACGAACCTAAATATTCTAGGGATGATCACAAATTGATCAAAGACTTAAATGGGAAAATCGAAGGGAAATGGGCCAAAACCCCACAGGGAAAAATAATAGTGCCTTTTTCGTTATTATGGGCAGTGGTCATGGCAGAACATAGAAAATCCCATTGGGGAACAGAGGCACTTTACAGATACCTGAGTAGGATAATATGTGCTCGGAATCTATATGCCACGGTCAAACAAGTCACTCAGCAGCGTGAGGTATGTCTACAGAACAACCCTAGGACAGGTCCCAGAGTCCAGTTCGGCCAAATAGGAAAGGGAAACTATCCGGGACAACAATGGCAAATTGATTTCTCAGAACTTACAAGAAAAGGGGGGTTTCGATACCTATTGGTACTAACCGATACCTTTTCAGGATGGCCAGAGGCATTTCCCTGCCGAACCAATAAAACAAGAGAAGTGGTTAAAGCATTGTTGCAAGAAATTATACCAAGATTTGGGGTTCCCGCAGTGATTTCCTCGGACCGAGGATCTCATTTCACTGCAAAGGTTGTTTCAAAAGTAAGCAGATTATTGGGTATAGATTGGCAACTTCATACCCCATACAACCCACGATCGAGCGGTCAGGTAGAAAAGATGAATCACTTGATCAAAACTCAGATTGTGAAACTAGGCCAGGAAGCTAACTTGACCTGGCCCCAGTCATTACCATTAGCCCTTCTCAGGATAAGAACAAAACCCAGAACCAAAGAAGGTTTGAGCCCCTTTGAAATACTCTATGGGAGACCATATAGTGTACAAGACGGGACATCCACAGAGTTGGGGAATGAAATATTGACAGATTACATGATAAATTTACAAAAGCAGCTCCGAGAGGTAGAAAAACTGGTTCTAGTGACAAGGGGAACAAGATTCCATAGCTTTGTAAGGTGGCTTATACCATCCTTAGGCATTAGTGAATTGGAGAAAGCAATTGTAAACATATCAGCTACTATAGCAGCGCTTGAGAAATCTACAATAGGTGCTATACAGGCACTTCAACAAGAAGTCCAGTCATTAGCAAATGTAGTTGGACAAAATAGAACGGCATTAGATTTACTAACTTGGAAAGAGGGAGGCTTATGCGCAGTGATTAATCAGAGCTGTTGCTCATATGTAAACAAAGCGGAAGGATAGAAAAAGACTTACAAAATCTCATAGCTAAAACTCAGATCTTGCATCAGACTGCGCAGGATGATACCACATTTGGGTTCTCAGACCTTTGGGAAAAGTTAACCTCATGGTTACCTAGTCTGGCATGGCTTAGACAACTGTTTATCCTTCTAGTAGCAGTGCTTATGTTAGGAATTTTAGTGTGTGTAATAGCTAGATGTTTTATGTGTTGCACCATGGGGGCAAGAGACGAATACATTCAATGGAAAAAGCATCAGCTCCGGGAACGAGTGGAATCAGGGATGTATTTTAGAAATCAGATGGAGAAGGAAAGTGTGTTATAGGCAATTGTAAAAGAATTTACAAATGAACAAAGAAAAGGGGGGATTGAAACAGAAAACAGAGGGATTAACCATGACAGGGACGTATATCTCAACCTTGGAGGGGAGGAAAGAAAACAAAGAATTTCCCAATTAGCGGAGGCGGGCCTCAGCCTCGAAGGAACACTTCGCAAGCAAATGGGAACATCCTGACTGATAACAGGAGAAGATAACCAGAGACTTTACGACCCCTGCCAGACCACGCAGAAGACAAGCGGAACATCCTGATCGATTACAGGAAGATAGCAAGAGACTTTTACGGCCTCTATCAGCAAAACAATCGAATCGGTTCAGTGATCGTGGAACTTACTCCCTAAGACGCCCCCCCAAAGAAAAACACCAGGAGAAGATACGCACATGCCTGAAGGATAAGACTTATTATAATGAGGCTCCGGAAATAATTAACATAGTCACACCTATTGTTAGAACTAATTGTATTAGCCCATCCCATAGTTTGCATATGTATGATTTACCTTATAAATAACTACGGGTTTAGCCTAAGGGTGTGCAAGTTTGGAGGAGCGATCCCCCTTGCACCCGGCGCCACAATAAACATACCTGCTTTATAACTCTCTGCGAGTTGTAAGGTTTGTTTCCGCACGTCACAGCGTACCATTTAGATCCCTTGAGTACAAGCAATAGCGCGCGTTACCTCTCCGGTTTGATGCTCGCTGACAGGCCGAATCCTCTGTGGAACCTTAAGCTGTTGTTCCGGCTTCCCTATCTCTTGCTGGAAAAGGTCTCTCTCGTGCTCTCGGGTCAATTGCTCGCTCCTGAAAGTGACAAAACAGTGAGGATGCACCATTTCACGTAAAAACTGTCTAAATTAAGGATATTACAGCTTCTTGCTTCTTTTAACACGAGGCTGCTAACGGTACGTCAGTAGCATTATTACATGTCAGTACGAGCCGGCAACGCGCGCTGGCAGCCCAGAAAGCCAACCCCACCCTGGGCTGCATCAAGAGAAGCGTGGCCAGCGGGTCACGGGAGGCGATTCTACCCCCCTCTACTCTGCGCGCGCGAGACCCCACCTGGAGTACGGTGTCCAGCTTTGGAGTCCTCGACACGGGAAGGACGTGGACCTGTTGGAAGGGGCCCAGCGGACGGCCACGAAAACCATCGGAGGGACGGAGCACCTCCCCTGTGAAGAGAGACTGAGAGAGCTGGGGTTGTTCAGCCTGGAGAAGAGAAGGCTCCGGGGAGACCTCAGAGCAGCCTTCCAATATCTGAAGGGAGCCCACGGGAGAGCCGGAGAGGGACTCTCTGTCGGGAAAGGTAGCGACAGGACAAGGGGTAACGATTTTAAATCGGAAGAGGGGAGATTCAGACTAGATATTAGGAGGAAATTCTTTACCGTGAGGGTGGTGAGGCACTGGAACAGGTTGCCCGGGGAAGCTGTGGATGCCCCATCCCTGGAAGTGTTTAAGGCCAGGCTGGACGGGGCTTTGAGCAACCCGCTCTAGTGGAGGCGTCCCTGCCCAAGGCAGGGGGGCTGCAACACGATGATCTTGAAGGTCCCTTCCAATTCTAACCATTCTACGATTCTATGGTTTTTAAGGTGGCAGAACCTCTTGCGACTTCCATTAACAAAAACTACTCTCACCATTCGGGGCAACAAATCTCACATTTTTGAATAAAAACACGAGGACGGCACTGATACAGCCAGTATTATTTCACAAAAAGGACAGTTTTGTCTCTTCTGTTCAAAGCACAGCATACAAATAGCAATAGGCCAGTATTTTATGGTCTCCTTTCCTCGCGTTCATCCTTCATATATGTAGCATAAATAGGAATTAAGAATAGAAATTAACTTTGTGTTCATACTGAGGAGGAGCCAATGGGAAAAAAGAAATTCTAAATTTTGCATTTCAGTGTTACTTTTGACCAGCTGCAGTTGTTATATCCCACTCTGATATTTGGGGAATACATCTTTATACTGGAAATAAGGCACAGCCGCTGGCATCCGGTGAAACGTCACCTTTAAATGCCACTTTGCTGAACAGACAAACCTGATCAGACGCATTGAAATAAACTAGCTCAAGTAGCTGATACACAGAGGAATGCTCTGTCTAGCAACAGAAGCTTTTGCAAAAATGGAGGAAGCCAGAATAAAGCTGCAACAGTTACAAGTTGCAGATTTGAAAACCTCACCTGCTGTTTGAGCACCCCGCAGCCCGCCCAGCCCCTGCTTTCCCCCGCAGCCCCCAACACCCTCCTGCCCACCCCCCCTGCAGAACCAGCCAAAACGGCTTCTGCTCTCCGCCCCCGAACCGCATCACTTACTGCCCCCTTCCGAGCCCCAAAACCCAGCCGCTGAGCCTCTGCTCGAGTCCCCAAAACGCCGGACTCCACCCCCGCCCCTCAGCCCAAAGCCACACGACTCCCTCTCCGGCTGAAGCCCCAACACCAGCCACGCGAGCCCGTTTGCCAGCCCCGGGAGCCGCGAGCACCTCCCCAGACGCCTCAGCCCGCCCCCCCGCAACGCCGTCTCCCCTCGGAGCCGCCTCGGGACCCCGGCCGCCTTCCCCGCGCCCCCCCGCTGGCCTCGACGCTGTCCAGCTGCCTCGCGACGCTGTCCAGCGGCGCCGCGACGCTGTCCGGCTGCCCGGTGCTTTCCGCCCGCGCCGGTCCGGTGCGGTGCGGTGCGGTCCGCGCCGCGCCGCAGCCGCTTCTGCGCGCGCCGCCATTTTCCCCCGGCCCCCTCCGCTTCCGGAGCGGCTCGGCCCGCCCATGCGGCGCGCCCATTGGTCACGGCGCCGGAAGCGGCTTCCGTCCTCGGGGAGCCCGTCCCATTGGTCGGTCGCGCCGTCAATCTTCAGCGCCTCCCACCCCGGCCAATCGGAGCGCGGCAGGCGATCCGACCAATCGGAGCGCGGCGGTCGCGCTGTGATTGGCTCGTCCTCCTGTCAATCCGCCAGGGGGCGGTTGCCATGGTGAGGACGCCCCGCCCGGTGGCGCATGCGCAGTAGTGAGGGCGGCGCCGTCCTTACTACTGCGCATGCGCGACCGGGCGGGGCTTCCTCACCATGGCAACCGCCCCCGGGCGGATTGACAGGAGGACGAGCCAATCACAACGCGACCGCCGCGCTCCGATTGGTCGGATCGCCTGCCGCGCTCCGATTGGCCGGAGGGGGACGTCAATGGCGGTTGCCATGGTGAGGACGCCCCGCCCGGTGGCGCATGCGCAGTAGTGAGGGCGGCGCCGTCCTTACTACTGCGCATGCGCGACCGGGCGGGGCTTCCTCACCATGGCAACCGCCCCCGGGCGGATTGACAGGAGGACGAGCCAATCACAACGCGACCGCCGCGCTCCGATTGGTCGGATCGCCTGCCGCGCTCCGATTGGCCGGACTGGGACGCTAATGGCGGTTGCCATGGTGAGGAAGCCCCCTCCTCGTCGCGCATGCGCAGTAGTGAGGGCGGCGCCTTGCTCGCTACTGCCCCCTCGTGGACAAAAAGCGGTACTGCAGGTACGCAGGTACAGGGCGGGGGGGGGGGGGGGGGCGCGCATGCCCAGTAGAAAGGGGGGCGCTGCGCTCGCCGCCGCTGCCGCCCGTGCCAGCAGAAACCGGCGGTGCGGCTCGGGGAGCGGGGGGAGGCGGGACCGGGGAAGGTTCCCTTTTCCCCAAATTGGGGAAAATGTTATTCATGTTCGGGGTTCAATTTGGGGGTTCAATTTACGGTTCTGCAGCGTCAGCCCCCGCATGGGCGCCGTCCCCGGCGGCGGGGAAGGGCAAGAAAAACCCTAACAAAACCCTGAAGTCTTTTCCGTTGCGGAAAAGCACCGAAAAAAACCCCAAATTGAATAATTTTCCCCAATTTGGGGAAAATGGAACCTCCCAGGGCTCCGCCTTCCCCCCCCGCATCCGCCGAGCTGCAGCGCCGGTTTCTGCTGGCACGGGCGGCAGCGGCGAGCGCAGCGCCTCCCCCCCCCCGTCCACTGCGCATGCGGCCGGACCCCCCTACCCCCGTACCTGCAGTACCGCTTTTTGTCCACAAGCGGCGGCAGCAGCGAGGGCGGCGCCACTCTTTCCACTGCGCATGCGCGCCCCCCACCTGCAGTACCGATTTTTGTCCACAAGGCGGCAGTAGCGAGCACGGCGCCGCCCTTACTACTGCGCATGCGCGACCAGGCGGGGCTTCCTCACCATGGCAACCGCCCCCGGGCGGATTGACAGGAGGACGAGCCAATCACAACGCGACCGCCGCGCTCCGATTGGTCGGATCGCCTGCCGCGCTCCGATTGGCCGGAGGGGGACGTCAATGGCGGTTGCCATGGTGAGGACGCCCCGCCCAGTGGCGCATGCGCAGTAGTGAGGGCGGCGCCGTCCTTACTACTGCGCATGCGCGACCGGGCGGGGCTTCCTCACCATGGCAACCGCCCCCGGGCGGATTGACAGGAGGACGAGCCAATCACAACGCGACCGCCGCGCTCCGATTGGTCGGATCGCCTGCCGCGCTCCGATTGGCCGGACTGGGAGGCGCTGGAGATTGACGGCGCGACCGACCAATGGGACGGGGGCTCCTAGAGGACGGACGCCGCTTACGGCACCGCGACCAATGGGCGCGCGGTATGGGCGGGCCGAGCCGCTCCGGAACCGGAGGGGGCCGGGGGAAAACGGCGGCCAGCCCAGAAATCGCTGCGGACCGGTCCGCAGCGGGCGGAAAGCACCGGGCAGCGCCCACGCCCACGCCCACGCCCCCTTCCTTGTCCCCCTCTGAGACCTCACCGGGGCCATGAGCGGTGACCGCTCTCAGCCCGCTTCCCTCCACCCAGGGACCGTGACCACTTACCGGCGGGCAGGCCTTCCCGCTCTCTGCCCTGTCCCCGCTCGCAGTCCGGGCAGCCGCAGCCGTCGCCTCGGCGCCAAAAACCTCCGGTGTTCGCCCCGCAACCAGCCCCAGGGACGCCGCGGCGCTCTGCGCGTGGCCCCGGGGGCGACAGCAGCCAGTCCGCCGGCGTCCAGGAAGGCAGGCGGGGGTGCCGCCTTATCCACCACAGAGACATCGGGGAGCTTTGCGTCCCTGCAGGAAAACGGGGCTGGGTTTTTTTCCTCCTGTCCCGCTGCACCGATCCAGCTCCCCAGGGCGGGAGGGGAAACGGGGGAAGGGGCTGCTTTTCATAGAATCATAGAATCGTCTAGGTTGCAAGAGACCCTTGGCATCATCGAGTCCAACCATCTACCCTACTCTACAAAGTTCTCCCCTACACCATATCCCCCAACACCACATCTCAACGGTTCTTAAACACATCCAGGGATGGTGACTCGACCACCTCCCTGGGTAGCCTGTTCCAATGCCCGACCACTCCCTCTGTGAAACATTCTTTCCTAATGTCCAGTCTAAACCTACCCTGTTGGAGCTTGAAGCCGTTCCCTCTCGTTCTGTCATTACCTACCTGTGCCAAGAGACCAGCACCGACCTCTCTACAGTGTCCTTTCAAGTAGTTTTAGAGAGTGACGAGGTCTCCCCTCAGCCCCCTCTTCCTCATACTAAACAGTCCCAGCTCCTTCAACCGCTCTTCATAGGATTTGTTTTCCAGGCCCTTCACCAGCTTCGTTGCCCTCCTCTGCACTCGCTCCAGCACCTCGACATCTCTCTTGGATTGAGGTGCCCAAAACCGGACGCAATACTCCAGGTGCGGCCTCACCAGTGCCGAGTACAGGGGCACAATCGCCTCCCTACTTCTGCTGCTCACGCTGTTTCTAACACAAGCCAGGATGCCGTTGGCTTTCGTGGCCACCTGGGCACACTGCCGGCTCACGTTCAGCCGCTTGTCCATTAGCACCCCCAGGTCTCTTTCTTCCAGGTGGTTTTCCAGCCACATTTCCCCAAGCCTGTAGCGCTGCTCGGGGTTATTGTGGCCCACGCGCAGAACCTGGCACTTGCCCTTGTTGAAACTCATACCACTGATGTTGGCCCAACGATCCAATCTACCTAAGTCTCTCTGTAGAGCTTCCCTATCCTCCTGGGAACCAACACTCCTGCTTAAAGCGCTTTTGAAAGCGCTTGGACGCCGGCAAGAGAGAGCAGAGGGGAGGGCCAGTTTGGAAATCCCTTCTAGCGATAGGCTCTCTTTGCAGTCTGGAACCATCTACAGCACAGGCGTTTACGCCTCCGCACTGACCGACCCGTGGGTAAGACTTAGGGAAAACGGATGCTCTTGATACACTTCGACAGAACGTCTGCTAAGAGTCACATCTGTTTAGACTTACAGATTAACACGCACGATAGATAGACAACATCCAATTGGACTAGCGACCTGTCCAGACATCCGCTTTGACGCTTCAATCTCTCTTTATAAATAAATCTTTTAAAAAATCTTTCCGTCGTCTAAACTCCCATTAAATAATACAGAATCCTTAGAGATACGGGTTGGTATTTTGAACTCCTTTTATATACGTAAGGGAATATTATTTTTCAACACACAGAAAAATGAGAGATTGTTCTCTACTCCAATGCCTCACCCCCGCATATACAGCTTTTAACATTTTTTAAACACCACCGCCCAAAACCCCAACCACCTGCCCCGCACCAAGTTTTCAGGCGTTTGGGGGCCGTGACCCACCCTCTTGTGGGGGGAACCCCACTTAACCCCCACTCACCTGCTCCTCCGCCGCACCGTCGCTCCCCCGCTGACATCCGGCTGCCCCAAATGACATCATCACACCACCACCCCCACCCCCCCCCCACCGGTTTTTTTAATTCGCCCCAAAAAATGCACCGAACGACCAGACCCAGGGCTGGCCCCTTCCCCTCAGGCGGCTCCACCACCGGCTGCAAACCCGGGCCGGGGCATCTGTCGAGCAGCACGAGACGCGGACAACGAGGCACCTGCAAAACAAACAGCAAACCCCAACCGGAGATCAGCATCATCAAACGAAAGAGCACCGAAGACAGTAGAGGAATTCCCTCCGGCCGAGGGACAGGACAGGAGCTGAGCTACAGGAGGATTGCGGGGAAACAGCTCCGCTCCAAAGACGGCACGGCCTGCCAAAGCCGGAGCCATCCCGACGCTTCAGGTCCCTATTCAGACTGACCCGTGCCACTTGCAACACCTTCTCAGCCTAACAGCGGAACAAACCCTCCGCCCGCTGGGGGGAAGCGCCTCCTCCCTTCCCTTTCCCTGCCGCTGGAAAGCTCTGCGCGCGTTTAGATACGGCCAAGAAAAATACTCACGCTAGAAAAGCCTCGGACTTTTTCTTCGGCGCTAATTCAACTGGCACAGCTCCGAACCCCCACCGTTGCGCTCTCCGTCTCCAGAACGCGCAGTTGTCATTTGACCGGGGGCTGCTTTCTCTCCTACCCGAGGAGGAGGGACATCTGGCCGGCGGCACTGCCCGAGAGAGATGCTACCGCACTGCCGGGGAAACGCGACGCTGAAAGCCAGGCAGAAATCAGGTTCTTCAGAGCGCTCCGCCTAAAGAAAAGGGGGGGGAAAAACAAAAAACAAAAAAACTAGAAAAAAAACCCAACCAAAAACCCAACCCGTTACCTTCAGTCGCCTCTCTTTTCAAAGATTTGGAACAAATACCTCGCCGCTTAGGGACGCCTAAGACGCTGTAGGCTACAGCCGGTGGACGGTTGCCGTTTAAAGCCTGCAAGTCAGTTTGCACGTTATACGACTTTAACCCTTTTTTTAAAGTCTCCTTTACGATAGAAAAAACCAGGAAGGTAAGAGATTCCCCAAACGGCTGTACTTTTGGCGGGGGGAAATCCAATCCCCGGTGCCGCGATCCACCAGGCTACCGAAAACGACCGGCGGACCGGCCAAGGCTTTTGGCTGTGCCGAACACGCAGAGGAACAGGGTTTGGCCGTGTCCCCGCTGTTACGGGGGACCCAGAGCCCAAAGGCCGGCCATGCCATCGGCCGTCGGAAGAGGTGCCGCGCTCGGGCCTTTGGAAGGACATCGTCTTTCTTTTTGTCCCTATTTAATAGAGCGCGCGACGTCTCCTCGCTGATGACTTCTGCTGCCCAGCGCATCGTCTCCGAGGATCCCCTCTCGTGGGAACTTCAGGAGAGGCAACCGCTTGGCACGAGAAACCGGTTCCCTTTCAGAAAGGGAAACCTCCTTCCGACTGACGTCCAAATGACACGCCGTAGGCTACGGACAACGGACGTTCCTGGAAGGCTCGACTCACCTAAGCCACCTCAGGACTCGCCGCCACCAGTGACGAGGCTGATGATGCTCCTTGGTTTGTGGCAAAGCCTGGAAAACAGGCAGAAGCGGCGCTGGTTCGTCCCGTTTTGTCCACGTCTCTTCGTTGACCGCCCCGGCTTTCAGCGCAGATGCCATGAAAGAGGAGTGACAAAGAAAAGGCGAGGTCAGGCAGCAAAAGAGCTCTGCAGGCTGCCACCTGCAGTCATCCGCGCACTCTGTTTTGGAAGCCACACGCCCGCCCGCCCACCACCCCCCGCCCAAAACAAACAAACAAACAAACAAACAAAGAGACAAGAACCCCGGCACCTGGCCTCTTTCTTGTCTTCAGGAGCTCATCCTGAAGCTCATCGCTTCTGTCTTGTCAGAGCAGGAAGCGCAGACCATCTGTATCCCGAGGACACCTGACCGGGATTAACACGTGTCCAGAGGTAGTCCCCATCTCTACGAGCGTGTCGCTTTGGTGCTTTTAATAATCCTAACTCGACGGTAGTCACTGGGACGGTCCTTTACGGTGGCTTCTTCAGACTTCTGGATCGCCAGTCCCAGTATTTCCATTTCATCCTACCAAAAAAAACCCCAAAGCACGTTACAGCTGCACATAACATTTTCTGCTTGTTCTTGTACGAGTATTTAAGGCGTAGGAGAAAGAGAAGATCTGAAAGGCAGAAGAGGCATTCAAAAACCGTGCAACTATGAAAAAGTAAAGCAGCTCTCTCGGAAAAGCACGAGAAACGGCCATAAAAGGTATACTTATGAAATACGCCAAGTAATATCGGGGCACCAAAATATACTATACAGGAAGGCTAGGTGGCTCATTTGACAGAAATTCGATGTAAATCTAATACAGTACCGAGAATTCTGTCTGTAAATGGATAATATCCGGCACCACTCAGCTCTAAAATTGCCGCTGCGCCTGCGGTGCTCCTAGATTCTATCTTCCTGCCTGTGAAAAATCCGACTTTAAAAGCATCTAGTACGAACCTTAAAGTTTTCATCACAGTTACAGCCATCTTTCACCTTAAAGCATGCTTTACATTTCTGCCAACTTGGAGTGTACACGTCTGTGTATACACGCTTATAATTCAGGACGATTTCCACAAATCGTTTCTGTGCAGAAAAACAGGCCTCGTTTCATTATGCAATCAAATTTGAAATTTTTTTTCTCGGGAGAAGTTTTGCCTTTTTAACTGTGAGAATTTTAACTAGGAATTCACACGCTACCCATGCCTCAAATTATGAGGAGACGCATCACAAAACGAACTCAAAACGAACATCCCGGATTCAGGAAAACTAATTGTGCCTCCCCCCTCTGTGGAACGTGTCCGTAGGACAGGAGCGGGCACCCGCTTTGCCACAGAAGCAGACGGATGCGGAATTGCTCCTCCACGCGTGTCGGTTAACACACATTCGGCTAATGGCCCACCACTCCTTGTACGCAGAGGCTGACGACAGCCAGGTCGCCCGGTACGGGCTGAACACTTTGCAGGATTTGTTACAAACCTTTTTAGTGAAATAGATTTTGAAACCCCAGGAAACACACCCCTACCTCCGAGAATTGTAAGGCAATAAATATTTTGACAACTTACATTTCACGTCTATCCATGTATGTCCCATTACTGTCTGTGGTCATAAACTATCTAATATAGAATACTAAACGTTGCTACCATTTAAGAACCGAACGACAGCAACTGAACTGAACCGAAAGGAAGAGCTTTTCTTTGAAAATCGCAGTGCCACCTGAGAAGAAGCTGAAGACTGAAAATCGGGCGAGAGAATCACGCAAAAATATCAGCCTTGCTCTAAAAGCAAGACAGGAGAAAACCCACCAAAAAATAAAATGCAGTTTAATTGACCCAAAGGTCACCAAACAAAACAGGCAAAAAGCTTCACAATACACAGCGTTTGCACCGCTGTCGCTTTTCTGGCTTTTGCTGGGCCTAAGAGGTTGCTGTGACTTCCTCGAGCTGCCCTTCTGCGGTCACCAGATTGTTTCAGGGGAGACAGACGTCTCCCGGGGAGGCGCACGCAGAGAGCGCCGCTACGTCTCGGCTGTGACCCCTTGGTCACTGCGTTCCTGCGGTGCCCGTACCCGTGCTACCAACAGGACGTCACAAAAGGACACAAGAGCAGGGGGAATCGCTACAGGAGTCCTGAATGTTTCCACGGGCTTTTGAAAACCCCATTTTCTAAATTAAGTTACGCGAGGGAGTCTTTTTGAAAGTTACGAAGTTTCTGTGTGTCTGCTACTAAAAACATCCAACCGACCGACTCAAAAAACACCCAGAACACACTTTCCCCACGTTCCCCCGACACCGTAGCCTTTCATCTCGGGGGATTTCATTTCCTGCCTTGCGAATGGATGCAGGTTAGGGACACCATAAAACAGCTTCCCTAGGGTATCCGAACGGCTGTCAGCTGAAACAGAAAACAGAGGGATTAACCATGACAGGGACGTATATCTCAACCTTGGAGGGGAGGAAAGAAAACAAAGAATTTCCCAATTAGCGGAGGCGGGCCTCAGCCTCGAAGGAACACTTCGCAAGCAAATGGGAACATCCTGACTGATAACAGGAGAAGATAACCACAGACTTTACGACCCCTGCCAGACCACGCAGAGGACGAGCGGAACACCCTGATCGATTACAGGAAGATAGCAAGAGACTTTTACGGCCTCTATCAGCAAAACAATCAAATCGGTTCAGTGATCGTGGAGCTTACTCCCTAAGACGCCCCCCCAAAGAAAAACACCAGGAGAAGATACGCACATGCCTGAAGGATGAGACTTATTATAATGAGGCTCCGGAAATAATTAACATAGTCACACCTATTGTTAGAACTAATTGTATTAGCCCATCCCATAGTTTGCATATGTATGATTTACCTTATAAATAACTACGGGTTTAGCCTAAGGGTGTGCAAGTTTGGAGGAGCGATCCCCCTTGCACCCGGCACCGCAATAAACATACCTGCTTTATAACTCTCTGCGAGTTGTAAGGTTTGTTTCCGCACGTCAATTTGGCGACCCAGATGGGACCCTCTCTGTCCGGCTGCGGGACCTGCTGAGGACGGGACTCCTCTGGGCGCCCCCGAGATTTCTCGGAGGGACTCCCTTACTCATCCAGATCACCGCGGGGACAGACAAGGACCATCTATTGCGGACCAGGTATGTTTAGAGTTTTCTTAGGGGGGGACCTGTAAGCCGTGAGGAGACGTCCTACGCGTGGTAAAGAGTCGGCGTACTCGCCCCGGGGTATGCTCAAGCTTGGGCTAACGGTTGGGTTGTGCTTGTGTGGGATCCCTTGGTTTTATGTTAGTGCGTGGAAGTGTAACCCTGCGATACTGTTGGTTATATGTTGTATCTGTCCTAGGGTATCACTACCGTGTTATTACTTGTTGTATTTGTCATAAGATACCACTTCCGTGTTATTGTCTAATATAAGGTGGAAATTATTGTATGAGTGAACTGAGTGATTGAGACGCGGCACTGCTGCGGAGCGAGTGCGGAGTTCTGATCCGCGGTTCCGTGTTCTCCGCGAGGAGAGCGGCCGGAGACGAACGAAGCGTATGACAGACTGTAAAGAAACATTGTGTGAACCTGATATTGAGAAGATTGAGTGGCAGTGTCTTGGACACTCGGATAACGTTTGTGATCCTATTTTTATCCTAAAGTGTTTTGCTTGTAATACGGAGGTTTGGGTAGATCAGGAAGACGATTTTTGGTGTTCACAGTGTGGAAGCTGGACTGAGTGGGAAAAGATCGAGCGGGCGGGAGAATTGAAACAAGTAATCTGTGGAGACATAGCCTACCCCTGGAGATAAAGGTAGCGACAGGGATATAGTTGTACTATTTCCCGGGAGAGAAAACAGGAATAACACCCAGGTGACACACGGAGATCAGGGTCACCTCTTAATCAAGGGGTAGAAAGAGCATAAAATGGGCAATAAACAAGGAGGCGGGATAATGAAAAAGAGTCCTCTAGGATGTATCTTAGCACACTGGAAGGAGATCGGAGGCCCACCAGGTGGCAGCGTGGACAAGAAAACCTTAATTAAATATTGCAATCAATGGTGGCCTCTTTACAAGTTAGATGATCAGGAGAAATGGCCCGTTAACGGGACCCTTAATTACAATACTATATTACAATTAATGCTATTCCTTAGAAGGGAAAGAAAGTGGGATGAAGTTACATATGCGGACATGTTTTTCACCCTTCGAAATCACCCAGAATACCAACGGGACTGCGGGCTATTACCTCCACAAGACCCTATGGTATTAGCCTTAGAGAAAGAAAAAAATGAAAGAAATGAAAGCAGACATAAAAAGATGTTGCTCAGCCTGCAGCATAGGGCAAGGGTGCACAAGGCCTGAAAAGATTCAGGGTTTTGAAGATCAACTAATTGAAGTATTAAGTTTGGCCCTGATAGGAACTCCCATTACTCCAGGAGTGCCTGAGGAGATTAAAGACCAAATTTATCTGGGGGTATGGGCCTCGGGAGAGCCGGGGAGAGCAAAAAAGTGCTTCCCCTATAGCGATAAAACCCAAACAAGGAGCACGACCAGTGAGAGTCAAACAGTATCCCCTCAGGGTAGAGGATAGGAAGGGGATCCGACAAACTATAGACCAGTTTATCGAGTATGGGCGGCTGAAAGAATGTGAATCAGAGTATAACACTCCAATATTACCTGTCAAAAAGCCGGATGGTAGCTATCGCATAGTACAGGATCTCAGGGCTATCAACAAAATTGTTGAGGATTTACATCGGGTAGTAGCAAATCCATACACTCTCCTAACTAAATTGGTACCTGAATTGGCATGGTTTACCGTCTTGGACCTAAAGGATGCCTTTTTCTGCCTGCCTCTGAGCCCAGAGAGCCAACTTTTGTTCGCATTCGAGTGGGAAAACCCAGAATCTGGAAGGAAAACACAGCTTACATGGACTGTGCTACCACAGGGCTTTAAAAATAGCCCAACACTTTTTGGAAATCAGCTAGCCAAAGACTTAGAACAGTGGAAACGCCCGCCTGGGACAGGAGTGGTATTACACTATGTGGACGATATGTTACTTGCCACTGACACCAGAGAAACATGCCTAGAATGGACTGTGAGCCTGCTAAATTTCCTTGGACTTAATGGCTATAAAGTTTCTCCACAGAAGGCGCAGATAGCCCAGCAGCAAGTGACCTATCTGGGATATGAAATAACCGCAGGCCAACGGACACTCGGGAAGGAGAGGAAAGAAGCCATCTGCCAGACACCTCGACCACAGACGCCTAAGGAACTTCGGACCTTTCTAGGGATGACAGGATGGTGTCGTCTCTGGATATATAACTACGGACTCTTGGTAAAGCCGCTATACGAGTTACTAAAATCTAACTCAAAGAATATTGTGTGGAATAAGGAAGCAGACAGAGCCTTCCATCAGTTAAAAAAGAGGTTAATGGAAGCGCCTGCCCTGGGGTTACCCGATACTACTAAACCTTTCTGGTTGTTTTCCTATGAAAAGCAAGAAATGGCCTTAGGAGTCCTGGCTCAGAATCTGGGACCCTATCGGAGGGCGGTGGCATACTTCTCTAAACAGCTCGACGGAGTAAGTAAAGGGTGGCCTAGCTGTCTCCGAGCAGTGGCAGCAGTGGTAATAAACATCCAAGAGGCCCGTAAGTTCACCCTAGGCCAGAAAATCACAGTTATGGTTTCACACACCGTCTCAGCAGTACTGGAAGTAAAAGGAGGGCATTGGCTTTCGCCTCAGAGGTTTCTCAAGTACCAGGCTATCCTGATAGAGCAAGATGATGTAGAAATAACAGTAACTAATATTGTCAATCCAGCCTCTTTCCTCAGCGGAACAGCAGGAGAATCAGTGACCCATGACTGCTTGGAAACAATTGAGGCGGTGTACTCCAGTCGACCAGATCTGAAAGAGGAACCATTGGAAGATGCAGAGGATTCCTGGTTCACCGACGGGAGCAGCTTCATTCAGCAAGGGATACATAAAGCTGGCTATGCGGTAACCACCACAGAGAAGGTAATAGAGTCCAAAGCTCTGGCCCCAAATACATCAGCCCAAAAGGCTGAGATAATAGCACTAACCCGAGCGCTGGAACTAGCCAAAGGAAAACGGATAAATATCTGGACAGACTCTAAATATGCTTTCGGGGTGGTGCATGCTCACGGGGCAGTCTGGAGAGAAAGAGGACTCTTATCTACACAAGGGAAACACATCAAACATGCTGAAGAAATTCTTAAACTCTTAGATGCAGTATTACTGCCTACCAAAGTGACTATCATGCACTGCAAAGCTCACCAAAAAGGGAACACCGCTGTGGAACTGGGTAACGCACTGGCGGACCGAGAAGCCAAAAGGGCAGCAGAAATGGGTAATACAGAAATACAATCCTTGGTCCCAGATGGTAAAATACAAATTGACGACGAACCTAAATATTCTAGGGATGATCACAAATTGATCAAAGACTTAAATGGGAAAATCGAAGGGAAATGGGCCAAAACCCCACAGGGAAAAATAATAGTGCCTTTTTCGTTATTATGGGCAGTGGTCATGGCAGAACATAGAAAATCCCATTGGGGAACAGAGGCACTTTACAGATACCTGAGTAGGATAATATGTGCTCGGAATCTATATGCCACGGTCAAACAAGTCACTCAGCAGTGTGAGGTATGTCTACAGAACAACCCTAGGACAGGTCCCAGAGTCCAGTTCGGCCAAATAGGAAAGGGAAACTATCCGGGACAACAATGGCAAATTGATTTCTCAGAACTTACAAGAAAAGGGGGGTTTCGATACCTATTGGTACTAACCGATACCTTTTCAGGATGGCCAGAGGCATTTCCCTGCCGAACCAATAAAACAAGAGAAGTGGTTAAAGCATTGTTGCAAGAAATTATACCAAGATTTGGGGTTCCCGCAGTGATTTCCTCGGACCGAGGATCTCATTTCACTGCAAAGGTTGTTTCAAAAGTAAGCAGATTATTGGGTATAGATTGGCAACTTCATACCCCATACAACCCACGATCGAGCGGTCAGGTAGAAAAGATGAATCACTTGATCAAAACTCAGATTGTGAAACTAGGCCAGGAAGCTAACTTGACCTGGCCCCAGTCATTACCATTAGCCCTTCTCAGGATAAGAACAAAACCCAGAACCAAAGAAGGTTTGAGCCCCTTTGAAATACTCTATGGGAGACCATATAGTGTACAAGACGGGACATCCACAGAGTTGGGGAATGAAATATTGACAGATTACATGATAAATTTACAAAAGCAGCTCCGAGAGGTAGAAAAACTGGTTCTAGTGACAAGGGGAACAAGATTCCATAGCTTTGTAAGGTGGCTTATACCATCCTTAGGCATTAGTGAATTGGAGAAAGCAATTGTAAACATATCAGCTACTATAGCAGCGCTTGAGAAATCTACAATAGGTGCTATACAGGCACTTCAACAAGAAGTCCAGTCATTAGCAAATGTAGTTGGACAAAATAGAACGGCATTAGATTTACTAACTTGGAAAGAGGGAGGCTTATGCGCAGTGATTAATCAGAGCTGTTGCTCATATGTAAACAAAGCGGAAGGATAGAAAAAGACTTACAAAATCTCATAGCTAAAACTCAGATCTTGCATCAGACTGCGCAGGATGATACCACATTTGGGTTCTCAGACCTTTGGGAAAAGTTAACCTCATGGTTACCTAGTCTGGCATGGCTTAGACAACTGTTTATCCTTCTAGTAGCAGTGCTTATGTTAGGAATTTTAGTGTGTGTAATAGCTAGATGTTTTATGTGTTGCACCATGGGGGCAAGAGACGAATACATTCAATGGAAAAAGCATCAGCTCCGGGAACGAGTGGAATCAGGGATGTATTTTAGAAATCAGATGGAGAAGGAAAGTGTGTTATAGGCAATTGTAAAAGAATTTACAAATGAACAAAGAAAAGGGGGGATTGAAACAGAAAACAGAGGGATTAACCATGACAGGGACGTATATCTCAACCTTGGAGGGGAGGAAAGAAAACAAAGAATTTCCCAATTAGCGGAGGCGGGCCTCAGCCTCGAAGGAACACTTCGCAAGCAAATGGGAACATCCTGACTGATAACAGGAGAAGATAACCAGAGACTTTACGACCCCTGCCAGACCACGCAGAAGACAAGCGGAACATCCTGATCGATTACAGGAAGATAGCAAGAGACTTTTACGGCCTCTATCAGCAAAACAATCGAATCGGTTCAGTGATCGTGGAACTTACTCCCTAAGACGCCCCCCCAAAGAAAAACACCAGGAGAAGATACGCACATGCCTGAAGGATAAGACTTATTATAATGAGGCTCCGGAAATAATTAACATAGTCACACCTATTGTTAGAACTAATTGTATTAGCCCATCCCATAGTTTGCATATGTATGATTTACCTTATAAATAACTACGGGTTTAGCCTAAGGGTGTGCAAGTTTGGAGGAGCGATCCCCCTTGCACCCGGCGCCACAATAAACATACCTGCTTTATAACTCTCTGCGAGTTGTAAGGTTTGTTTCCGCACGTCACAGCGTACCATTTAGATCCCTTGAGTACAAGCAATAGCGCGCGTTACCTCTCCGGTTTGATGCTCGCTGACAGGCCGAATCCTCTGTGGAACCTTAAGCTGTTGTTCCGGCTTCCCTATCTCTTGCTGGAAAAGGTCTCTCTCGTGCTCTCGGGTCAATTGCTCGCTCCTGAAAGTGACAAAACAGTGAGGATGCACCATTTCACGTAAAAACTGTCTAAATTAAGGATATTACAGCTTCTTGCTTCTTTTAACACGAGGCTGCTAACGGTACGTCAGTAGCATTATTACATGTCAGTACGAGCCGGCAACGCGCGCTGGCAGCCCAGAAAGCCAACCCCACCCTGGGCTGCATCAAGAGAAGCGTGGCCAGCGGGTCACGGGAGGCGATTCTACCCCCCTCTACTCTGCGCGCGCGAGACCCCACCTGGAGTACGGTGTCCAGCTTTGGAGTCCTCGACACGGGAAGGACGTGGACCTGTTGGAAGGGGCCCAGCGGACGGCCACGAAAACCATCGGAGGGACGGAGCACCTCCCCTGTGAAGAGAGACTGAGAGAGCTGGGGTTGTTCAGCCTGGAGAAGAGAAGGCTCCGGGGAGACCTCAGAGCAGCCTTCCAATATCTGAAGGGAGCCCACGGGAGAGCCGGAGAGGGACTCTCTGTCGGGAAAGGTAGCGACAGGACAAGGGGTAACGATTTTAAATCGGAAGAGGGGAGATTCAGACTAGATATTAGGAGGAAATTCTTTACCGTGAGGGTGGTGAGGCACTGGAACAGGTTGCCCGGGGAAGCTGTGGATGCCCCATCCCTGGAAGTGTTTAAGGCCAGGCTGGACGGGGCTTTGAGCAACCCGCTCTAGTGGAGGCGTCCCTGCCCAAGGCAGGGGGGCTGCAACACGATGATCTTGAAGGTCCCTTCCAATTCTAACCATTCTACGATTCTATGGTTTTTAAGGTGGCAGAACCTCTTGCGACTTCCATTAACAAAAACTACTCTCACCATTCGGGGCAACAAATCTCACATTTTTGAATAAAAACACGAGGACGGCACTGATACAGCCAGTATTATTTCACAAAAAGGACAGTTTTGTCTCTTCTGTTCAAAGCACAGCATACAAATAGCAATAGGCCAGTATTTTATGGTCTCCTTTCCTCGCGTTCATCCTTCATATATGTAGCATAAATAGGAATTAAGAATAGAAATTAACTTTGTGTTCATACTGAGGAGGAGCCAATGGGAAAAAAGAAATTCTAAATTTTGCATTTCAGTGTTACTTTTGACCAGCTGCAGTTGTTATATCCCACTCTGATATTTGGGGAATACATCTTTATACTGGAAATAAGGCACAGCCGCTGGCATCCGGTGAAACGTCACCTTTAAATGCCACTTTGCTGAACAGACAAACCTGATCAGACGCATTGAAATAAACTAGCTCAAGTAGCTGATACACAGAGGAATGCTCTGTCTAGCAACAGAAGCTTTTGCAAAAATGGAGGAAGCCAGAATAAAGCTGCAACAGTTACAAGTTGCAGATTTGAAAACCTCACCTGCTGTTTGAGCACCCCGCAGCCCGCCCAGCCCCTGCTTTCCCCCGCAGCCCCCAACACCCTCCTGCCCACCCCCCCTGCAGAACCAGCCAAAACGGCTTCTGCTCTCCGCCCCCGAACCGCATCACTTACTGCCCCCTTCCGAGCCCCAAAACCCAGCCGCTGAGCCTCTGCTCGAGTCCCCAAAACGCCGGACTCCACCCCCGCCCCTCAGCCCAAAGCCACACGACTCCCTCTCCGGCTGAAGCCCCAACACCAGCCACGCGAGCCCGTTTGCCAGCCCCGGGAGCCGCGAGCACCTCCCCAGACGCCTCAGCCCGCCCCCCCGCAACGCCGTCTCCCCTCGGAGCCGCCTCGGGACCCCGGCCGCCTTCCCCGCGCCCCCCCGCTGGCCTCGACGCTGTCCAGCTGCCTCGCGACGCTGTCCAGCGGCGCCGCGACGCTGTCCAGCGGCGCCGCGACGCTGTCCGGCTGCCCGGTGCTTTCCGCCCGCGCCGGTCCGGTGCGGTGCGGTGCGGTCCGCGCCGCGCCGCGCCGCAGCCGCTTCTGCGCGCGCCGCCATTTTCCCCCGGCCCCCTCCGCTTCCGGAGCGGCTCGGCCCGCCCATGCGGCGCGCCCATTGGTCACGGCGCCGGAAGCGGCTTCCGTGCTCGGGGAGCCCGTCCCATTGGTCGGTCGCGCCGTCAATCTTCAGCGCCTCCCACCCCGGCCAATCGGAGCGCGGCAGGCGATCCGACCAATCGGAGCGCGGCGGTCGCGCTGTGATTGGCTCGTCCTCCTGTCAATCCGCCAGGAGGCGGTTGCCATGGTGAGGACGCCCCGCCCGGTGGCGCATGCGCAGTAGTGAGGGCGGCGCCTTGCTCGCTACTGCCCCCTCGTGGACAAAAAGCGGTACTGCAGGTACGCAGGTACAGGGCGGGGGGGGGGGGGGGGCGCGCATGCCCAGTAGAAAGGGGGGCGCTGCGCTCGCCGCCGCTGCCGCCCGTGCCAGCAGAAACCGGCGGTGCGGCTCGGGGAGCGGGGGGAGGCGGGACCGGGGAAGGTTCCCTTTTCCCCAAATTGGGGAAAATGTTATTCATGTTCGGGGTTCAATTTGGGGGTTCAATTTACGGTTCTGCAGCGTCAGCCCCCGCATGGGCGCCGTCCCCGGCGGCGGGGAAGGGCAAGAAAAACCCTAACAAAACCCTGAAGTCTTTTCCGTTGCGGAAAAGCACCGAAAAAAACCCCAAATTGAATAATTTTCCCCAATTTGGGGAAAATGGAACCTCCCAGGGCTCCGCCTTCCCCCCCCGCATCCGCCGAGCTGCAGCGCCGGTTTCTGCTGGCACGGGCGGCAGCGGCGAGCGCAGCGCCTCCCCCCCCCCCGTCCACTGCGCATGCGGCCGGACCCCCCTACCCCCGTACCTGCAGTACCGCTTTTTGTCCACAAGGCGGCAGTAGCGAGCACGGCGCCGCCCTTACTACTGCGCATGCGCGACCAGGCGGGGCTTCCTCACCATGGCAACCGCCCCCGGGCGGATTGACAGGAGGACGAGCCAATCACAACGCGACCGCCGCGCTCCGATTGGTCGGATCGCCTGCCGCGCTCCGATTGGCCGGAGGGGGACGTCAATGGCGGTTGCCATGGTGAGGACGCCCCGCCCGGTGGCGCATGCGCAGTAGTGAGGGCGGCGCCGTCCTTACTACTGCGCATGCGCGACCGGGCGGGGCTTCCTCACCATGGCAACCGCCCCCGGGCGGATTGACAGGAGGACGAGCCAATCACAACGCGACCGCCCCGCTCCGATTGGTCGGATCGCCTGCCGCGCTCCGATTGGCCGGACTGGGAGGCGCTGGAGATTGACGGCGCGACCGACCAATGGGACGGGGGCTCCTAGAGGACGGACGCCGCTTACGGCACCGCGACCAATGGGCGCGCGGTATGGGCGGGCCGAGCCGCTCCGGAACCGGAGGGGGCCGGGGGAAAACGGCGGCCAGCCCAGAAATCGCTGCGGACCGGTCCGCAGCGGGCGGAAAGCACCGGGCAGCGCCCACGCCCACGCCCACGCCCCCTTCCTTGTCCCCCTCTGAGACCTCACCGGGGCCATGAGCGGTGACCGCTCTCAGCCCGCTTCCCTCCACCCAGGGACCGTGACCACTTACCGGCGGGCAGGCCTTCCCGCTCTCTGCCCTGTCCCCGCTCGCAGTCCGGGCAGCCGCAGCCGTCGCCTCGGCGCCAAAAACCTCCGGTGTTCGCCCCGCAACCAGCCCCAGGGACGCCGCGGCGCTCTGCGTGTGGCCCCGGGGGCCGTGGGGGCGACAGCAGCCAGTCCGCCGGCGTCCAGGAAGGCAGGCGGGGGTGCCGCCTTATCCACCACAGAGACATCGGGGAGCTTTGCGTCCCTGCAGGAAAACGGGGCTGCGTTTTTTTCCTCCTGTCCCGCTGCACCGATCCAGCTCCCCAGGGCGGGAGGGGAAACGGGGGAAGGGGCTGCTTTTCATAGAATCATAGAATCGTCTAGGTTGCAAGAGACCCTTGGCATCATCGAGTCCAACCATCTACCCTACTCTACAAAGTTCTCCCCTACACCATATCCCCCAACACCACATCTCAACGGTTCTTAAACACATCCAGGGATGGTGACTCGACCACCTCCCTGGGTAGCCTGTTCCAACGCCCGACCACTCCCTCTGTGAAACATTCTTTCCTAATGTCCAGTCTAAACCTACCCTGTTGGAGCTTGAAGCCGTTCCCTCTCGTTCTGTCATTACCTACCTGTGCCAAGAGACCAGCACCGACCTCTCTACAGTGTCCTTTCAAGTAGTTTTAGAGAGTGACGAGGTCTCCCCTCAGCCCCCTCTTCCTCATACTAAACAGTCCCAGCTCCTTCAACCGCTCTTCATAGGATTTGTTTTCCAGGCCCTTCACCAGCTTCGTTGCCCTCCTCTGCACTCGCTCCAGCACCTCGACATCTCTCTTGGATTGAGGTGCCCAAAACCGGACGCAATACTCCAGGTGCGGCCTCACCAGTGCCGAGTACAGGGGCACAATCGCCTCCCTACTTCTGCTGCTCACGCTGTTTCTAACACAAGCCAGGATGCCGTTGGCTTTCGTGGCCACCTGGGCACACTGCCGGCTCACGTTCAGCCGCTTGTCCATTAGAACCCCCAGGTCTCTTTCTTCCAGGTGGTTTTCCAGCCACATTTCCCCAAGCCTGTAGCGCTGCTCGGGGTTATTGTGGCCCACGCGCAGAACCTGGCACTTGCCCTTCTTGAAACTCATACCACTGATGTTGGCCCAACGATCCAATCTACCTAAGTCTCTCTGTAGAGCTTCCCTATCCTCCTGGGAACCAACACTCCTGCTTAAAGCGCTTTTGAAAGCGCTTGGACGCCGGCAAGAGAGAGCAGAGGGGAGGGCCAGTTTGGAAATCCCTTCTAGCGATAGGCTCTCTTTGCAGTCTGGAACCATCTACAGCACAGGCGTTTACGCCTCCGCACTGACCGACCCGTGGGTAAGACTTAGGGAAAACGGATGCTCTTGATACACTTCGACAGAACGTCTGCTAAGAGTCACATCTGTTTAGACTTACAGATTAACACGCACGATAGATAGACAACATCCAATTGGACTAGCGACCTGTCCAGACATCCGCTTTGACGCTTCAATCTCTCTTTATAAATAAATCTTTTAAAAAATCTTTCCGTCGTCTAAACTCCCATTAAATAATACAGAATCCTTAGAGATACGGGTTGGTATTTTGAACTCCTTTTATATACGTAAGGGAATATTATTTTTCAACACACAGAAAAATGAGAGATTGTTCTCTACTCCAATGCCTCACCCCCGCATATACAGCTTTTAACATTTTTTAAACACCACCGCCCAAAACCCCAACCACCTGCCCCGCACCAAGTTTTCAGGCGTTTGGGGGCCGTGACCCACCCTCTTGTGGGGGGAACCCCACTTAACCCCCACTCACCTGCTCCTCCGCCGCACCGTCGCTCCCCCGCTGACATCCGGCTGCCCCAAATGACATCATCACACCACCACCCCCACCCCCCCCCCACCGGTTTTTTTAATTCGCCCCAAAAAATGCACCGAACGACCAGACCCAGGGCTGGCCCCTTCCCCTCAGGCGGCTCCACCACCGGCTGCAAACCCGGGCCGGGGCATCTGTCGAGCAGCACGAGACGCGGACAACGAGGCACCTGCAAAACAAACAGCAAACCCCAACCGGAGATCAGCATCATCAAACGAAAGAGCACCGAAGACAGTAGAGGAATTCCCTCCGGCCGAGGGACAGGACAGGAGCTGAGCTACAGGAGGATTGCGGGGAAACAGCTCCGCTCCAAAGACGGCACGGCCTGCCAAAGCCGGAGCCATCCCGACGCTTCAGGTCCCTATTCAGACTGACCCGTGCCACTTGCAACACCTTCTCAGCCTAACAGCGGAACAAACCCTCCGCCCGCTGGGGGGAAGCGCCTCCTCCCTTCCCTTTCCCTGCCGCTGGAAAGCTCTGCGCGCGTTTAGATACGGCCAAGAAAAATACTCACGCTAGAAAAGCCTCGGACTTTTTCTTCGGCGCTAATTCAACTGGCACAGCTCCGAACCCCCACCGTTGCGCTCTCCGTCTCCAGAACGCGCAGTTGTCATTTGACCGGGGGCTGCTTTCTCTCCTACCCGAGGAGGAGGGACATCTGGCCGGCGGCACTGCCCGAGAGAGATGCTACCGCACTGCCGGGGAAACGCGACGCTGAAAGCCAGGCAGAAATCAGGTTCTTCAGAGCGCTCCGCCTAAAGAAAAGGGGGGGGAAAAACAAAAAACAAAAAAACTAGAAAAAAAACCCAACCAAAAACCCAACCCGTTACCTTCAGTCGCCTCTCTTTTCAAAGATTTGGAACAAATACCTCGCCGCTTAGGGACGCCTAAGACGCTGTAGGCTACAGCCGGTGGACGGTTGCCGTTTAAAGCCTGCAAGTCAGTTTGCACGTTATACGACTTTAACCCTTTTTTTAAAGTCTCCTTTACGATAGAAAAAACCAGGAAGGTAAGAGATTCCCCAAACGGCTGTACTTTTGGCGGGGGGAAATCCAATCCCCGGTGCCGCGATCCACCAGGCTACCGAAAACGACCGGCGGACCGGCCAAGGCTTTTGGCTGTGCCGAACACGCAGAGGAACAGGGTTTGGCCGTGTCCCCGCTGTTACGGGGGACCCAGAGCCCAAAGGCCGGCCATGCCATCGGCCGTCGGAAGAGGTGCCGCGCTCGGGCCTTTGGAAGGACATCGTCTTTCTTTTTGTCCCTATTTAATAGAGCGCGCGACGTCTCCTCGCTGATGACTTCTGCTGCCCAGCGCATCGTCTCCGAGGATCCCCTCTCGTGGGAACTTCAGGAGAGGCAACCGCTTGGCACGAGAAACCGGTTCCCTTTCAGAAAGGGAAACCTCCTTCCGACTGACGTCCAAATGACACGCCGTAGGCTACGGACAACGGACGTTCCTGGAAGGCTCGACTCACCTAAGCCACCTCAGGACTCGCCGCCACCAGTGACGAGGCTGATGATGCTCCTTGGTTTGTGGCAAAGCCTGGAAAACAGGCAGAAGCGGCGCCGGTTCGTCCCGTTTTGTCCACATCTCTTCGTTGACCGCCCCGGCTTTCAGCGCAGATGCCATGAAAGAGGAGTGACAAAGAAAAGGCGAGGTCAGGCAGCAAAAGAGCTCTGCAGGCTGCCACCTGCAGTCATCCGCGCACTCTGTTTTGGAAGCCACACGCCCGCCCGCCCGCCACCCCCCGCCCAAAACAAACAAACAAACAAACAAACAAACAAACAAAGAGACAAGAACCCCGGCACCTGGCCTCTTTCTTGTCTTCAGGAGCTCATCCTGAAGCTCATCGCTTCTGTCTTGTCAGAGCAGGAAGCGCAGACCATCTGTATCCCGAGGACACCTGACCGGGATTAACACGTGTCCAGAGGTAGTCCCCATCTCTACGAGCGTGTCGCTTTGGTGCTTTTAATAATCCTAACTCGACGGTAGTCACTGGGACGGTCCTTTACGGTGGCTTCTTCAGACTTCTGGATCGCCAGTCCCAGTATTTCCATTTCATCCTACCAAAAAAAACCCCAAAGCACGTTACAGCTGCACATAACATTTTCTGCTTGTTCTTGTACGAGTATTTAAGGCGTAGGAGAAAGAGAAGATCTGAAAGGCAGAAGAGGCATTCAAAAACCGTGCAACTATGAAAAAGTAAAGCAGCTCTCTCGGAAAAGCACGAGAAACGGCCATAAAAGGTATACTTATGAAATACGCCAAGTAATATCGGGGCACCAAAATATACTATACAGGAAGGCTAGGTGGCTCATTTGACAGAAATTCGATGTAAATCTAATACAGTACCGAGAATTCTGTCTGTAAATGGATAATATCCGGCACCACTCAGCTCTAAAATTGCCGCTGCGCCTGCGGTGCTCCTAGATTCTATCTTCCTGCCTGTGAAAAATCCGACTTTAAAAGCATCTAGTACGAACCTTAAAGTTTTCATCACAGTTACAGCCATCTTTCACCTTAAAGCATGCTTTACATTTCTGCCAACTTGGAGTGTACACGTCTGTGTATACACGCTTATAATTCAGGACGATTTCCACAAATCGTTTCTGTGCAGAAAAACAGGCCTCGTTTCATTATGCAATCAAATTTGAAATTTTTTTTCTCGGGAGAAGTTTTGCCTTTTTAACTGTGAGAATTTTAACTAGGAATTCACACGCTACCCATGCCTCAAATTATGAGGAGACGCATCACAAAACGAACTCAAAACGAACATCCCGGATTCAGGAAAACTAATTGTGCCTCCCCCCTCTGTGGAACGTGTCCGTAGGACAGGAGCGGGCACCCGCTTTGCCACAGAAGCAGACGGATGCGGAATTGCTCCACGCGTGTCGGTTAACACACATTCGGCTAATGGCCCACCACTCCTTGTACGCAGAGGCTGACGACAGCCAGGTCGCCCGGTACGGGCTGAACACTTTGCAGGATTTGTTACAAACCTTTTTAGTGAAATAGATTTTGAAACCCCAGGAAACACACCCCTACCTCCGAGAATTGTAAGGCAATAAATATTTTGACAACTTACATTTCACGTCTATCCATGTATGTCCCATTACTGTCTGTGGTCATAAACTATCTAATATAGAATACTAAACGTTGCTACCATTTAAGAACCGAACGACAGCAACTGAACTGAACCGAAAGGAAGAGCTTTTCTTTGAAAATCGCAGTGCCACCTGAGAAGAAGCTGAAGACTGAAAATCGGGCGAGAGAATCACGCAAAAATATCAGCCTTGCTCTAAAAGCAAGACAGGAGAAAACCCACCAAAAAATAAAATGCAGTTTAATTGACCCAAAGGTCACCAAACAAAACAGGCAAAAAGCTTCACAATACACAGCGTTTGCACCGCTGTCGCTTTTCTGGCTTTTGCTGGGCCTAAGAGGTTGCTGTGACTTCCTCGAGCTGCCCTTCTGCGGTCACCAGATCGTTTCAGGGGAGACAGACGTCTCCCGGGGAGGCGCACGCAGAGAGTGCCGCTACGTCTCGGCTGTGACCCCTTGGTCACTGCGTTCCTGCGGTGCCCGTACCCGTGCTACCAACAGGACGTCACAAAAGGACACAAGAGCAGGGGGAATCGCTACAGGAGTCCTGAATGTTTCCACGGGCTTTTGAAAACCCCATTTTCTAAATTAAGTTACGCGAGGGAGTCTTTTTGAAAGTTACGAAGTTTCTGTGTGTCTGCTACTAAAAACATCCAACCGACCGACTCAAAAAACACCCAGAACACACTTTCCCCACGTTCCCCCGACACCGTAGCCTTTCATCTCGGGGGATTTCATTTCCTGCCTTGCGAATGGATGCAGGTTAGGGACACCATAAAACAGCTTCCCTAGGGTATCCGAACGGCTGTCAGCTGAAACAGAAAACAGAGGGATTAACCATGACAGGGACGTATATCTCAACCTTGGAGGGGAGGAAAGAAAACAAAGAATTTCCCAATTAGCGGAGGCGGGCCTCAGCCTCGAAGGAACACTTCGCAAGCAAATGGGAACATCCTGACTGATAACAGGAGAAGATAACCAGAGACTTTACGACCCCTGCCAGACCACGCAGAGGACGAGCGGAACATCCTGATCGATTACAGGAAGATAGCAAGAGACTTTTACGGCCTCTATCAGCAAAACAATCGAATCGGTTCAGTGATCGTGGAGCTTACTCCCTAAGACGCCCCCCCAAAGAAAAACACCAGGAGAAGATACGCACATGCCTGAAGGATGAGACTTATTATAATGAGGCTCCGGAAATAATTAACATAGTCACACCTATTGTTAGAACTAATTGTATTAGCCCATCCCATAGTTTGCATATGTATGATTTACCTTATAAATAACTACGGGTTTAGCCTAAGGGTGTGCAAGTTTGGAGGAGCGATCCCCCTTGCACCCGGCACCGCAATAAACATACCTGCTTTATAACTCTCTGCGAGTTGTAAGGTTTGTTTCCGCACGTCAATTTGGCGACCCAGATGGGACCCTCTCTGTCCGGCTGCGGGACCTGCTGAGGACGGGACTCCTCTGGGCGCCCCCGAGATTTCTCGGAGGGACTCCCTTACTCATCCAGATCACCGCGGGGACAGACAAGGACCATCTATTGCGGACCAGGTATGTTTAGAGTTTTCTTAGGGGGGGACCTGTAAGCCGTGAGGAGACGTCCTACGCGTGGTAAAGAGTCGGCGTACTCGCCCCGGGGTATGCTCAAGCTTGGGCTAACGGTTGGGTTGTGCTTGTGTGGGATCCCTTGGTTTTATGTTAGTGCGTGGAAGTGTAACCCTGCGATACTGTTGGTTATATGTTGTATCTGTCCTAGGGTATCACTACCGTGTTATTACTTGTTGTATTTGTCATAAGATACCACTTCCGTGTTATTGTCTAATATAAGGTGGAAATTATTGTATGAGTGAACTGAGTGATTGAGACGCGGCACTGCTGCGGAGCGAGTGCGGAGTTCTGATCCGCGGTTCCGTGTTCTCCGCGAGGAGAGCGGCCGGAGACGAACGAAGCGTATGACAGACTGTAAAGAAACATTGTGTGAAGAACCTGATATTGAGAAGATTGAGTGGCAGTGTCTTGGACACTCGGATAACGTTTGTGATCCTATTTTTATCCTAAAGTGTTTTGCTTGTAATACGGAGGTTTGGGTAGATCAGGAAGACGATTTTTGGTGTTCACAGTGTGGAAGCTGGACTGAGTGGGAAAAGATCGAGCGGGCGGGAGAATTGAAACAAGTAATCTGTGGAGACATAGCCTACCCCTGGAGATAAAGGTAGCGACAGGGATATAGTTGTACTATTTCCCGGGAGAGAAAACAGGAATAACACCCAGGTGACACACGGAGATCAGGGTCACCTCTTAATCAAGGGGTAGAAAGAGCATAAAATGGGCAATAAACAAGGAGGCGGGATAATGAAAAAGAGTCCTCTAGGATGTATCTTAGCACACTGGAAGGAGATCGGAGGCCCACCAGGTGGCAGCGTGGACAAGAAAACCTTAATTAAATATTGCAATCAATGGTGGCCTCTTTACAAGTTAGATGATCAGGAGAAATGGCCCGTTAACGGGACCCTTAATTACAATACTATATTACAATTAATGCTATTCCTTAGAAGGGAAAGAAAGTGGGATGAAGTTACATATGCGGACATGTTTTTCACCCTTCGAAATCACCCAGAATACCAACGGGACTGCGGGCTATTACCTCCACAAGACCCTATGGTATTAGCCTTAGAGAAAGAAAAAAATGAAAGAAATGAAAGCAGACATAAAAAGATGTTGCTCAGCCTGCAGCATAGGGCAAGGGTGCACAAGGCCTGAAAAGATTCAGGGTTTTGAAGATCAACTAATTGAAGTATTAAGTTTGGCCCTGATAGGAACTCCCATTACTCCAGGAGTGCCTGAGGAGATTAAAGACCAAATTTATCTGGGGGTATGGGCCTCGGGAGAGCCGGGGAGAGCAAAAAAGTGCTTCCCCTATAGCGATAAAACCCAAACAAGGAGCACGACCAGTGAGAGTCAAACAGTATCCCCTCAGGGTAGAGGATAGGAAGGGGATCCGACAAACTATAGACCAGTTTATCGAGTATGGGCGGCTGAAAGAATGTGAATCAGAGTATAACACTCCAATATTACCTGTCAAAAAGCCGGATGGTAGCTATCGCATAGTACAGGATCTCAGGGCTATCAACAAAATTGTTGAGGATTTACATCGGGTAGTAGCAAATCCATACACTCTCCTAACTAAATTGGTACCTGAATTGGCATGGTTTACCGTCTTGGACCTAAAGGATGCCTTTTTCTGCCTGCTTCTGAGCCCAGAGAGCCAACTTTTGTTCGCATTCGAGTGGGAAAACCCAGAATCTGGAAGGAAAACACAGCTTACATGGACTGTGCTACCACAGGGCTTTAAAAATAGCCCAACACTTTTTGGAAATCAGCTAGCCAAAGACTTAGAACAGTGGAAACGCCCGCCTGGGACAGGAATGGTATTACAGTATGTGGACGATATGTTACTTGCCACTGACACCAGAGAAACATGCCTAGAATGGACTGTGAGCCTGCTAAATTTCCTTGGACTTAATGGCTATAAAGTTTCTCCACAGAAGGCGCAGATAGCCCAGCAGCAAGTGACCTATCTGGGATATGAAATAACCGCAGGCCAACGGACACTCGGGAAGGAGAGGAAAGAAGCCATCTGCCAGACACCTCGACCACAGACGCCTAAGGAACTTCGGACCTTTCTAGGGATGACAGGATGGTGTCGTCTCTGGATATATAACTACGGACTCTTGGTAAAGCCGCTATACGAGTTACTAAAATCTAACTCAAAGAATATTGTGTGGAATAAGGAAGCAGACAGAGCCTTCCATCAGTTAAAAAAGAGGTTAATGGAAGCGCCTGCCCTGGGGTTACCCGATACTACTAAACCTTTCTGGTTGTTTTCCTATGAAAAGCAAGAAATGGCCTTAGGAGTCCTGGCTCAGAATCTGGGACCCTATCGGAGGGCGGTGGCATACTTCTCTAAACAGCTCGACGGAGTAAGTAAAGGGTGGCCTAGCTGTCTCCGAGCAGTGGCAGCAGTGGTAATAAACATCCAAGAGGCCCGTAAGTTCACCCTAGGCCAGAAAATCACAGTTATGGTTTCACACACCGTCTCAGCAGTACTGGAAGTAAAAGGAGGGCATTGGCTTTCGCCTCAGAGGTTTCTCAAGTACCAGGCTATCCTGATAGAGCAAGATGATGTAGAAATAACAGTAACTAATATTGTCAATCCAGCCTCTTTCCTCAGCGGAACAGCAGGAGAATCAGTGACCCATGACTGCTTGGAAACAATTGAGGCGGTGTACTCCAGTCGACCAGATCTGAAAGAGGAACCATTGGAAGATGCAGAGGATTCCTGGTTCACCGACGGGAGCAGCTTCATTCAGCAAGGGATACGTAAAGCTGGCTATGCGGTAACCACCACAGAGAAGGTAATAGAGTCCAAAGCTCTGGCCCCAAATACATCAGCCCAAAAGGCTGAGATAATAGCACTAACCCGAGCGCTGGAACTAGCCAAAGGAAAACGGATAAATATCTGGACAGACTCTAAATATGCTTTCGGGGTGGTGCATGCTCACGGGGCAGTCTGGAGAGAAAGAGGACTCTTATCTACACAAGGGAAACACATCAAACATGCTGAAGAAATTCTTAAACTCTTAGATGCAGTATTACTGCCTACCAAAGTGACTATCATGCACTGCAAAGCTCACCAAAAAGGGAACACCGCTGTGGAACTGGGTAACGCACTGGCGGACCGAGAAGCCAAAAGGGCAGCAGAAATGGGTAATACAGAAATACAATCCTTGGTCCCAGATGGTAAAATACAAATTGACGACGAACCTAAATATTCTAGGGATGATCACAAATTGATCAAAGACTTAAATGGGAAAATCGAAGGGAAATGGGCCAAAACCCCACAGGGAAAAATAATAGTGCCTTTTTCGTTATTATGGGCAGTGGTCATGGCAGAACATAGAAAATCCCATTGGGGAACAGAGGCACTTTACAGATACCTGAGTAGGATAATATGTGCTCGGAATCTATATGCCACGGTCAAACAAGTCACTCAGCAGTGTGAGGTATGTCTACAGAACAACCCTAGGACAGGTCCCAGAGTCCAGTTCGGCCAAATAGGAAAGGGAAACTATCCGGGACAACAATGGCAAATTGATTTCTCAGAACTTACAAGAAAAGGGGGGTTTCGATACCTATTGGTACTAACCGATACCTTTTCAGGATGGCCAGAGGCATTTCCCTGCCGAACCAATAAAACAAGAGAAGTGGTTAAAGCATTGTTGCAAGAAATTATACCAAGATTTGGGGTTCCCGCAGTGATTTCCTCGGACCGAGGATCTCATTTCACTGCAAAGGTTGTTTCAAAAGTAAGCAGATTATTGGGTATAGATTGGCAACTTCATACCCCATACAACCCACGATCGAGTGGTCAGGTAGAAAAGATGAATCACTTGATCAAAACTCAGATTGTGAAACTAGGCCAGGAAGCTAACTTGACCTGGCCCCAGTCATTACCATTAGCCCTTCTCAGGATAAGAACAAAACCCAGAACCAAAGAAGGTTTGAGCCCCTTTGAAATACTCTATGGGAGACCATATAGTGTACAAGACGGGACATCCACAGAGTTGGGGAATGAAATATTGACAGATTACATGATAAATTTACAAAAGCAGCTCCGAGAGGTAGAAAAACTGGTTCTAGTGACAAGGGGAACAAGATTCCATAGCTTTGTAAGGTGGCTTATACCATCCTTAGGCATTAGTGAATTGGAGAAAGCAATTGTAAACATATCAGCTACTATAGCAGCGCTTGAGAAATCTACAATAGGTGCTATACAGGCACTTCAACAAGAAGTCCAGTCATTAGCAAATGTAGTTGGACAAAATAGAACGGCATTAGATTTACTAACTTGGAAAGAGGGAGGCTTATGCGCAGTGATTAATCAGAGCTGTTGCTCATATGTAAACAAAGCGGAAGGATAGAAAAAGACTTACAAAATCTCATAGCTAAAACTCAGATCTTGCATCAGACTGCGCAGGATGATACCACATTTGGGTTCTCAGACCTTTGGGAAAAGTTAACCTCATGGTTACCTAGTCTGGCATGGCTTAGACAACTGTTTATCCTTCTAGTAGCAGTGCTTATGTTAGGAATTTTAGTGTGTGTAATAGCTAGATGTTTTATGTGTTGCACCATGGGGGCAAGAGACGAATACATTCAATGGAAAAAGCATCAGCTCCGGGAACGAGTGGAATCAGGGATGTATTTTAGAAATCAGATGGAGAAGGAAAGTGTGTTATAGGCAATTGTAAAAGAATTTACAAATGAACAAAGAAAAGGGGGGATTGAAACAGAAAACAGAGGGATTAACCATGACAGGGACGTATATCTCAACCTTGGAGGGGAGGAAAGAAAACAAAGAATTTCCCAATTAGCGGAGGCGGGCCTCAGCCTCGAAGGAACACTTCGCAAGCAAATGGGAACATCCTGACTGATAACAGGAGAAGATAACCAGAGACTTTACGACCCCTGCCAGACCACGCAGAAGACAAGCGGAACATCCTGATCGATTACAGGAAGATAGCAAGAGACTTTTACGGCCTCTATCAGCAAAACAATCGAATCGGTTCAGTGATCGTGGAACTTACTCCCTAAGACGCCCCCCCAAAGAAAAACACCAGGAGAAGATACGCACATGCCTGAAGGATGAGACTTATTATAATGAGGCTCCGGAAATAATTAACATAGTCACACCTATTGTTAGAACTAATTGTATTAGCCCATCCCATAGTTTGCATATGTATGATTTACCTTATAAATAACTACGGGTTTAGCCTAAGGGTGTGCAAGTTTGGAGGAGCGATCCCCCTTGCACCCGGCGCCACAATAAACATACCTGCTTTATAACTCTCTGCGAGTTGTAAGGTTTGTTTCCGCACGTCACAGCGTACCATTTAGATCCCTTGAGTACAAGCAATAGCGCGCGTTACCTCTCCGGTTTGATGCTCGCTGACAGGCCGAATCCTCTGTGGAACCTTAAGCTGTTGTTCCGGCTTCCCTATCTCTTGCTGGAAAAGGTCTCTCTCGTGCTCTCGGGTCAATTGCTCGCTCCTGAAAGTGACAAAACAGTGAGGATGCACCATTTCACGTAAAAACTGTCTAAATTAAGGATATTACAGCTTCTTGCTTCTTTTAACACGAGGCTGCTAACGGTACGTCAGTAGCATTATTACATGTCAGTACGAGCCGGCAACGCGCGCTGGCAGCCCAGAAAGCCAACCCCACCCTGGGCTGCATCAAGAGAAGCGTGGCCAGCGGGTCACGGGAGGCGATTCTACCCCCCTCTACTCTGCGCGCGCGAGACCCCACCTGGCGTACGGTGTCCAGCTTTGGAGTCCTCGACACGGGAAGGACGTGGACCTGTTGGAAGGGGCCCAGCGGACGGCCACGAAAACCATCGGAGGGACGGAGCACCTCCCCTGTGAAGAGAGACTGAGAGAGCTGGGGTTGTTCAGCCTGGAGAAGAGAAGGCTCCGGGGAGACCTCAGAGCAGCCTTCCAATATCTGAAGGGAGCCTACGGGAGAGCCGGAGAGGGACTCTCTGTCGGGAAAGGTAGCGACAGGACAAGGGGTAACGATTTTAAATCGGAAGAGGGGAGATTCAGACTAGATATTAGGAGGAAATTCTTTACCGTGAGGGTGGTGAGGCACTGGAACAGGTTGCCCGGGGAAGCTGTGGATGCCCCATCCCTGGAAGTGTTTAAGGCCAGGCTGGACGGGGCTTTGAGCAACCCGCTCTAGTGGAGGCGTCCCTGCCCAAGGCAGGGGGGCTGCAACACGATGATCTTGAAGGTCCCTTCCAATTCTAACCATTCTACGTTTCTATGGTTTTTAAGGTGGCAGAACCTCTTGCGACTTCCATTAACAAAAACTACTCTCACCATTCGGGGCAACAAATCTCACATTTTTGAATAAAAACACGAGGACGGCACTGATACAGCCAGTATTATTTCACAAAAAGGACAGTTTTGTCTCTTCTGTTCAAAGCACAGCATACAAATAGCAATAGGCCAGTATTTTATGGTCTCCTTTCCTCGCGTTCATCCTTCATATATGTAGCATAAATAGGAATTAAGAATAGAAATTAACTTTGTGTTCATACTGAGGAGGAGCCAATGGGAAAAAAGAAATTCTAAATTTTGCATTTCAGTGTTACTTTTGACCAGCTGCAGTTGTTATATCCCACTCTGATATTTGGGGAATACATCTTTATACTGGAAATAAGGCACAGCCGCTGGCATCCGGTGAAACGTCACCTTTAAATGCCACTTTGCTGAACAGACAAACCTGATCAGACGCATTGAAATAAACTAGCTCAAGTAGCTGATACACAGAGGAATGCTCTGTCTAGCAACAGAAGCTTTTGCAAAAATGGAGGAAGCCAGAATAAAGCTGCAACAGTTACAAGTTGCAGATTTGAAAACCTCACCTGCTGTTTGAGCACCCCGCAGCCCGCCCAGCCCCTGCTTTCCCCCGCAGCCCCCAACACCCTCCTGCCCACCCCCCCTGCAGAACCAGCCAAAACGGCTTCTGCTCTCCGCCCCCGAACCGCATCACTTACTGCCCCCTTCCGAGCCCCAAAACCCAGCCGCTGAGCCTCTGCTCGAGTCCCCAAAACGCCGGACTCCACCCCCGCCCCTCAGCCCAAAGCCACACGACTCCCTCTCCGGCTGAAGCCCCAACACCAGCCACGCGAGCCCGTTTGCCAGCCCCGGGAGCCGCGAGCACCTCCCCAGACGCCTCAGCCCGCCCCCCCGCAACGCCGTCTCCCCTCGGAGCCGCCTCGGGACCCCGGCCGCCTTCCCCGCGCCCCCCCGCTGGCCTCGACGCTGTCCAGCTGCCTCGCGACGCTGTCCAGCGGCGCCGCGACGCTGTCCGGCTGCCCGGTGCTTTCCGCCCGCGCCGGTCCGGTGCGGTGCGGTGCGGTCCGCGCCGCGCCGCGCCGCAGCCGCTTCTGCGCGCGCCGCCATTTTCCCCCGGCCCCCTCCGCTTCCGGAGCGGCTCGGCCCGCCCATGCGGCGCGCCCATTGGTCACGGCGCCGGAAGCGGCTTCCGTGCTCGGGGAGCCCGTCCCATTGGTCGGTCGCGCCGTCAATCTTCAGCGCCTCCCACCCCGGCCAATCGGAGCGCGGCAGGCGATCCGACCAATCGGAGCGCGGCGGTCGCGCTGTGATTGGCTCGTCCTCCTGTCAATCCGCCAGGGGGCGGTTGCCATGGTGAGGACGCCCCGCCCGGTGGCGCATGCGCAGTAGTGAGGGCGGCGCCGTCCTTACTACTGCGCATGCGCGACCGGGCGGGGCTTCCTCACCATGGCAACCGCCCCCGGGCGGATTGACAGGAGGACGAGCCAATCACAACGCGACCGCCGCGCTCCGATTGGTCGGATCGCCTGCCGCGCTCCGATTGGCCGGAGGGGGACGTCAATGGCGGTTGCCATGGTGAGGACGCCCCGCCCGGTGGCGCATGCGCAGTAGTGAGGGCGGCGCCGTCCTTACTACTGCGCATGCGCGACCGGGCGGGGCTTCCTCACCATGGCAACCGCCCCCGGGCGGATTGACAGGAGGACGAGCCAATCACAACGCGACCGCCGCGCTCCGATTGGTCGGATCGCCTGCCGCGCTCCGATTGGCCGGACTGGGACGCTAATGGCGGTTGCCATGGTGAGGAAGCCCCCTCCTCGTCGCGCATGCGCAGTAGTGAGGGCGGCGCCTTGCTCGCTACTGCCCCCTCGTGGACAAAAAGCGGTACTGCAGGTACGCAGGTACAGGGCGGGGGGGGGGGGGCGCGCATGCCCAGTAGAAAGGGGGGCGCTGCGCTCGCCGCCGCTGCCGCCCGTGCCAGCAGAAACCGGCGGTGCGGCTCGGGGAGCGGGGGGAGGCGGGACCGGGGAAGGTTCCCTTTTCCCCAAATTGGGGAAAATGTTATTCATGTTCGGGGTTCAATTTGGGGGTTCAATTTACGGTTCTGCAGCGTCAGTCCCCGCATGGGCGCCGTCCCCGGCGGCGGGGAAGGGCAAGAAAAACCCTAACAAAACCCTGAAGTCTTTTCCGTTGCGGAAAAGCACCGAAAAAAACCCCAAATTGAATAATTTTCCCCAATTTGGGGAAAATGGAACCTCCCAGGGCTCCGCCTTCCCCCCCCGCATCCGCCGAGCTGCAGCGCCGGTTTCTGCTGGCACGGGCGGCAGCGGCGAGCGCAGCGCCTCCCCCCCCCCCGTCCACTGCGCATGCGGCCGGACCCCCCTACCCCCGTACCTGCAGTACCGCTTTTTGTCCACAAGCGGCGGCAGCAGCGAGGGCGGCGCCACTCTTTCCACTGCGCATGCGCGCCCCCCACCTGCAGTACCGATTTTTGTCCACAAGGCGGCAGTAGCGAGCACGGCGCCGCCCTTACTACTGCGCATGCGCGACCAGGCGGGGCTTCCTCACCATGGCAACCGCCCCCGGGCGGATTGACAGGAGGACGAGCCAATCACAACGCGACCGCCGCGCTCCGATTGGTCGGATCGCCTGCCGCGCTCCGATTGGCCGGAGGGGGACGTCAATGGCGGTTGCCATGGTGAGGACGCCCCGCCCGGTGGCGCATGCGCAGTAGTGAGGGCGGCGCCGTCCTTACTACTGCGCATGCGCGACCGGGCGGGGCTTCCTCACCATGGCAACCGCCCCCGGGCGGATTGACAGGAGGACGAGCCAATCACAACGCGACCGCCCCGCTCCGATTGGTCGGATCGCCTGCCGCGCTCCGATTGGCCGGACTGGGAGGCGCTGGAGATTGACGGCGCGACCGACCAATGGGACGGGGGCTCCTAGAGGACGGACGCCGCTTACGGCACCGCGACCAATGGGCGCGCGGTATGGGCGGGCCGAGCCGCTCCGGAACCGGAGGGGGCCGGGGGAAAACGGCGGCCAGCCCAGAAATCGCTGCGGACCGGTCCGCAGCGGGCGGAAAGCACCGGGCAGCGCCCACGCCCACGCCCACGCCCCCTTCCTTGTCCCCCTCTGAGACCTCACCGGGGCCATGAGCGGTGACCGCTCTCAGCCCGCTTCCCTCCACCCAGGGACCGTGACCACTTACCGGCGGGCAGGCCTTCCCGCTCTCTGCCCTGTCCCCGCTCGCAGTCCGGGCAGCCACAGCCGTCGCCTCGGCGCCAAAAACCTCCGGTGTTCGCCCCGCAACCAGCCCCAGGGACGCCGCGGCGCTCTGCGCGTGGCCCCGGGGGCCGTGGGGGCGACAGCAGCCAGTCCGCCGGCGTCCAGGAAGGCAGGCGGGGGTGCCGCCTTATCCACCACAGAGACATCGGGGAGCTTTGCGTCCCTGCAGGAAAACGGGGCTGGGTTTTTTTCCTCCTGTCCCGCTGCACCGATCCAGCTCCCCAGGGCGGGAGGGGAAACGGGGGAAGGGGCTGCTTTTCATAGAATCATAGAATCGTCTAGGTTGCAAGAGACCCTTGGCATCATCGAGTCCAACCATCTACCCTACTCTACAAAGTTCTCCCCTACACCATATCCCCCAACACCACATCTCAACGGTTCTTAAACACATCCAGGGATGGTGACTCGACCACCTCCCTGGGTAGCCTGTTCCAACGCCCGACCACTCCCTCTGTGAAACATTCTTTCCTAATGTCCAGTCTAAACCTACCCTGTTGGAGCTTGAAGCCGTTCCCTCTCGTTCTGTCATTACCTACCTGTGCCAAGAGACCAGCACCGACCTCTCTACAGTGTCCTTTCAAGTAGTTTTAGAGAGTGACGAGGTCTCCCCTCAGCCCCCTCTTCCTCATACTAAACAGTCCCAGCTCCTTCAACCGCTCTTCATAGGATTCGTTTTCCAGGCCCTTCACCAGCTTCGTTGCCCTCCTCTGCACTCGCTCCAGCACCTCGACATCTCTCTTGGATTGAGGTGCCCAAAACCGGACGCAATACTCCAGGTGCGGCCTCACCAGTGCCGAGTACAGGGGCACAATCGCCTCCCTACTTCTGCTGCTCACGCTGTTTCTAACACAAGCCAGGATGCCGTTGGCTTTCGTGGCCACCTGGGCACACTGCCGGCTCACGTTCAGCCGCTTGTCCATTAGAACCCCCAGGTCTCTTTCTTCCAGGTGGTTTTCCAGCCACATTTCCCCAAGCCTGTAGCGCTGCTCGGGGTTATTGTGGCCCACGCGCAGAACCTGGCACTTGCCCTTGTTGAAACTCATACCACTGATGTTGGCCCAACGATCCAATCTACCTAAGTCTCTCTGTAGAGCTTCCCTATCCTCCTGGGAACCAACACTCCTGCTTAAAGCGCTTTTGAAAGCGCTTGGACGCCGGCAAGAGAGAGCAGAGGGGAGGGCCAGTTTGGAAATCCCTTCTAGCGATAGGCTCTCTTTGCAGTCTGGAACCATCTACAGCACAGGCGTTTACGCCTCCGCACTGACCGACCCGTGGGTAAGACTTAGGGAAAACGGATGCTCTTGATACACTTCGACAGAACGTCTGCTAAGAGTCACATCTGTTTAGACTTACAGATTAACACGCACGATAGATAGACAACATCCAATTGGACTAGCGACCTGTCCAGACATCCGCTTTGACGCTTCAATCTCTCTTTATAAATAAATCTTTTAAAAAATCTTTCCGTCGTCTAAACTCCCATTAAATAATACAGAATCCTTAGAGATACGGGTTGGTATTTTGAACTCCTTTTATATACGTAAGGGAATATTAGTTTTCAACACACAGAAAAATGAGAGATTGTTCTCTACTCCAATGCCTCACCCCCGCATATACAGCTTTTAACATTTTTTAAACACCACCGCCCAAAACCCCAACCACCTGCCCCGCACCAAGTTTTCAGGCGTTTGGGGGCCGTGACCCACCCTCTTGTGGGGGGAACCCCACTTAACCCCCACTCACCTGCTCCTCCGCCGCACCGTCGCTCCCCCGCTGACATCCGGCTGCCCCAAATGACATCATCACACCACCACCCCCACCCCCCCCCACCGGTTTTTTTAATTCGCCCCAAAAAATGCACCGAACGACCAGACCCAGGGCTGGCCCCTTCCCCTCAGGCGGCTCCACCACCGGCTGCAAACCCGGGCCGGGGCATCTGTCGAGCAGCACGAGACGCGGACAACGAGGCACCTGCAAAACAAACAGCAAACCCCAACCGGAGATCAGCATCATCAAACGAAAGAGCACCGAAGACAGTAGAGGAATTCCCTCCGGCCGAGGGACAGGACAGGAGCTGAGCTACAGGAGGATTGCGGGGAAACAGCTCCGCTCCAAAGACGGCACGGCCTGCCAAAGCCGGAGCCATCCCGACGCTTCAGGTCCCTATTCAGACTGACCCGTGCCACTTGCAACACCTTCTCAGCCTAACAGCGGAACAAACCCTCCGCCCGCTGGGGGGAAGCGCCTCCTCCCTTCCCTTTCCCTGCCGCTGGAAAGCTCTGCGCGCGTTTAGATACGGCCAAGAAAAATACTCACGCTAGAAAAGCCTCGGACTTTTTCTTCGGCGCTAATTCAACTGGCACAGCTCCGAACCCCCACCGTTGCGCTCTCCGTCTCCAGAACGCGCAGTTGTCATTTGACCGGGGGCTGCTTTCTCTCCTACCCGAGGAGGAGGGACATCTGGCCGGCGGCACTGCCCGAGAGAGATGCTACCGCACTGCCGGGGAAACGCGACGCTGAAAGCCAGGCAGAAATCAGGTTCTTCAGAGCGCTCCGCCTAAAGAAAAGGGGGGGGAAAAACAAAAAACAAAAAAACTAGAAAAAAAACCCAACCAAAAACCCAACCCGTTACCTTCAGTCGCCTCTCTTTTCAAAGATTTGGAACAAATACCTCGCCGCTTAGGGACGCCTAAGATGCTGTAGGCTACAGCCGGTGGACGGTTGCCGTTTAAAGCCTGCAAGTCAGTTTGCACGTTATACGACTTTAACCCTTTTTTTAAAGTCTCCTTTACGATAGAAAAAACCAGGAAGGTAAGAGATTCCCCAAACGGCTGTACTTTTGGCGGGGGGAAATCCAATCCCCGGTGCCGCGATCCACCAGGCTACCGAAAACGACCGGCGGACCGGCCAAGGCTTTTGGCTGTGCCGAACACGCAGAGGAACAGGGTTTGGCCGTGTCCCCGCTGTTACGGGGGACCCAGAGCCCAAAGGCCGGCCATGCCATCGGCCGTCGGAAGAGGTGCCGCGCTCGGGCCTTTGGAAGGACATCGTCTTTCTTTTTGTCCCTATTTAATAGAGCGCGCGACGTCTCCTCGCTGATGACTTCTGCTGCCCAGCGCATCGTCTCCGAGGATCCCCTCTCGTGGGAACTTCAGGAGAGGCAACCGCTTGGCACGAGAAACCGGTTCCCTTTCAGAAAGGGAAACCTCCTTCCGACTGACGTCCAAATGACACGCCGTAGGCTACGGACAACGGACGTTCCTGGAAGGCTCGACTCACCTAAGCCACCTCAGGACTCGCCGCCACCAGTGACGAGGCTGATGATGCTCCTTGGTTTGTGGCAAAGCCTGGAAAACAGGCAGAAGCGGCGCCGGTTCGTCCCGTTTTGTCCACGTCTCTTCGTTGACCGCCCCGGCTTTCAGCGCAGATGCCATGAAAGAGGAGTGACAAAGAAAAGGCGAGGTCAGGCAGCAAAAGAGCTCTGCAGGCTGCCACCTGCAGTCATCCGCGCACTCTGTTTTGGAAGCCACACGCCCGCCCGCCCGCCACCCCCCGCCCAAAACAAACAAACAAACAAACAAACAAACAAACAAAGAGACAAGAACCCCGGCACCTGGCCTCTTTCTTGTCTTCAGGAGCTCATCCTGAAGCTCATCGCTTCTGTCTTGTCAGAGCAGGAAGCGCAGACCATCTGTATCCCGAGGACACCTGACCGGGATTAACACGTGTCCAGAGGTAGTCCCCATCTCTACGAGCGTGTCGCTTTGGTGCTTTTAATAATCCTAACTCGACGGTAGTCACTGGGACGGTCCTTTACGGTGGCTTCTTCAGACTTCTGGATCACCAGTCCCAGTATTTCCATTTCATCCTACCAAAAAAAACCCCAAAGCACGTTACAGCTGCACATAACATTTTCTGCTTGTTCTTGTACGAGTATTTAAGGCGTAGGAGAAAGAGAAGATCTGAAAGGCAGAAGAGGCATTCAAAAACCGTGCAACTATGAAAAAGTAAAGCAGCTCTCTCGGAAAAGCACGAGAAACGGCCATAAAAGGTATACTTATGAAATACGCCAAGTAATATCGGGGCACCAAAATATACTATACAGGAAGGCTAGGTGGCTCATTTGACAGAAATTCGATGTAAATCTAATACAGTACCGAGAATTCTGTCTGTAAATGGATAATATCCGGCACCACTCAGCTCTAAAATTGCCGCTGCGCCTGCGGTGCTCCTAGATTCTATCTTCCTGCCTGTGAAAAATCCGACTTTAAAAGCATCTAGTACGAACCTTAAAGTTTTCATCACAGTTACAGCCATCTTTCACCTTAAAGCATGCTTTACATTTCTGCCAACTTGGAGTGTACACGTCTGTGTATACACGCTTATAATTCAGGACGATTTCCACAAATCGTTTCTGTGCAGAAAAACAGGCCTCGTTTCATTATGCAATCAAATTTGAAATTTTTTTTCTCGGGAGAAGTTTTGCCTTTTTAACTGTGAGAATTTTAACTAGGAATTCACACGCTACCCATGCCTCAAATTATGAGGAGACGCATCACAAAACGAACTCAAAACGAACATCCCGGATTCAGGAAAACTAATTGTGCCTCCCCCCTCTGTGGAACGTGTCCGTAGGACAGGAGCGGGCACCCGCTTTGCCACAGAAGCAGACGGATGCGGAATTGCTCCTCCACGCGTGTCGGTTAACACACATTCGGCTAATGGCCCACCACTCCTTGTACGCACAGGCTGACGACAGCCAGGTCGCCCGGTACGGGCTGAACACTTTGCAGGATTTGTTACAAACCTTTTTAGTGAAATAGATTTTGAAACCCCAGGAAACACACCCCTACCTCCGAGAATTGTAAGGCAATAAATATTTTGACAACTTACATTTCACGTCTATCCATGTATGTCCCATTACTGTCTGTGGTCATAAACTATCTAATATAGAATACTAAACGTTGCTACCATTTAAGAACCGAACGACAGCAACTGAACTGAACCGAAAGGAAGAGCTTTTCTTTGAAAATCGCAGTGCCACCTGAGAAGAAGCTGAAGACTGAAAATCGGGCGAGAGAATCACGCAAAAATATCAGCCTTGCTCTAAAAGCAAGACAGGAGAAAACCCACCAAAAAATAAAATGCAGTTTAATTGACCCAAAGGTCACCAAACAAAACAGGCAAAAAGCTTCACAATACACAGCGTTTGCACCGCTGTCGCTTTTCTGGCTTTTGCTGGGCCTAAGAGGTTGCTGTGACTTCCTCGAGCTGCCCTTCTGCGGTCACCAGATCGTTTCAGGGGAGACAGACGTCTCCCGGGGAGGCGCACGCAGAGAGTGCCGCTACGTCTCGGCTGTGACCCCTTGGTCACTGCGTTCCTGCGGTGCCCGTACCCGTGCTACCAACAGGACGTCACAAAAGGACACAAGAGCAGGGGGAATCGCTACAGGAGTCCTGAATGTTTCCACGGGCTTTTGAAAACCCCATTTTCTAAATTAAGTTACGCGAGGGAGTCTTTTTGAAAGTTACGAAGTTTCTGTGTGTCTGCTACTAAAAACATCCAACCGACCGACTCAAAAAACACCCAGAACACACTTTCCCCACGTTCCCCCGACACCGTAGCCTTTCATCTCGGGGGATTTCATTTCCTGCCTTGCGAATGGATGCAGGTTAGGGACACCATAAAACAGCTTCCCTAGGGTATCCGAACGGCTGTCAGCTGAAACAGAAAACAGAGGGATTAACCATGACAGGGACGTATATCTCAACCTTGGAGGGGAGGAAAGAAAACAAAGAATTTCCCAATTAGCGGAGGCGGGCCTCAGCCTCGAAGGAACACTTCGCAAGCAAATGGGAACATCCTGACTGATAACAGGAGAAGATAACCAGAGACTTTACGACCCCTGCCAGACCACGCAGAGGACGAGCGGAACATCCTGATCGATTACAGGAAGATAGCAAGAGACTTTTACGGCCTCTATCAGCAAAACAATCGAATCGGTTCAGTGATCGTGGAGCTTACTCCCTAAGACGCCCCCCCAAAGAAAAACACCAGGAGAAGATACGCACATGCCTGAAGGATGAGACTTATTATAATGAGGCTCCGGAAATAATTAACATAGTCACACCTATTGTTAGAACTAATTGTATTAGCCCATCCCATAGTTTGCATATGTATGATTTACCTTATAAATAACTACGGGTTTAGCCTAAGGGTGTGCAAGTTTGGAGGAGCGATCCCCCTTGCACCCGGCACCGCAATAAACATACCTGCTTTATAACTCTCTGCGAGTTGTAAGGTTTGTTTCCGCACGTCAATTTGGCGACCCAGATGGGACCCTCTCTGTCCGGCTGCGGGACCTGCTGAGGACGGGACTCCTCTGGGCGCCCCCGAGATTTCTCGGAGGGACTCCCTTACTCATCCAGATCACCGCGGGGACAGACAAGGACCATCTATTGCGGACCAGGTATGTTTAGAGTTTTCTTAGGGGGGGACCTGTAAGCCGTGAGGAGACGTCCTACGCGTGGTAAAGAGTCGGCGTACTCGCCCCGGGGTATGCTCAAGCTTGGGCTAACGGTTGGGTTGTGCTTGTGTGGGATCCCTTGGTTTTATGTTAGTGCGTGGAAGTGTAACCCTGCGATACTGTTGGTTATATGTTGTATCTGTCCTAGGGTATCACTACCGTGTTATTACTTGTTGTATTTGTCATAAGATACCACTTCCGTGTTATTGTCTAATATAAGGTGGAAATTATTGTATGAGTGAACTGAGTGATTGAGACGCGGCACTGCTGCGGAGCGAGTGCGGAGTTCTGATCCGCGGTTCCGTGTTCTCCGCGAGGAGAGCGGCCGGAGACGAACGAAGCGTATGACAGACTGTAAAGAAACATTGTGTGAAGAACCTGATATTGAGAAGATTGAGTGGCAGTGTCTTGGACACTCGGATAACGTTTGTGATCCTATTTTTATCCTAAAGTGTTTTGCTTGTAATACGGAGGTTTGGGTAGATCAGGAAGACGATTTTTGGTGTTCACAGTGTGGAAGCTGGACTGAGTGGGAAAAGATCGAGCGGGCGGGAGAATTGAAACAAGTAATCTGTGGAGACATAGCCTACCCCTGGAGATAAAGGTAGCGACAGGGATATAGTTGTACTATTTCCCGGGAGAGAAAACAGGAATAACACCCAGGTGACACACGGAGATCAGGGTCACCTCTTAATCAAGGGGTAGAAAGAGCATAAAATGGGCAATAAACAAGGAGGCGGGATAATGAAAAAGAGTCCTCTAGGATGTATCTTAGCACACTGGAAGGAGATCGGAGGCCCACCAGGTGGCAGCGTGGACAAGAAAACCTTAATTAAATATTGCAATCAATGGTGGCCTCTTTACAAGTTAGATGATCAGGAGAAATGGCCCGTTAACGGGACCCTTAATTACAATACTATATTACAATTAATGCTATTCCTTAGAAGGGAAAGAAAGTGGGATGAAGTTACATATGCGGACATGTTTTTCACCCTTCGAAATCACCCAGAATACCAACGGGACTGCGGGCTATTACCTCCACAAGACCCTATGGTATTAGCCTTAGAGAAAGAAAAAAATGAAAGAAATGAAAGCAGACATAAAAAGATGTTGCTCAGCCTGCAGCATAGGGCAAGGGTGCACAAGGCCTGAAAAGATTCAGGGTTTTGAAGATCAACTAATTGAAGTATTAAGTTTGGCCCTGATAGGAACTCCCATTACTCCAGGAGTGCCTGAGGAGATTAAAGACCAAATTTATCTGGGGGTATGGGCCTCGGGAGAGCCGGGGAGAGCAAAAAAGTGCTTCCCCTATAGCGATAAAACCCAAACAAGGAGCACGACCAGTGAGAGTCAAACAGTATCCCCTCAGGGTAGAGGATAGGAAGGGGATCCGACAAACTATAGACCAGTTTATCGAGTATGGGCGGCTGAAAGAATGTGAATCAGAGTATAACACTCCAATATTACCTGTCAAAAAGCCGGATGGTAGCTATCGCATAGTACAGGATCTCAGGGCTATCAACAAAATTGTTGAGGATTTACATCGGGTAGTAGCAAATCCATACACTCTCCTAACTAAATTGGTACCTGAATTGGCATGGTTTACCGTCTTGGACCTAAAGGATGCCTTTTTCTGCCTGCCTCTGAGCCCAGAGAGCCAACTTTTGTTCGCATTCGAGTGGGAAAACCCAGAATCTGGAAGGAAAACACAGCTTACATGGACTGTGCTACCACAGGGCTTTAAAAATAGCCCAACACTTTTTGGAAATCAGCTAGCCAAAGACTTAGAACAGTGGAAACGCCCGCCTGGGACAGGAATGGTATTACAGTATGTGGACGATATGTTACTTGCCACTGACACCAGAGAAACATGCCTAGAATGGACTGTGAGCCTGCTAAATTTCCTTGGACTTAATGGCTATAAAGTTTCTCCACAGAAGGCGCAGATAGCCCAGCAGCAAGTGACCTATCTGGGATATGAAATAACCGCAGGCCAACGGACACTCGGGAAGGAGAGGAAAGAAGCCATCTGCCAGACACCTCGACCACAGACGCCTAAGGAACTTCGGACCTTTCTAGGGATGACAGGATGGTGTCGTCTCTGGATATATAACTACGGACTCTTGGTAAAGCCGCTATACGAGTTACTAAAATCTAACTCAAAGAATATTGTGTGGAATAAGGAAGCAGACAGAGCCTTCCATCAGTTAAAAAAGAGGTTAATGGAAGCGCCTGCCCTGGGGTTACCCGATACTACTAAACCTTTCTGGTTGTTTTCCTATGAAAAGCAAGAAATGGCCTTAGGAGTCCTGGCTCAGAATCTGGGACCCTATCGGAGGGCGGTGGCATACTTCTCTAAACAGCTCGACGGAGTAAGTAAAGGGTGGCCTAGCTGTCTCCGAGCAGTGGCAGCAGTGGTAATAAACATCCAAGAGGCCCGTAAGTTCACCCTAGGCCAGAAAATCACAGTTATGGTTTCACACACCGTCTCAGCAGTACTGGAAGTAAAAGGAGGGCATTGGCTTTCGCCTCAGAGGTTTCTCAAGTACCAGGCTATCCTGATAGAGCAAGATGATGTAGAAATAACAGTAACTAATATTGTCAATCCAGCCTCTTTCCTCAGCGGAACAGCAGGAGAATCAGTGACCCATGACTGCTTGGAAACAATTGAGGCGGTGTACTCCAGTCGACCAGATCTGAAAGAGGAACCATTGGAAGATGCAGAGGATTCCTGGTTCACCGACGGGAGCAGCTTCATTCAGCAAGGGATACGTAAAGCTGGCTATGCGGTAACCACCACAGAGAAGGTAATAGAGTCCAAAGCTCTGGCCCCAAATACATCAGCCCAAAAGGCTGAGATAATAGCACTAACCCGAGCGCTGGAACTAGCCAAAGGAAAACGGATAAATATCTGGACAGACTCTAAATATGCTTTCGGGGTGGTGCATGCTCACGGGGCAGTCTGGAGAGAAAGAGGACTCTTATCTACACAAGGGAAACACATCAAACATGCTGAAGAAATTCTTAAACTCTTAGATGCAGTATTACTGCCTACCAAAGTGACTATCATGCACTGCAAAGCTCACCAAAAAGGGAACACCGCTGTGGAACTGGGTAACGCACTGGCGGACCGAGAAGCCAAAAGGGCAGCAGAAATGGGTAATACAGAAATACAATCCTTGGTCCCAGATGGTAAAATACAAATTGACGACGAACCTAAATATTCTAGGGATGATCACAAATTGATCAAAGACTTAAATGGGAAAATCGAAGGGAAATGGGCCAAAACCCCACAGGGAAAAATAATAGTGCCTTTTTCGTTATTATGGGCAGTGGTCATGGCAGAACATAGAAAATCCCATTGGGGAACAGAGGCACTTTACAGATACCTGAGTAGGATAATATGTGCTCGGAATCTATATGCCACGGTCAAACAAGTCACTCAGCAGTGTGAGGTATGTCTACAGAACAACCCTAGGACAGGTCCCAGAGTCCAGTTCGGCCAAATAGGAAAGGGAAACTATCCGGGACAACAATGGCAAATTGATTTCTCAGAACTTACAAGAAAAGGGGGGTTTCGATACCTATTGGTACTAACCGATACCTTTTCAGGATGGCCAGAGGCATTTCCCTGCCGAACCAATAAAACAAGAGAAGTGGTTAAAGCATTGTTGCAAGAAATTATACCAAGATTTGGGGTTCCCGCAGTGATTTCCTCGGACCGAGGATCTCATTTCACTGCAAAGGTTGTTTCAAAAGTAAGCAGATTATTGGGTATAGATTGGCAACTTCATACCCCATACAACCCACGATCGAGTGGTCAGGTAGAAAAGATGAATCACTTGATCAAAACTCAGATTGTGAAACTAGGCCAGGAAGCTAACTTGACCTGGCCCCAGTCATTACCATTAGCCCTTCTCAGGATAAGAACAAAACCCAGAACCAAAGAAGGTTTGAGCCCCTTTGAAATACTCTATGGGAGACCATATAGTGTACAAGACGGGACATCCACAGAGTTGGGGAATGAAATATTGACAGATTACATGATAAATTTACAAAAGCAGCTCCGAGAGGTAGAAAAACTGGTTCTAGTGACAAGGGGAACAAGATTCCATAGCTTTGTAAGGTGGCTTATACCATCCTTAGGCATTAGTGAATTGGAGAAAGCAATTGTAAACATATCAGCTACTATAGCAGCGCTTGAGAAATCTACAATAGGTGCTATACAGGCACTTCAACAAGAAGTCCAGTCATTAGCAAATGTAGTTGGACAAAATAGAACGGCATTAGATTTACTAACTTGGAAAGAGGGAGGCTTATGCGCAGTGATTAATCAGAGCTGTTGCTCATATGTAAACAAAGCGGAAGGATAGAAAAAGACTTACAAAATCTCATAGCTAAAACTCAGATCTTGCATCAGACTGCGCAGGATGATACCACATTTGGGTTCTCAGACCTTTGGGAAAAGTTAACCTCATGGTTACCTAGTCTGGCATGGCTTAGACAACTGTTTATCCTTCTAGTAGCAGTGCTTATGTTAGGAATTTTAGTGTGTGTAATAGCTAGATGTTTTATGTGTTGCACCATGGGGGCAAGAGACGAATACATTCAATGGAAAAAGCATCAGCTCCGGGAACGAGTGGAATCAGGGATGTATTTTAGAAATCAGATGGAGAAGGAAAGTGTGTTATAGGCAATTGTAAAAGAATTTACAAATGAACAAAGAAAAGGGGGGATTGAAACAGAAAACAGAGGGATTAACCATGACAGGGACGTATATCTCAACCTTGGAGGGGAGGAAAGAAAACAAAGAATTTCCCAATTAGCGGAGGCGGGCCTCAGCCTCGAAGGAACACTTCGCAAGCAAATGGGAACATCCTGACTGATAACAGGAGAAGATAACCAGAGACTTTACGACCCCTGCCAGACCACGCAGAAGACAAGCGGAACATCCTGATCGATTACAGGAAGATAGCAAGAGACTTTTACGGCCTCTATCAGCAAAACAATCGAATCGGTTCAGTGATCGTGGAACTTACTCCCTAAGACGCCCCCCCAAAGAAAAACACCAGGAGAAGATACGCACATGCCTGAAGGATGAGACTTATTATAATGAGGCTCCGGAAATAATTAACATAGTCACACCTATTGTTAGAACTAATTGTATTAGCCCATCCCATAGTTTGCATATGTATGATTTACCTTATAAATAACTACGGGTTTAGCCTAAGGGTGTGCAAGTTTGGAGGAGCGATCCCCCTTGCACCCGGCGCCACAATAAACATACCTGCTTTATAACTCTCTGCGAGTTGTAAGGTTTGTTTCCGCACGTCACAGCGTACCATTTAGATCCCTTGAGTACAAGCAATAGCGCGCGTTACCTCTCCGGTTTGATGCTCGCTGACAGGCCGAATCCTTTGTGGAACCTTAAGCTGTTGTTCCGGCTTCCCTATCTCTTGCTGGAAAAGGTCTCTCTCGTGCTCTCGGGTCAATTGCTCGCTCCTGAAAGTGACAAAACAGTGAGGATGCACCATTTCACGTAAAAACTGTCTAAATTAAGGATATTACAGCTTCTTGCTTCTTTTAACACGAGGCTGCTAACGGTACGTCAGTAGCATTATTACATGTCAGTACGAGCCGGCAACGCGCGCTGGCAGCCCAGAAAGCCAACCCCACCCTGGGCTGCATCAAGAGAAGCGTGGCCAGCGGGTCACGGGAGGCGATTCTACCCCCCTCTACTCTGCGCGCGCGAGACCCCACCTGGAGTACGGTGTCCAGCTTTGGAGTCCTCGACACGGGAAGGACGTGGACCTGTTGGAAGGGGCCCAGCGGACGGCCACGAAAACCATCGGAGGGACGGAGCACCTCCCCTGTGAAGAGAGACTGAGAGAGCTGGGGTTGTTCAGCCTGGAGAAGAGAAGGCTCCGGGGAGACCTCAGAGCAGCCTTCCAATATCTGAAGGGAGCCTACGGGAGAGCCGGAGAGGGACTCTCTGTCGGGAAAGGTAGCGACAGGACAAGGGGTAACGGTTTTAAATCGGAAGAGGGGAGATTCAGACTAGATATTAGGAGGAAATTCTTTACCGTGAGGGTGGTGAGGCACTGGAACAGGTTGCCCGGGGAAGCTGTGGATGCCCCATCCCTGGAAGTGTTTAAGGCCAGGCTGGACGGGGCTTTGAGCAACCCGCTCTAGTGGAGGCGTCCCTGCCCAAGGCAGGGGGGCTGCAACACGATGATCTTGAAGGTCCCTTCCAATTCTAACCATTCTACGATTCTATGGTTTTTAAGGTGGCAGAACCTCTTGCGACTTCCATTAACAAAAACTACTCTCACCATTCGGGGCAACAAATCTCACATTTTTGAATAAAAACACGAGGACGGCACTGATACAGCCAGTATTATTTCACAAAAAGGACAGTTTTGTCTCTTCTGTTCAAAGCGCAGCATACAAATAGCAATAGGCCAGTATTTTATGGTCTCCTTTCCTCGCGTTCATCCTTCATATATGTAGCATAAATAGGAATTAAGAATAGAAATTAACTTTGTGTTCATACTGAGGAGGAGCCAATGGGAAAAAAGAAATTCTAAATTTTGCATTTCAGTGTTACTTTTGACCAGCTGCAGTTGTTATATCCCACTCTGATATTTGGGGAATACATCTTTATACTGGAAATAAGGCACAGCCGCTGGCATCCGGTGAAACGTCACCTTTAAATGCCACTTTGCTGAACAGACAAACCTGATCAGACGCATTGAAATAAACTAGCTCAAGTAGCTGATACACAGAGGAATGCTCTGTCTAGCAACAGAAGCTTTTGCAAAAATGGAGGAAGCCAGAACAAAGCTGCAACAGTTACAAGTTGCAGATTTGAAAACCTCACCTGCTGTTTGAGCACCCCGCAGCCCGCCCAGCCCCTGCTTTCCCCCGCAGCCCCCAACGCCCTCCTGCCCACCCCCCGTGCAGAACCAGCCAAAACGGCTTCTGCTCTCCGCCCCCAAACCGCATCACTTACTGCCCCCTTCCGAGCCCCAAAACCCAGCCGCTGAGCCTCTGCTCAAGTCCCCAAAACGCCGGACTCCACCCCCGCCCCTCAGCCCAAAGCCACACGACTCCCTCTCCGGCTGAAGCCCCAACACCAGCCACGCGAGCCCGTTTGCCAGCCCCGGGAGCCGCGAGCACCTCCCCAGACGCCTCAGCCCGCCCCCCCGCAACGCCGTCTCCCCTCGGAGCCGCCTCGGGACCCCGGCCGCCTTCCCCGCGCCCCCCCGCTGGCCTCGACGCTGTCCAGCTGCCTCGCGACGCTGTCCAGCGGCGCCGCGACGCTGTCCGGCTGCCCGGTGCTTTCCGCCCGCGCCGGTCCGGTGCGGTGCGGTGCGGTCCGCGCCGCGCCGCAGCCGCTTCTGCGCGCGCCGCCATTTTCCCCCGGCCCCCTCCGCTTCCGGAGCGGCTCGGCCCGCCCATGCGGCGCGCCCATTGGTCACGGCGCCGGAAGCGGCTTCCGTGCTCGGGGAGCCCGTCCCATTGGTCGGTCGCGCCGTCAATCTTCAGCGCCTCCCACCCCGGCCAATCGGAGCGCGGCAGGCGATCCGACCAATCGGAGCGCGGCGGTCGCGCTGTGATTGGCTCGTCCTCCTGTCAATCCGCCAGGGGGCGGTTGCCATGGTGAGGACGCCCCGCCCGGTGGCGCATGCGCAGTAGTGAGGGCGGCGCCTTGCTCGCTACTGCCCCCTCGTGGACAAAAAGCGGTACTGCAGGTACGCAGGTACAGGGCGGGGGGGGGGGGGGGGGGCGCGCATGCCCAGTAGAAAGGGGGGCGCTGCGCTCGCCGCCGCTGCCGCCCGTGCCAGCAGAAACCGGCGGTGCGGCTCGGGGAGCGGGGGGAGGCGGGACCGGGGAAGGTTCCCTTTTCCCCAAATTGGGGAAAATGTTATTCATGTTCGGGGTTCAATTTGGGGGTTCAATTTACGGTTCTGCAGCGTCAGCCCCCGCATGGGCGCCGTCCCCGGCGGCGGGGAAGGGCAAGAAAAACCCTAACAAAACCCTGAAGTCTTTTCCGTTGCGGAAAAGCACCGAAAAAAACCCCAAATTGAATAATTTTCCCCAATTTGGGGAAAATGGAACCTCCCAGGGCTCCGCCTTCCCCCCCCGCATCCGCCGAGCTGCAGCGCCGGTTTCTGCTGGCACGGGCGGCAGCGGCGAGCGCAGCGCCTCCCCCCCCCCCGTCCACTGCGCATGCGGCCGGACCCCCCTACCCCCGTACCTGCAGTACCGCTTTTTGTCCACAAGCGGCGGCAGCAGCGAGGGCGGCGCCACTCTTTCCACTGCGCATGCGCGCCCCCCACCTGCAGTACCGATTTTTGTCCACAAGGCGGCAGTAGCGAGCACGGCGCCGCCCTTACTACTGCGCATGCGCGACCAGGCGGGGCTTCCTCACCATGGCAACCGCCCCCGGGCGGATTGACAGGAGGACGAGCCAATCACAACGCGACCGCCGCGCTCCGATTGGTCGGATCGCCCGCCGCGCTCCGATTGGCCGGAGTGGGACGTCAATGGCGGTTGCCATGGTGAGGACGCCCCGCCCGGTGGCGCATGCGCAGTAGTGAGGGCGGCGCCGTCCTTACTACTGCGCATGCGCGACCGGGCGGGGCTTCCTCACCATGGCAACCGCCCCCGGGCGGATTGACAGGAGGACGAGCCAATCACAACGCGACCGCCCCGCTCCGATTGGTCGGATCGCCTGCCGCGCTCCGATTGGCCGGACTGGGAGGCGCTGGAGATTGACGGCGCGATCCACCAATGGGACGGGGGCTCCTAGAGGACGGACGCCGCTTACGGCACCGCGACCAATGGGCGCGCGGTATGGGCGGGCCGAGCCGCTCCGGAACCGGAGGGGGCCGGGGGAAAACGGCGGCCAGCCCAGAAATCGCTGCGGACCGGTCCGCAGCGGGCGGAAAGCACCGGGCAGCGCCCACGCCCACGCCCACGCCCCCTTCCTTGTCCCCCTCTGAGACCTCACCGGGGCCATGAGCGGTGACCGCTCTCAGCCCGCTTCCCTCCACCCAGGGACCGTGACCACTTACCGGCGGGCAGGCCTTCCCGCTCTCTGCCCTGTCCCCGCTCGCAGTCCGGGCAGCCGCAGCCGTCGCCTCGGCGCCAAAAACCTCCGGTGTTCGCCCCGCAACCAGCCCCAGGGACGCCGCGGCGCTCTGCGCGTGGCCCCGGGGGCGACAGCAGCCAGTCCGCCGGCGTCCAGGAAGGCAGGCGGGGGTGCCGCCTTATCCACCACAGAGACATCGGGGAGCTTTGCGTCCCTGCAGGAAAACGGGGCTGGGTTTTTTTCCTCCTGTCCCGCTGCACCGATCCAGCTCCCCAGGGCGGGAGGGGAAACGGGGGAAGGGGCTGCTTTTCATAGAATCATAGAATCGTCTAGGTTGCAAGAGACCCTTGGCATCATCGAGTCCAACCATCTACCCTACTCTACAAAGTTCTCCCCTACACCATATCCCCCAACACCACATCTCAACGGTTCTTAAACACATCCAGGGATGGTGACTCGACCACCTCCCTGGGTAGCCTGTTCCAATGCCCGACCACTCCCTCTGTGAAACATTCTTTCCTAATGTCCAGTCTAAACCTACCCTGTTGGAGCTTGAAGCCATTCCCTCTCGTTCTGTCATTACCTACCCGTGCCAAGAGACCAGCACCGACCTCTCTACAGTGTCCTTTCAAGTAGGTTTAGAGAGTGACGAGGTCTCCCCTCAGCCCCCTCTTCCTCATACTAAACAGTCCCAGCTCCTTCAACCGCTCTTCATAGGATTTGTTTTCCAGGCCCTTCACCAGCTTCGTTGCCCTCCTCTGCACTCGCTCCAGCACCTCGACATCTCTCTTGGATTGAGGTGCCCAAAACCGGACGCAATACTCCAGGTGTGGCCTCACCAGTGCCGAGTACAGGGGCACAATCGCCTCCCTACTTCTGCTGCTCACGCTGTTTCTAATACAAGCCAGGATGCCGTTGGCTTTCGTGGCCACCTGGGCACACTGCCGGCTCACGTTCAGCCGCTTGTCCATTAGCACCCCCAGGTCTCTTTCTTCCAGGTGGTTTTCCAGCCACGTTTCCCCAAGCCTGTAGCGCTGCTCGGGGTTATTGTGGCCCACGCGCAGAACCTGGCACTCGCCCTTGTTGAAACTCATACCACTGATGTTGGCCCAACGATCCAATCTACCTAAGTCTCTCTGTAGAGCTTCCCTATCCTCCTGGGAACCAACACTCCTGCTTAAAGCGCTTTTGAAAGCGCTTGGACGCCGGCAAGAGAGAGCAGAGGGGAGGGCCAGTTTGGAAATCCCTTCTAGCGATAGGCTCTCTTTGCAGTCTGGAACCATCTACAGCACAGGCGTTTACGCCTCCGCACTGACCGACCCGTGGGTAAGACTTAGGGAAAACGGATGCTCTTGATACACTTCGACAGAACCTCTGCTAAGAGTCACATCTGTTTAGACTTACAGATTAACACGCACGATAGATAGACAACATCCAATTGGACTAGCGACCTGTCCAGACATCCGCTTTGACGCTTCAATCTCTCTTTATAAATAAATCTTTTAAAAAATCTTTCCGTCGTCTAAACTCCCATTAAATAATACAGAATCCTTAGAGATACGGGTTGGTATTTGGAACTCCTTTTATATACGTAAGGGAATATTATTTTTCAACACACAGAAAAATGAGAGATTGTTCTCTACTCCAATGCCTCACCCCCGCATATACAGCTTTTAACATTTTTTAAACACCACCGCCCAAAACCCCAACCACCTGCCCCGCACCAAGTTTTCAGGCGTTTGGGGGCCGTGACCCACCCTCTTGTGGGGGGAACCCCACTTAACCCCCACTCACCTGCTCCTCCGCCGCACCGTCGCTCCCCCGCTGACATCCGGCTGCCCCAAATGACATCATCACACCACCACCACCCCCCCCCCCACACACGCACCGGTTTTTTTAATTCGCCCCAAAAAATGCACCGAACGACCAGACCCAGGGCTGGCCCCTTCCCCTCAGGCGGCTCCACCACCGGCTGCAAACCCGGGCCGGGGCATCTGTCGAGCAGCACGAGACGCGGACAACGAGGCACCTGCAAAACAAACAGCAAACCCCAACCGGAGATCAGCATCATCAAACGAAAGAGCACCGAAGACAGTAGAGGAATTCCCTCCGGCCGAGGGACAGGACAGGAGCTGAGCTACAGGAGGATTGCGGGGAAACAGCTCCGCTCCAAAGACGGCACGGCCTGCCAAAGCCGGAGCCATCCCGACGCTTCAGGTCCCTATTCAGACTGACCCGTGCCACTTGCAACACCTTCTCAGCCTAACAGCGGAACAAACCCTCCGCCCGCTGGGGGGAAGCGCCTCCTCCCTTCCCTTTCCCTGCCGCTGGAAAGCTCTGCGCGCGTTTAGATACGGCCAAGAAAAATACTCACGCTAGAAAAGCCTCGGGTTTTTTCTTCGGCGCTAATTCAACTGGCACAGCTCCGAACCCCCACCGTTGCGCTCTCCGTCTCCAGAACGCGCAGTTGTCATTTGACCGGGGGCTGCTTTCTCTCCTACCCGAGGAGGAGGGACATCTGGCCGGCGGCACTGCCCGAGAGAGATGCTACCGCACTGCCGGGGAAACGCGACGCTGAAAGCCAGGCAGAAATCAGGTTCTTCAGAGCGCTCCGCCTAAAGAAAAGGGGGGGGAAAAACAAAAAACAAAAAAACTAGAAAAAAAACCCAACCAAAAACCCAACCCGTTACCTTCAGTCGCCTCTCTTTTCAAAGATTTGGAACAAATACCTCGCCGCTTAGGGACGCCTAAGACGCTGTAGGCTACAGCCGGTGGACGGTTGCCGTTTAAAGCCTGCAAGTCAGTTTGCACGTTATACAACTTTAACCCTTTTTTTAAAGTCTCCTTTACGATAGAAAAAACCAGGAAGGTAAGAGATTCCCCAAACGGCTGTACTTTTGGCGGGGGGAAATCCAATCCCCGGTGCCGCGATCCACCAGGCTACCGAAAACGACCGGCGGACCGGCCAAGGCTTTTGGCTGTGCCGAACACGCAGAGGAACAGGGTTTGGCCGTGTCCCCGCTGTTACGGGGGACCCAGAGCCCAAAGGCCGGCCATGCCATCGGCCGTCGGAAGAGGTGCCGCGCTCGGGCCTTTGGAAGGACATCGTCTTTCTTTTTGTCCCTATTTAATAGAGCGCGCGACGTCTCCTCGCTGATGACTTCTGCTGCCCAGCGCATCGTCTCCGAGGATCCCCTCTCGTGGGAACTTCAGGAGAGGCAACCGCTTGGCACGAGAAACCGGTGCCCTTTCAGAAAGGGAAACCTCCTTCCGACTGACGTCCAAATGACACGCCGTAGGCTACGGACAACGGACGTTCCTGGAAGGCTCGACTCACCTAAGCCACCTCAGGACTCGCCGCCACCAGTGACGAGGCTGATGATGCTCCTTGGTTCGTGGCAAAGCCTGGAAAACAGGCAGAAGCGGCGCCGGTTCGTCCCGTTTTGTCCACGTCTCTTCGTTGACCGCCCCGGCTTTCAGCGCAGATGCCATGAAAGAGGAGTGACAAAGAAAAGGCGAGGTCAGGCAGCAAAAGAGCTCTGCAGGCTGCCACCTGCAGTCAACCGCGCACCCTGTTTTGGAAGCCACACGCCCGCCCGCCCGCCCGCCACCCCCCGCCCAAAACAAACAAACAAACAAACAAAGAGACAAGAACCCCGGCACCTGGCCTCTTTCTTGTCTTCAGGAGCTCATCCTGAAGCTCATCGCTTCTGTCTTGTCAGAGCAGGAAGCGCAGACCATCTGTATCCCGAGGACACCTGACCGGGATTAACACGTGTCCAGAGGTAGTCCCCATCTCTACGAGCGTGTCGCTTTGGTGCTTTTAATAATCCTAACTCGACGGTAGTCACTGGGACGGTCCTTTACGGTGGCTTCTTCAGACTTCTGGATCGCCAGTCCCAGTATTTCCATTTCATCCTACCAAAAAAAACCCCAAAGCACGTTACAGCTGCACATAACATTTTCTGCTTGTTCTTGTACGAGTATTTAAGGCGTAGGAGAAAGAGAAGATCTGAAAGGCAGAAGAGGCATTCAAAAACCGTGCAACTATGAAAAAGTAAAGCAGCTCTCTCGGAAAAGCACGAGAAACGGCCATAAAAGGTATACTTATGAAATACGCCAAGTAATATCGGGGCACCAAAATATACTATATAGGAAGGCTAGGTGGCTCATTTGATAGAAATTCGATGTAAATCTAAGACAGTACCGAGAATTCTGTCTGTAAATGGGTAATATTCGGCACCACTCGGCTCTAAAATTGCCGCTGCGCCTGCCTGTGAAAAATCCTACTTTAAAAGCATCTAGTACGAACCTTAAAGTTTTCATCACAGTTACAGCCATCTTTCACCTTAAAGCATGCTTTACATTGCTGCTGCAGCCTATCTGCCAACTTGGAGTGTACACATCTGGGTATACACGCTTGTAATTCAGGACGATTCCCACAAATCGTTTCTGTGCAGAAAAACAGGCCTCGTTTCATTATGCAATCAAATTTGAAATTTTTTTTCCTCGGGAGAAGTTTTGCCTTTTTAACTGTGAGAATTTTAACTAGGAATTCACACGCTACCCATGCCTCAAATTATGAGGAGACGCATCACAAAACGAACTCAAAACGAACATCCCGGATTCAGGAAAACTAATTGTGCCTCCCCCCTCTGTGGAACGTGTCCGTAGGACAGGAGCGGGCACCCGCTTTGCCACAGAAGCAGACGGATGCGGAATTGCTCCACGCGTGTCGGTTAACACACATTCGGCTAATGGCCCACCACTCCTTGTACGCAGAGGCTGACGACAGCCAGGTCGCCCGGTACGGGCTGAACACTTTGCAGGATTTGTTACAAACCTTTTTAGTGAAATAGATTTTGAAACCCCAGGAAACACACCCCTACCTCCGAGAATTGTAAGGCAATAAATATTTTGACAACTTACATTTCACGTCTATCCATGTATGTCCCATTACTGTCTGTGGTCATAAACTATCTAATATAGAATACTAAACGTTGCTACCATTTAAGAACCGAACGACAGCAACTGAACTGAACCGAAAGGAAGAGCTTTTCTTTGAAAATCGCAGTGCCACCTGAGAAGAAGCTGAAGACTGAAAATCGGGCGAGAGAATCACGCAAAAATATCAGCCTTGCTCTAAAAGCAAGACAGGAGAAAACCCACCAAAAAATAAAATGCAGTTCAATTGACCCAAAGGTCACCAAACAAGACAGGCAAAAAGCTTCACAACACACAGCGTTTGCACCGCTGTCGCTTTTCTGGCTTTTGCTGGGCCTAAGAGGTTGCTGTGACTTCCTCGAGCTGCCCTTCTGCGGTCACCAGATTGTTTCAGGGGAGACAGACGTCTCCCGGGGAGGCGCACGCAGAGAGCGCCGCTACGTCTCGGCTGTGACCCCTTGGTCACTGCGTTCCTGCGGTGCCCGTACCCGTGCTACCAACAGGATGTCACAAAAGGACGCAAGAGCAGGGGGAATCGCTACAGGAGTCCTGAATGTTTCCACGGGCTTTTGAAAACCCCATTTTCTAAATTAAGTTACGCGAGGGAGTCTTTTTGAAAGTTACGAGGCTTCTGTGTGTCTGCTACTAAAAACATCCAACCGACCGACTCAAAAAACACCCAGAACACACTTTCCCCACGTTCCCCCGACACCGTAGCCTTTCATCTCGGGGGATTTCCTTTCCTGCCTTGCGAACGGATGCAGGTTAGGGACACCATAAAACAGCTTCCCTAGGGTATCCGAACGGCTGTCAGCGTACCATTTAGATCCCTTGAGTACAAGCAATAGCGCGCGTTACCTCTCCGGTTTGATGCTCGCTGACAGGCCGAATCCTTTGTGGAACCTTAAGCTGTTGTTCCGGCTTCCCTATCTCTTGCTGGAAAAGGTCTCTCTCCTGCTCTCGGTCAATTGCTCGCTCCTGAAAGTGACGAAACAGTGAGGATGCACCATTTCACGTAAAAACTGTCTAAATTAAGGATATTACAGCTTCTCGCTTCTTTTAACACGAGGCTGCTAACGGTACGTCAGTAGCATTATTACATGTCAGTACGAGCCGGCAACGCGCGCTGGCAGCCCAGAAAGCCAACCCCACCCTGGGCTGCATCAAGAGAAGCGTGGCCAGCGGGTCACGGGAGGCGATTCTACCCCCCTCTACTCTGCGCGCGCGAGACCCCACCTGGCGTACGGTGTCCAGCTTTGGAGTCCTCGACACGGGAAGGACGTGGACCTGTTGGAAGGGGCCCAGCGGAGGGCCACGAAAACCATCGGAGGGACGGAGCACCTCCCCTGTGAAGAGAGACTGAGAGAGCTGGGGTTGTTCAGCCTGGAGAAGAGAAGGCTCCGGGGAGACCTCAGAGCAGCCTTCCAATATCTGAAGGGAGCCTACGGGAGAGCCGGAGAGGGACTCTCTGTCGGGAAAGGTAGCGACAGGACAAGGGGTAACGGTTTTAAATCGGAAGAGGGGAGATTCAGACTAGATGTTAGGAGGAAATTCTTTACCGTGAGGGTGGTGAGGCACTGGAACAGGTTGCCCGGGGAAGCTGTGGATGCCCCATCCCTGGAAGTGTTTAAGGCCAGGCTGGACGGGGCTTTGAGCAACCCGCTCTAGTGGAGGCGTCCCTGCCCAAGGCAGGGGGGCTGCAACACGATGATCTTGAAGGTCCCTTCCAACTCTAACCATTCTATGATTCTATGGTTTTTAAGGTGGCAGAACCTCTTGCGACTTCCATTAACAAAAACTACTCTCACCATTCGGGGCAACAAATCTCACATTTTTGAATAAAAACACGAGGACGGCACTGATACAGCCAGTATTATTTCACAAAAAGGACAGTTTTGTCTCTTCTGTTCAAAGCGCAGCATACAAATAGCAATAGGCCAGTATTTTATGGTCTCCTTTCCTCGCGTTCATCCTTCATATATGTAGCATAAATAGGAATTAAGAATAGAAATTAACTTTGTGTTCATACTGAGGAGGAGCCAATGGGAAAAAAGAAATTCTAAATTTTGCATTTCAGTGTTACTTTTGACCAGCTGCAGTTGTTATATCCCACTCTGATATTTGGGGAATACATCTTTATACTGGAAATAAGGCACAGCCGCTGGCATCCGGTGAAACGTCACCTTTAAATGCCACTTTGCTGAACAGACAAACCTGATCAGACGCATTGAAATAAACTAGCTCAAGTAGCTGATACACAGAGGAATGCTCTGTCTAGCAACAGAAGCTTTTGCAAAAATGGAGGAAGCCAGAACAAAGCTGCAACAGTTACAAGTTGCAGATTTGAAAACCTCACCTGCTGTTTGAGCACCCCGCAGCCCGCCCAGCCCCTGCTTTCCCCCGCAGCCCCCAACGCCCTCCTGCCCACCCCCCGTGCAGAACCAGCCAAAACGGCTTCTGCTCTCCGCCCCCAAACCGCATCACTTACTGCCCCCTTCCGAGCCCCAAAACCCAGCCGCTGAGCCTCTGCTCAAGTCCCCAAAACGCCGGACTCCACCCCCGCCCCTCAGCCCAAAGCCACACGACTCCCTCTCCGGCTGAAGCCCCAACACCAGCCACGCGAGCCCGTTTGCCAGCCCCAGGAGCCGCGAGCACCTCCCCAGACGCCTCAGCCCGCCCCCCCGCAACGCCGTCTCCCCTCGGAGCCGCCTCGGGACCCCGGCCGCCTTCCCCGCGCCCCCCCGCTGGCCTCGACGCTGTCCAGCTGCCTCGCGACGCTGTCCAGCGGCACCGCGACGCTGTCCAGCGGCACCGCGACGCTGTCCGGCTGCCCGGTGCTTTCCGCCCGCGCCGGTCCGGTGCGGTGCGGTCCGCGCCGCGCCGCAGCCGCTTCTGCGCGCGCCGCCATTTTCCCCCGGCCCCCTCCGCTTCCGGAGCGGCTCGGCCCGCCCATGCGGCGCGCCCATTGGTCACGGCGCCGGAAGCGGCTTCCGTCCTCGGGGAGCCCGTCCCATTGGTCGGTCGCGCCGTCAATCTTCAGCGCCTCCCACCCCGGCCAATCGGAGCGCGGCAGGCGATCCGACCAATCGGAGCGCGGCGGTCGCGCTGTGATTGGCTCGTCCTCCTGTCAATCCGCCAGGGGGCGGTTGCCATGGTGAGGACGCCCCGCCCGGTGGCGCATGCGCAGTAGTGAGGGCGGCGCCGTCCTTACTACTGCGCATGCGCGACCGGGCGGGGCTTCCTCACCATGGCAACCGCCCCCCGGGCGGATTGACAGGAGGGCGAGCCAATCACAACGCGACCGCCGCGCTCCGATTGGTCGGATCGCCTGCCGCGCTCCGATTGGCCGGAGTGGGACGTCAATGGCGGTTGCCATGGTGAGGACGCCCCGCCCGGTGGCGCATGCGCAGTAGTGAGGGCGGCGCCGTGCTCGCTACTGCCCCCTCGTGGACAAAAAGCGGTACTGCAGGTACGCAGGTACAGGGCGGGGGGGGGGGGGGGACGCGCATGCCCAGTAGAAAGGGGGGCGCTGCGCTCGCCGCCGCTGCCGCCCGTGCCAGCAGAAACCGGCGGTGCGGCTCGGGGAGCGGGGGGAGGCGGGACCGGGGAAGGTTCCCTTTTCCCCAAATTAGGGAAAATGTTATTCATGTTCGGGGTTCAATTTGGGGGTTCAATTTACGGTTCTGCAGCGTCAGCCCCCGCATGGGCGCCGTCCCCGGCGGCGGGGAAGGGCAAGAAAAACCCTAACAAAACCCTGAAGTCTTTTCCGTTGCGGAAAAGCACCGAAAAAAACCCCAAATTGAATAATTTTCCCCAATTTGGGGAAAATGGAACCTCCCAGGGCTCCGCCTTCCCCCCCCGCATCCGCCGAGCTGCAGCGCCGGTTTCTGCTGGCACGGGCGGCAGCGGCGAGCGCAGCGCCCCCCCCCCCCGTCCACTGCGCATGCGGCCGGACCCCCCTACCCCCGTACCTGCAGTACCGCTTTTTGTCCACAAGCGGCGGCAGCAGCGAGGGCGGCGCCACTCTTTCCACTGCGCATGCGCGCCCCCCCCACCTGCAGTACCGATTTTTGTCCACAAGGCGGCAGTAGCGAGCACGGCGCCGCCCTTACTACTGCGCATGCGCGACCAGGCGGGGCTTCCTCACCATGGCAACCGCCCCCGGGCAGATTGACAGGAGGACGAGCCAATCACAACGCGACCGCCGCGCTCCGATTGGTCGGATCGCCTGCCGCGCTCCGATTGGCCGGAGTGGGACGTCAATGGCGGTTGCCATGGTGAGGACGCCCCGCCCGGTGGCGCATGCGCAGTAGTGAGGGCGGCGCCGTCCTTACTACTGCGCATGCGCGACCGGGCGGGGCTTCCTCACCATGGCAACCGCCCCCGGGCGGATTGACAGGAGGACGAGCCAATCACAACGCGACCGCCCCGCTCCGATTGGTCGGATCGCCTGCCGCGCTCCGATTGGCCGGACTGGGAGGCGCTGGAGATTGACGGCGCGATCCACCAATGGGACGGGGGCTCCTAGAGGACGGACGCCGCTTACGGCACCGCGACCAATGGGCGCGCGGTATGGGCGGGCCGAGCCGCTCCGGAACCGGAGGGGGCCGGGGGAAAACGGCGGCCAGCCCAGAAATCGCTGCGGACCGGTCCGCAGCGGGCGGAAAGCACCGGGCAGCGCCCACGCCCCCTTCCTTGTCCCCCTCTGAGACCTCGCCGGGGCCATGAGCGGTGACCGCTCTCAGCCCGCTTCCCTCCACCCAGGGACCGTGACCACTTACCGGCGGGCAGGCCTTCCCGCTCTCTGCCCTGTCCCCGCTCGCAGTCCGGGCAGCCGCAGCCGTCGCCTCGGCGCCAAAAACCTCCGGTGTTCGCCCCGCAACCAGCCCCAGGGACGCCGCGGCGCTCTGCGCGTGGCCCCGGG